>NC_057849.1:335534596-335837627 GCF_015237465.2 Chelonia mydas | reverse complement strand
GTGCTTCAATTGAACCGCAGGCCGGTATTTTCAGAAATGTTCAGCACCACCGTTGTGGATAGATTTTCAAAACAGCTTGGCATGTTGGACGCTGAGCAGTTCTGAAAAAATCGCCACAGGTGTGGGGGCTGAGGGCCTGATAAGGTGAAGCTAAACTCGTCTGAAAATGGAGGCTACTGAGAGGTATGTGACTTATGTAAAGTCAGTGAAAGAGTGGTTAGTAGCACCGAGGGTGCTGAGGGAATTGGCTGATGTGATTGCAGAGCCATTGGCCATTATCTTTGAAAACTCATGGTGGTTGGGGGAGGTCCTGGACGACTGGAAAAAGGCAAATATAGAGCCCATATTTAAAAAAGGGAAGAAGGAGAACCTGGAAAACAACAGACTGGTCAGCCTCACCTCAGTTCCTGGAAAAATCATGGAGCAGGTCCTCAAGGAAACCATTTTGAAGCACTTGGAGGAGAGGAAGGTGATCAGAAACAGTCAACACGGATTCACCAAGGGCAAGTCATGCCTGACCAACCTGATTGCCTTCTATGATGAGAGAACTGGCTCTGTGGATATGGGGAAAGCAGTGGATGTGATATATCTTGACTTTAGCAAAACTTTTGTACGGTCTCCCACAGTATTCTTGCCAGCAAGTTAAAAAAGTATGGATTGGATGAATGGACTATAAGGTGGATAGAAAGCTGGCTAGATTGTCGGGCTCAGTGTGTAGTGATTAACAGCTCAATGTCTAGTTGGCAGCCCGTATCAAACGGAGTCCCGCAGGGGTCGATCCTGTGGCTAGTTTTGTTAAACATCTTTATTAATGATCTGGATGATGGGATAGATTGCACCCTCAGCAAGTTCGCAGATGACACTAAGCTGGGGGGAGAGGTAGATATGCTGGAGGGTAGGAATAGGGTCCAGAGAGACCTAGACAAATTGGAGGATTGGGCTAAAAGAAATCTGATGAGGTTCAACAAGGACAATTGCAGAGTCCTGCACTTAGGACAGAAGAATCCCATGCACCGCTACAGGCTGGGGACTGACTGGCTAAGCGGCAGTTCTGCAGAAAAGGATCTGGGGATTACAGTGGATGAGAAGCTGGATATGAGTCAGCAGTTTGTCCTTGTTGCCAAGAAGGCTAACGGCATATTGGGCTGCATTAGTAGGAGCATTGCCAGTAGATCGAGGGAAGGGATTATTCCCCTCTATTCGGCACTGACGAGGTCACATCAGGAGTATTGCGTCCAGTTTTGGGCTCCCCGCTAAAGAAAGGATGTCGAAAAATTGGAGAGAGTCCAGCAGAGGGCAACGAAAATGATCGGGGGCTGGGGCACATGACTTACGAGGAGAAGCTGAGGGAACTGGGCTTGTTTAGTCTGCAGAAGAGAAGAGTGAGGGAGGATTTGATAGCAGCCTTCAACTACCTGAAGGGGGTTCCAAAGAGGATGGAGCTCGGCTGTTCTCCGTGGTGGCAGATGACAGAATAAGGAGCAATGGTCTCAAGTTGCAGTGGGGGAGGTCTAGGTTGGATATTAGGAACAACTTTTTCACTAGGAGGGTGGTGAAGCACTGGAATGGGTTACCTAGGGAGGTGGTGGAGTGTCCATCCTTAGAGATTTTTAAGGTCAGGCTTGACAAAGCCCTAGGGCTGGGATGATTTAGTTGGTGTTGGTCCTGCTTTGAGCAGGGGGTGGGACTAGCTGACCTCCTGAGGTCCCTTCTAACCCTAATCTTCTATGATTCTATTATTCTAATATGGCAAAAGAGATCTGGCTGCTGGCCCCTGGCTCTAACCACTACCCTCCACATTCTGTTATTGTACACAGATGACTCCCGTAACTTGGGCAGAGCTTCAAAGAACCCTTTACAATTTGTGGTGGCAATTTCTTCCTCAGCGTATCAGTGTGGACAGCGGGGCTGCACATCAGTGTGCAGTTCTAAATTGTGGGGTTTGTAGCTGGACAGGCTGCAGAGCATCAGCCGAACCTATGATATTTTTTAACAAATGTGGGTATGACACCTGTGAGACGCTAACCCTCTCATTTCTCTAGTTTCCTTCAACTATTTAACCAGGAGGTCATCTAGGGGTTAGAGCAAGGAAATTCCCGGCCCAAATGTCTGCAGGACATGCCTGCGTCTGATAAAGTTTTCAAACTATGTTATTGACATTTAGCCTGAGATAAATGGGATGCTGGCCTTTTAGATCATGTTCCCAATCATTTGCTAGCTTCAGCAAGTCAGTGAATTGTCGTGTTCTGGAGATTGCTTTGCACATTCTTCTGAATTAGGATATTGCGTGTCAGTTCCTCTTTATGACATTTCGCTCATCAGTCCATCATGAACTCCAGCCTCCTTTTAAGTGGAGTACAGTAGATTCCGATGCCACACCTTCTTTGAGAGAGGTGATCAGTCATAATTATGTCTTAGCCTGTCACTAGGAACATGCCTCTTGAAAAAAGCCAACAGAGTATAATGAGTATTAGACAATGTCTGGCAGCTTTCCTGAATACTGCAAGAGTTATAGCTATTGACTAGTCATCAAGCTACCTTGGGAACTTTCTATTAAAAATTATCAAATGTACGTAATGAGTAGAGATGGGCCCAAGGCACAGAGATTCAGTCTCTCTCCAGCTCCAAACTTTCTTTGAGTTCACAGAAGTTTGGGATTTGGGATGTTTGTGGTGATATTGCACTCTGCACCCAAGTGGATCCCAAAGAACTACTTCTGGTCAGGCGAAAGTCAATGGTTGAACTTCCGTTGACTTTAATGCGAGCAGAGTGGGGTCAACGCTGAGCGTTTTTGAAAATCCCACCTTTTATGATCATACCAGCGAGACATAGGAATCATTTTGCCTGCTAGTAAAATGCAGCCACTTTTGAAGTGGAGCTGTTAGGAGGAGCACACAGCACTAAGAGAAGTGTCAGGAAACAACAAACCCTACCACATTCAGTTGAAATCACAGGGGAGCCATGGGTAGGTAAAATGAAACAACCATGTTGGTCAGAAGGATGAATACACCTGTCCTTGTGAAGAGCCTTAGGTTTCTTAGGGTTCTTCATTATCACAAGAGATCAGGACCTGGGGTTTTCATCCCATTCAGAATACACAGAAATGCATTGCATTTCATCTACATTAGAATGGCTTGGTGACCCCCTCCATGGCATGCAGGGCATGATGGGTCTTCCTTCTGCAGCCCACCCCTCTTTTATAGAGGTTCCCTTGTGCACATGCACAGAAAGTGTATACAGAAAGCTTTGGTGTACAAATCCCAAGATTATGGCTGCCTCCCTATCATAGAGTGAGTTGGCCCTTTAAAAGGGTTGGGGCTCCACCCGCCCTGCCAGGTGAAGGGGATAGCTGTGGGGTCACATGGCTGGAGATTGTGACTCAGAGCTATGTCTGTTGGGATATAAATGGCAGCCTGAGTTCAGGGAATAGGATAGAGAGAAGAATGGTTCTCCTTAGCTCCCAGGCAGATTGCCTGGGAATGAAATCCTGTAGGGAGAAGGTTAGGAAGGCTGGAAGCCAGTCTGTTGGAAGAAAGCCTGAGCAGAAGGGAGCAGAAATACTCTCCTTTACTCCCAGGCAGAAGGTCTGAGGATGAACACCATGCCTGCACTATCTAGGTTCCTGCAGGGGAAAGGACATGGCTTATATGCTGAACTGCTTTATTCTGAGAAATAAAACTCGAGCCCTAAAGAAAAGGGACTAAAATCCTGATGCTGTCGGGAATGCTTTTTGATACACTGCTTTTTGAGCTGGCCCGCTGGCTTACAGTCCCCTCCTATGGGCTTAGTGGTATAGGGAAAGGGCTTTCCGCATAAGTACCAGAAGGCACCAGAATCTCTCCCTGGGGGAGAGATCCTCAACTGGGGGATCATAATACCTGGGTCGGGGAAGCTTTGAGAAAATGTCACTGCAAGTAAAAGAGCTGTGATCACCTGGCAAGAAACTACAGAGGCTCCAGTCACTTTGATGAAACTTTATGAACCTGAAAGAGCTAGCTTCCAGACAGTAATTTTCTTTAAAAACACAGCTAGGGACAGAGAGGCAGTTTTGTTTTAGTGGTGTAATAAATCATGCGACAGGATCTTTTACCCTGGCCCTTTAAAATTTTCATCTGGGGCTTAAAAGAAAAAAAATAGCATAGATGAAGTAATAGCTCCCATGCATCTTTTACATATTTGCATTAGGGCTGTCAAGCAATTAAAAAAATTAATCACAATTAGTTGCTCTATTAAACAATAATAGAATACCATTTATTTAAATATTTTTGGATGTTTTCTACATTTTCAAATATATTGATTTCAATTACAATGCAGAATACAAAGTATACAGTGCTCACTTTATAGTTATTTTTTATTACAAATATTTGCACTGTAAAAAAAAGAAATAGTATTTTTCAATTCACCTAATACAAGTACAGTAGTGCAATCTCTTTATCATGAACGTTGCATTCAAAAATAAAACAATGTAAAACTTTAGAGCCTACAAGTCCACTCAGTCCTACTTCTTGTTCAGCCAATCGCTCAGACAAACAAGTGTGTTTACATTTGCAGAAGATAATGCTGCCTGCTCCTTTTTTACAATGTCACCTGCAAGTGAGAACAGGCGTTTGCATGGCACTGTTGTAGCGGCGTCACAAGATATTTACATGCTAGATGCGCTAAAGATTCATATGTCCCTTGATGCTTCAACCACCATTCCACAGGACATGTGTCCATGCTGATGACAGGTTCTGCTCAATAACGATCCAAAGCAGTGCAGACTGACGCATGTTCATTTTCTTCATCTGAGTCAGATGCCACCAGCAGAAGGTTGATTTTCTTTTTTGGTGGTTCGGGTTCTGTAGTTTCCACATCGGGGTGTTGCTCTTTTAAGACTTCTGAAAGCATGCTCTACATCTTGTCCCTCTCAGATTTTGGAAGGCACTTCAGAGTCTTAAACCTTGGATCGAGTGCTGTAGCTATCTTTAGAAATTTCACATTGGTACCGTCTTTGCATTTGGTCAAATTTGCAGTGAAAGTGTTCTTAAAACAAACAACATGTGCTGGGCCATAATCTGAGGCAGCTATAACATGAAATATATGGCAGAATGTGGGTAAAACAGAGCAGGGGACATACAATTCCCCCCAAGGAGTTCAGTCACAAATTTAATTAACACATTATTTTTTTAAGAAGTGTCATCAGCACAGAAGCACGTCCTCTGGAACGATGGCCGAAGCTTGAAGAGGCATATGAATCTTTAGCGCATCTGGCACGTAAATATCTTGAGACGCCAGCTACAACAGCACCATGCAAATGCCTGTTCTCACTCTCAGGTGACATTGTAATTAAGAAGTGGGCAGCATTATCTCCCGTAAATGTAAACAAACTTGTTTCTCTTAGCAATTGGCTGAACAAGAAGTAGGACTGAGTGGACTTGTAGGCTCTAAAGTTTTACATTGTTTTGTTTTTGGGTGCAGTTATGTAACAAAATAATACATTTGTAAGTTGCACTTTCATGATAAAGAGATTGCACTACAGTATTTGTAGGAGGTGAATTGAAAAATACTATTTCTTTTGTTTACAGTGGAAATATTTGCAATAAAAAATAATATAAAGTGAGTAATGCACTCTTTGTATTCTGTGCTGTAATTGAAATAGATATATTTGAAAATGTAGAAAAACATCAAAAATATTTAATAAATTTCCATTTGTATTCTATTGTTTAACAATAGATTAATCGCGATTAATTTTTTAAATCACGATTAATTTTTTGAGTTAATCGCATGAGTTATTTAATTAACTTTAGAAAAAACAAATAAATATGCACGTATGCACATCCAAATAATTGTACTTTATTTATGTCAATTTTTTGTGTGGCCTTAATAAAAATGCTGTGTAAAAAGTGATAGTTGTACGTTTGTTAATATCGCTTTTCACAGCAGGCTCTGGAAAGTGATAAGTGGTGATATTAACAAACATACAAGGATCACTTTTCACACTCTCCCAGCTAGCTGGTAAGTCTGCTGTGAAAAGCGATCCTTGTATGTTTGTTAATATCACTTTTCTCAGCAAGCCCCAGGACAAATTAAGCCCTGGATGCGGGTGGGGAGGGAGTTCGCAGGAGGAAGCAGCGGTGGCCCGGGGCAATGGGGGGTGAGCCCTGTTGCCATGCAGCTGGGGTCGGTGCCCGGTGCCAGAGCCAGGTGTGAGTGCCTGTGGCCAGAGCCAGGGCCCCAAGCCCGAAGCCCTGCGGCTGGAGCCTGGGGCCATGTACCCATGCTCCCAAAGTCCTGCGGCTGGAGCCTGTTGTGCAACCACTCCAGGGCTCCAGCCACGCTGGTGGCTGGTGCCCGGGGCCAGTGCTTGCCACTGTGAGTCTAGAGCTCAGGGCTGGCACCCGCTGCCTTACAGCCAGAGCCAGGGGCTGGTGCTCGCTGCTGCCAGCCAGAGTCAGGGATCAGCACCCAGGGCCAGCCCGTGGCTGGAGCCCGAAGCCCTGCAGCCGGAGCCTGAGGCCGTGCAGCCAGGCTCCTGAAGTCCTACCGCTGGAGCCTGCCGTCCAACCACCCCAGGGTTGAAGCCAGAGCCCCACCGCCCCTCCCCCCCCCCAGGTGGGTCGAGAACTCACCTTGCTCCTGCAGCGTTATGCCCCACCTGTCTCCAGAGGCTGTGCAGGGCAGCACATCCAGGAGTAACAGGGAGGGACCGATGCTTTGCCCCCCTACCCCCCATCATTGCCCAGGAGGCTGTTGCGGCCGCACGAAAAGGCCCTGGTTGGCTGCATTCGAAAAATGCTATTTTAAATCCTGTTTTCTAACTGAAAACGGAGGTTTTGGTAAATGAAAGACCCTGGTAAAGATTTCAGTAAAAGAAAAATCACGTCACATGGGAAACGAGTCCATTCTGAACACTGTGAACTGGAAACAATGTCAAAATCTCTCTCTCTCTCTCTCTCTCTCTCTCTCTCTCTCTCTCATTCTTTTTTTTTTAATGGAACCAGCTTTGGAACAGCTCAAATTCTGGGTTTCTCTTTCTGATACTAAGGACTCACATCCCACCTTCCCTCTCTAACGGATTCTAGGAATGAAACTCCCTGCCCTGTTTCAGCTGTTAGAGATGCCATCAAGGTGGCAAGAGGGGAAGACATTTGAACTTGCCTCTGGCGGGTCAGAAGATTTTCAGTTCACCTTTATGAGCTATTTCAGGAATGCTTTGATTTTAGTCAGTGTGAAGGCTCTGTCATTTGATTGTGGAAGAGAGAAAGCCAGGCCATTTAAACTTCCCCCAACTCCTTTCCCTCACACCTCAGTGTGCAGGGCAGGAAATGTTCTCTCTATTCATCCCAAAGGTAGGAAACCACCTCATGGAGGACAAGAAGGATCAGGGCTAAAGTAAATCTATGGCCCAATTCCCCACTCCCTGCATTATTCTCTGAAATCACCCCGGGCGTGGAGAAGCTAGCTGGCTACGTATCCCAAAGGGATGCTGCTGCTTTATATTGCCATTGTGTAGGACAATGCCTTAAAAGCCACAATCTGGGCCCAAATTAGCCTTTTCCCTCAGTCCGCATCAAGGTGTGTGACATTCTGCAGTTGACTGGGTTTTCCCTTAGCGCGCGTACACACACACACGCACACATATGAGGAAGAATTTGAACATGAATAAAACAGCTGTATTTATGAATTACAACCAAAGAAACATTTTATCTACTTTTATGCTACGACAGAAAGAGGTAAATGTGACGTGAAAGGAAGAACCTTTTATCTTTGTGTCTTTGAAGCCTCTGTTTACCCAGACTCAAATAATCTGTTAATCAGATTGTAGATGTTATTCTGCTGCCTATGAAGTCAATAGCAAAACTCCCTCATTGGTTTCATTGGAGACAGGGATGGTGGCATTCCTCATAGGTAGCAAAACTATTCTTCAGTTAGGGAGGTATTCCTACATGAGATTTTATGACCACACATCGCCTAATAGAAGCCGGTTGAAAATTTTTCATCCAATAGTTAGATTAAAATTCAAATAAGTTTCCCTAGCATTTTTCAAGCAGCTCCTGCTCATTAGGAAATGAGATGAGCTATTTTGGGGGCTTGCTAGAGCGCCAAAGTTTGTGTTTGTGACTCCTTTTTCTCCTTTAATCTTAACTCTTTCCCCCCACCCATATGAGTCAGTGGGCCTGCGTCCAAAATGTGATACACAGGGAGACCCCCCACACCAGCAGGAATACCGAGGTCCTGGGTGCAGAGATTGCCTGTACACATGAGATTGCAGAATGAGAGCCAATGTTTGTCCACTAGATCACTTTGAAAATGTGAAGTGCTCAATACTATTTCCGCTTCTGCTACCTTTACTTCTGCTATCTTTACTTTACTACTTTTATTTCAGGGTTGCTGTGGTGCTTATTTACTTCCTCCCTGAATTTTATTTGAAGCACGTTGGCCTATCTTAAAAATCCAAAAACAATATTTAAAATTGCTCAGAGTCCTTTAGCCATTGGGTTCCAACAAACTAAGAAGCTCTAAATATATAGACTCTGGCATTTAATACCATATTTTCCCACTTGCAGGCCTCGTGATTTATTTTAGGTGCCTCCTTTTTTGTGTCCAACTTGAGACACGTGCAAGGGGCCTGATTTGCAGAGTTTGGCTGCTCAGCACTTTCTGAAAACCAGGCACCTTTTAGACATCTCACTTTGGGTACCCAGAATCACCAGTGACTTAGGAAAATCTTGGCTGCAATGAGTAGCAAACTGTGGCCCTCCATTTTGAGAACATGTAAACCACAGCACAAGACAGAGTCTCCAGTCTGTACCATGGTACTGGTTACTACCCCATGTAAAAAATTGCTTTGTGAGATTTTACATGCAACAGTCTATACCCTCCTGCCCACCACAAAATAAAAGGATACTTCTCTGTTCCACTTGCACTGGAATCCTTGCTGTTACACTTTGGGCTCCCTCAAAAAAAAAAAAAAAATCTGTAGTTAATTTCAAATCTGTTGGCTCCCACAGCTCCACAGCAGCAAACAAGTTTTCAAGGGCTTCCTGACAGCAAAATCTGGACCCAAATCTCTAGCTAAATAATTTCATCAGCAGGAAGTACCTTTTGCAGACCTCACTGCTAGTCAGATAAAAACCACCGATTCTGCTTCTGTTGATAAACCTCCTACTTTAAAGACTTCAACCTTCAACAATTTTCAGTTCCAAGCAAAACCCTGACAATTTTATTTCCCCAGTGCTTCTCATTTTCCAACAATAATGCAATGTCCTCTCCCACCGCATATCAGTTCAACTCAGTTCACAAAGGTAGGAAAAGTTTTGGCGGCTCATTTTCCAGAATACTAGCTGCTTAACGTTGACCGGAATGAGTTTCTTCTTCCCCTATGCCTGTGCTGAAGGGACATTCAAATTTGATCTTGTGTAGTGTTAAGTCATATCTGAGCAAAAGCTGAAAACTAAATACCTTCAACTTCTTTTCCTCAACTAAGGGCCTGATCCAACTCCCCATGGAGTCAGGAATTGGAGCATGCAGTAATTATTGGGGGGCTAAATTCTGCTACCCTTCCTTATGTAGGCCCCGATCCTGCAATTCACTTCATGCCGATGTAATGATGCACCTCTATAGAGCCCCATTCTATTCTCTGTTCTATTCTATATTGTATGTGATGTAATTGTGCATACTCCATGCCTAACCACTAGAGGCCATCTATATGTATCCAGATCCCTAGTTGGGAAGCAGCTCAGCAGCTGAATTAACAAGCAGGTTATTTAACTTTCTGTCCATGTCTTAACTGGCAAGTTCCTGGTCCAGATATAACAGTGGTGATGAGCAGGCTGGGTTCATGCTGCAGCTGTTGTTTTAACTGTTCTCCAGCAACAGGAGCTGGTAAGTGAGTGCAGCAGCTGTGCTGAAGTGGGAGGCTGACACAGGCCTGGTGCAGTAGATGGTTCCTCAGTAACTAGCCTGACTAAGGGAAGGAAGGTCACACCCAATATCCCTATCGCTAGACAAGGAGTGCCAGTGGCCTAAATAGACTCACAAAGATTTAAAGAGGCAACACTGGTTTAATAGGTGACAGTGAAAATACCGTTTCACAGGCTGTGACATCATGGGGTCCCATAAAGAATATATGGGCATGTTTGACGGTACAGTAGAAGACTGGCCTACGCACACTGAGTGTCTGGAGCAATATTTTGTGCTCCATGACACACCAGATGAGAAACAAGTGACTGTGTTGCTGAATTATATGGGTGATAAGACCTACCCCCATGTTGCAGTCTGACTTCTCCAGCCAAGCTGTGCACCAAGACTTTTGTTGAGTTAGTGACAATATTACAGGACCATTTTGCACCAAATGCCTGGGAGACAGCTGAGCACTTTAGATTCCGTAAACACAACCAGCTGGAAGGTGAAACCATCCTGACGTATGGAGCCACACTACAAAGACTAGCAGAACTCCGCAAGTTTGGAGATACCCTACAAGTTGCCCTGAGAGGTCAACTGGCATGATATCAAGTGATCCAGCAGTGTCTCCTGACAACAAACACCCTCACATTCAAGAAAGCTATGGAGATAGCTACTTCTATGAAGGCTGCCATCCGAGAGTCACATGAGCTTCAATCAGTGAGCAAGAATGAACACTCTACACACAAATTACATTGCATTGCAAGG
The DNA here is from genome assembly GCF_015237465.2 of Chelonia mydas. Classification (NCBI taxonomy): domain Eukaryota; kingdom Metazoa; phylum Chordata; order Testudines; family Cheloniidae; genus Chelonia; species Chelonia mydas. The sequence goes on along the minus strand of NC_057849.1, from coordinate 335,826,977 downwards.
CGAAAAGACAAGACTGAGGCATGGGGAAATTGCTATCACTGTGGCAAAGGATGGACAGAGTGCAGCTGATTGCCATTTCTGACATGAGGAACTGTCAGCACCGTGGGGGAAAAGGGGCACATCCAAGTGGTCTGCAGGTCTACCATAAAGAACAAAATGGCAAGTGGCAAGAAGAAGAGACCAGAAACACACCACAAGGTGCATGCTTTGCAAGCAGAAGCTCATGGCATAAGGATGACTTAGCCAAGTTAAACATTGCATGCCTGGAAGTCGCTTCCATGCAAGATGAAGGCAAAGAAGCCATTTGGCTGACAACTGTGGTAATTGGAAACCCCTTAAGATGGAGCTGGACATGGGTTCAGCTCTGTTTGTAATTCCACACACAGAGTTCCTGGAAACCTTAAGCAACAGCAAGATGGAAAGGACCAACATTATGTTGAAGGCACACACGGGAGAGAAAATCACCCCATTAGAAGTATGCACAGTAAATGTACAGTACAATGATCAGCTCATAACTTGGACCTCTACGTTGTAAAAACAGGAGAACCAGCACTGTTTGGATTATATTGGCTGAAGAGCATTCGTTTGGACTGGCAATCCATCAAGGCTCTGAAGTCCATCAGAGAGCTAGCTCACAACAGCAGCTAGAGGAGATACTATCTAGAGCTGTGCAGGTGCTCCAGAAGGGCATTGGGCACCTGAAGGGCATCAAAACCAACATCATTCTGACAGAAGGGGCAAACCCTTAGTTCTTGACGGTTCAACTAGTACTGCTTGCCATCAGAGACGCAGTAGACAAGGAGCTGGAATGTCTAGAAGGTGTGGACATACTAACCAGGGTCAAGTGGAGTGAATGGGTGACTCCCATTGTTCCTATCATGAAGCAAAAAGGTGCAGTCAGAGTTTGTGGTGACCATTAATCCCATGGTCTGGGTGGAGCAATTCATCTTACCTCACACTGAAGATATTTTCCGATCGTTAGTCAGAGGGAAGAAACTCAGCAAAATGGATTTAGCTCAGACTTAACTACAAACAGAAAGAGAGGAAGGGTCGAGGAAATTCTTCACCATCAACACTGAAAAAGGGTTGTGTGAGTACAACTGAGTCGTCTTTGGAGTGGCTTCCAACCCGGCAGTCTGGCGGATGTTAATGGACCAGGTACTGCAAGGAATACCAAACTGTAGGTGTTACATAGAAAACATCATTGTCACTGGATCCAGTGAAGTGGACCATTTGAAGAATCTGGCATAAATTTTCAAAAGGTTGGAAGCATATGGATTATAAGTGAACAGTGATAAATGTGAGTTCTTCAAGGCATCAGTTATGTCTTGCGGACACATCATACATGCTAAGGGACTGCATAAGTCACTGGAGAAAGTTGAAGCAGTTATGAGGGCATCTCACCCTGAAGCTGCATGACAGGTTCATTCATTCATCAGTTTTGTAAACTATTACTATAAATTCTTGCCAAACCTGTTTTACCCTCTGAATCAGTTGCTTCAGAAAGGGAAATGCTGGAAAATAACTAAGCAATGTGAAGACACTTTTTGGAAGGCAAAGCAGCTAGTTACTTCTGAGCAAGTGTTAACTCACTAAGGCCTGGAGCTAGCAATTTTCTTGGCATGTGATGCGCTACCCTATGGAATTGGAGGAGTGATCTGCCATGTGATGCCTGGTGGTCAGGAATGACCTATCACTTTTGCTTCCAGATCCCAGCAGAATGCAACGATGCCCAGACAGACCATGAAGCCTTGAGTATGGTCTGGGGAATTAAGAAATTTGGACATTTGGACTTCCTGTATGTTAGGAAGTATATGACAGATCATAAACACTTGTTGTCCATTTTTAACCTCAAAAGGGGCATTCCAGAGATGGCTGCTGCTCAAATTCAGAGATGGGCTTTATTCTTGTGGGCCCATAACTATGATGTTAAATTTAAGGGAACAGTTCAACGTTGTGTAATGTGGATGGGTTGTCACGGCTATCACTGTTGGATACAAACTCCACACAACAACAAAAAGGTGAACTTGCAGCTGTTGAAATCTTCCATGTGGCACAAATTGGTGTACTTCCTATTATTCAGATGATACTGAAACAAGAAACAAACAAAGACATTACCTTAGCAGAGGTATATGAAGCTACCTTAAAAGGCTGGAAGACAGAAACAGTGGAGAGTTTAAAGCCAATCTTCCACTGGGAGGAATGAAATCACAGTTGCTCAAGGTTGTCTGATGTGGGGAATTCATGTCATCATTCCTACAAAACTATAGGCAAGGATCCTGGAGGAATTGCATGCAGGGCCCCTTGGCATAGTGAAGATGAAGACATTGGCTAGAGGATATGTCTGGTGACCACGCGTTAACTGACAGATTGAGCAGTTAGCTAAGAACTGTTCTGGCTGTCAGAAGGTGCAAAATATGACTGACTTGGTAGCACTTCATCTTTGAAATGCCCAACTGTTTCCTGGGAATGAATTCATTTGGATTTCACAGGTACCATTCTTGGGTACCAATTTTCTAGTAGTAATGGATGGATAGTCTCAGTGACCTGAAGTTTCATGCATGTCATCCATGACTTCTGCAAGTACCATACAAGTTCTATGAAGCCTTTTTGCTCACACAGGATTGCCAAGACAAATTGCAAGTGACAATGGTCCACAATATACTTCAGAGGACTTCCAAACCTTCATGAAAAGTAATGGCCTCAGTCATGTTACATCTGCACCATAGCATCCTGCAACAGATGTCTTAGCAGAATGCGTTATTCAAACCATGAAACAAGCTTTCAGAGTTGCAACAGGACAACCACATTCATTACAGGCCACATTTGCAAACTTCTTGTCGGTACATTGGAATGCTGTGCATGCAACAACAAACCAGTCGCCTGCAAATTTGTTCCAAGGACACAACCTCTGATCTTGTCTGTATTTGTTGAAACCTGATCTGCAAAGGGAGATAATTAACAAGCAAACAGATCAAACAAAGAACCATGGACTCTGTTCTGTTAAAGAGTTATGGATGGGACAACGTGTTCTTGCTTGAGATTACATAGATGACCATAAGTGGGTTCCTGGCACTATCCAAGCTCAAAAGGGACCTTATTATTATGCTGTCCCAGTGACTCATGAGGTGATATGGCATTGCCAAACTCAGCAGATTCAGGACTAACCCCCAAAACAGGGCCATGACACCATGAGTATCTGATCTGGCTGATTTGAATTCTGAAGTTCATGACACTAGTTCCGTGAACCTGGATTGTCATCTGAAGCATCTGTTCAAGTTTCTGCTCTAGAGCCTAACCTGAGAAACTCTACCCTGTGTGCCAGGTGATTCAATCTGTAGTTGACGTAGTTGATAGTTAATGTGGATGAGTGGTGCAGAGGCAGAATAATCCTCTCACTTGGTCTGGAGTCTGTTCTGCTCAGATAGCTTATTATGACCTTCCTAGTTAGAGCTGCAATTTATAATGTTAGATTAGACATGTATTTTTTGGGAGGTAACAACTCAACAAAGAGGGAGGACGATAATGTATGTGATGTAATTTTGCATGTTCCATGCCTAACCACTAGAGGTCATCTGTATGTATCTAGATTTCTAGTAATGGAGCAGTAGAGTATGGTGGAGCAAGAAGCAACTCAGCAGCTGTATAAATTAAGCAGATTACTTAGCCCTCTGTCCATGTCTTAATTGGCAAGTTCCTGGTTCCAGACGTAATAGATCTAACATACATAGGTTCTTGTATCACTCCATAACATAATATCCGAGCATCTTTAGGTAGTGCGTTAAGCAACAGAACTCATCATCTCCCCTAGGGATGAGAACTGTTGGTCCAGTGGACTGTTTTGTTTAGGTCGGGTTTTGGCTTTTTTGGTTTGTTGTACACGTTGATTCGTGTTGGTGTCAGTGAAGGGAAATAGTTGTAGTTGAAGTAAAAGGTAGCGAGGTTTGTGAGGGGCCTCAGTTCCTGTAGGAGTTTGTTTCACAGTCCGACACCACCCACCAAGAAAGCTCTGTCTCCTGCAAAGACAAGCTTTACTCTTATCGTAGAAAGTTCCACTGTACCTGAGGAATGGAGTTGTCAACTGCTTCACTCGCGCTCCATGTAGGCTCAACTGGTGCAGAGTAGTGAAGTCAATGGAGCTAGAAGAACAAAGCGCTCTTCAGCAAAGGTGCAGAAACACGCCCTTAGGAAGTTTACTGTAGCACTAGTGGGTGTTTAAAGAAGACGATTGATGCCATAGTTACAGCAGGATGGAACTTTACAGGAAGTTTTGTAACAGGCCCACAGTAAGATACAAATCTTTTCTATCACACCGTAATACAATGCACTGCATTGGCAGTGCATGGGTCTACTTTTGAGTGAAGAGGCCTTGGAAAACATAAAGCCAAGTCAGACTTAGAAAATCATTTGAACAAACTATCAGAGCTAATGAAATCAACCTGTTTGTAAACGGAAATTGTGAGAAAGTTTTTTTTTTTCTTTTTTTTTAACAAATACAAAGTATGGAAGGTGTTTTAAAATCTCTAACACCTTTAGCCACAGAATGTGTTTGACACTCCCTATTGGCCTCAATGTCAGGAACTTGATTTTTTGTAAAAGTACCTCATTTAAATGAAATTAACAAGGCGGTAAAAAGAGAATAGAACCATTCTTGGTGTCTTTCTTGACCATTGTCAAAGGAGTCTAAGACCAGTAACAAATGTAAAGATGTATTCAAAGAGAGAGATTTTGGTGATTCTGTTAAAGATTAAAAAGTTCACCTTCAACTCCAAAAGCACATTTTCTTCTGAAAACATCATATCTAATATTGTAACAAACAACCACTAAGATGATTAGAACGGAAAGATGCTGAAGAAAAGAACGACGATGCATTTTCCATTTTCTTCCTTGTGGGTGCAATCATAACCCTCTCAGCCTGTCTGCACAGGACAGGAAAGGAGCATATAGTGGCCCCTTACGCACCTGTGTGGGCTTCCGGCAGTGCCACTCCATGTGTGGGTGGTTGTGATGGGGAGAGCACCCACCACTGAGCTGCTTGTCTCTGCCTCACATGGGTGGGTGGGGAGTGGGCAGAATCTCCCCTACCCCAACCCCTCCCATTTTGTCAATGGTGATTGCTCTTCCAAAGCTCTGGTAGCAGCAACCACAGAGCTGACGTTGCACATTTAGCCGAGATGCTGCGAAATGGATGCATGTTATGTGGTTGGTTCTATGTTGGCACCGGAGGGGAGTTTCCTGAGGAGTCTGTGAGTGCATTTGGTGTTATGATGTTTGGTTGGTAAGACACATGGCTTGAGGTTGATGCGGATGTAAATGCCGCCATATCTGGTGGTATCTTTGATTTTTAGTGATGGCTTTAATAGGAGATGTATTTGATCAACTTTAAAAACCTTTGGGTTAAAGTGGTATTACATATGTTTGTATCTCAAGTGCAGTTATGTGATGCGAGGAGCAAGATCTGCATAGTGCAGTGGCTTCCATTAATTGGCCAGGAATGTATTCTATTTTTTTCTGGCTAGCAGTTGTCAGACACAGTCCTGGTATGTTAGGTGTTTTAGCAATGAACCTGTGTCAGCAGAGTTGGGACCCAGTGTGTTTGGGCTGAAGTGTTCACTATTCAGCATCTTTCAGCGACAGACTCCAGTCTGAGAATACTACCAAACTGGGATGAAATTAGTATTATTTGCATTAATGTCTCTTCTCGACGTCCCAACCATAATCATAGCCCCATTGGGCTCAGCACTGAATGTACACATAGTTAGAGCCCCAAAGAGCTTACAGTCTAAATAGACATGACTGACAAAAATAGTATTATTTTGCCCATATTGCCAATAAGGAATTGAAGCATTGACACATGTTAAGTGACTTGCCAAAGGTCACACAGAAAGTGTGTGGCAGAGCCAGGAATTGAACACAGACTTCTTGAGTACGCATCTAGTGCTTAATCACAAGACCATCCTTTCACTACATGCTCATCTAACCCCTAGAAATAGTCCTTCTAAGTCAGAGTTGAGGTCCATGGAAGGACCATAGATCATAGATAGATCTATGTAGTGATCATAGGGTAGATCATAGAGCTGGTTGAATTATTTTCATCAAAACTTTTTTGACCAAAAGAAAAATTTTCATTTGGTCAAAAATGTCTGGGTTTGTTTGTTTGTTTGTTTCCTTGAAAATTTGTTGTGGGAAACTTTGAAAAAAACAAAACTAAAAGAGAAAAGTCCTGCAAAAACTAATTGATCATTTTGACTCACTGTAGTCAGTAAGCTTGCATTGTCCTACTGAGGACATACCTGGTTTGTAGATGAATTGTAGAGCTGAATCAATGTGAAAAGTTAAGATCTCATTCAAACTTGCCCAGTGTCAGAGCTTCTTTTGATCTGAGGATTTGGTTCAGCTCATTACAGAGAAAGGGACAGACCAAACAGTTCAGGTCCGGACAACAGCTGGGCGAATAATTGATGGGTTTTGGTTCAGTGGCTGAACAAATTAATCAGAAAAAAATCATTTTGGATTGACCTTGAAATGCCAACTTTTCAGTTTTTCTCACCAAACAGAAAACCGCATTTTTGTTTTTGGCCAAATGAAATATTTCATTTGACCCCAAACAACAGGTTTTGTTTTCAGATGTTTTTTACCCTTTTTTAATTTGTTTAGTTTAGTCTAGCTAGATTTTGAAATTAAATGCTGTTTGACTTTTCCAGAAACTATTCACAAAATTTGACTGAATTAATTAACAGTTTCGGTCAACCTGAAACTGCATTTTTCAGTGAATAAGCTATTAAAAAATTCTCCCAACTCTTATCCATACCCCAGTATTGGTGCCAAGGGCATTCAGAACAGAGCAAGGAGTGGTCAATATTCTCACCAAACAATCTGCACTAACGTTCATCGTGCTGTTTGCTTTCTGCAAACATTCTTGCATATAAAATCTCATTTCTTCAAACATGTGTGGATAAGTAAGTGAAAGGGCCTCTGAAGATAGTAGCAAACTGGCAGATTTTATTCATGAGAATATTTGCAAATGCTACTTTTCCCCCCACGACCTGACTACTGCATTCACCCATCTATAGTTAGTAGAAATCATTATGCTCTTTTGCCTTAATCCTTTGACTAAAATAGCTGTCCTCCCATCCTTTCAACACACAGAACTGGCTCCAGACTGTAGCTGCTGCAATTAATTGGTCTTCTCCCATTGACTGCTTCACACCATTACAGGTTGTTTTTTCCGCTCCGTGCACAGCTGGTACCTTTCTAGTAGTCCACACACATGCTGTCATTCTCGCAAGAAAGAAAATTGCTCGAGCTGTGTAACTGCAAAATCAAGAAGCTATTTCAGTTTTAAAAAACCCAACTCCAGTAAACACAATTTAAAGACTTATTTCATCGTAACAAGCTATATCAGATATAATGGTGGATTGAGGTTAGGTCCTGACAGCCAAATCTCTGATTTTTATATCTCTGCACTATGTTTCCTGTAGACAAACTTTCTGGCTGGAATTTTACAGTAATACTTTGCACTGTTTGAGGATCTCAAAGCAATTAGTAAAATTAAGGAGTTGTCTCATAACATCCTAAAAAGGGAAAGAATCTTACCCCATTTTAGAGACAAGGAAACTGAGGCACACAGAGATTAAGTGCCTTGTTAGATATCACATAGCATGTAGAGGGCAGTCTGTTATAGAGCCCACAACACTGGACTCCCAGTCCTGTGCCTTAGCAACAAGGCTTTCATTCATGTTTTTGAATAATTGCTTTTTAAAAATGTTATGGCACTGTAATGGCCCATGGTGCTTTACAACACTTAAAATATACTAAACAAAAAGCCAAAGAATAAAATCCCTGCTCTGAACAAACAGGATGGTAAAGGGGGATATTATCCTTGGTAAGATTCACAGACTGGTAGGTCTGTTTCAGGAGATGGTGATTAGAAGGAAGATAGGGAGATGATGTTGAAATGTAATGTGGATCCAAACATAAAGGATGACATCTTGGCCCCATTTAAGTCAATGGGAGTTTTGACATTGATTTCCTTGGGGCCAGGATTTCACCCAAGGCATGGTGTGAAGGAAGGCGGAAAGTTGGGAGTAGAAGAAGGAGGCATGTTTTGGTTCAACAAAATCAAAATGTTTCTTTCTGATTTCAAACATTTTTAAACATTTTGTTGGGTTTTTAAAAATAAAAATAAAGGGAGTTTTGAAATGAAAAGTAGTTTCAAAGCAAAAACTTGAAATGTTTTGTGTGAAAATAAACAAAACATTTCGATTGTTTCAGACTTTGTTTTAGGATTTTTGCAACCGAAACAACGAATAGAAAGCAACAGTTGCAAAATGTTTTGGTGTCACCAAATCTGCATGTTTCACAGAAAATTCACCCAGTTCTAATGTGTTCTCCCCAGTTTTGATTCTGATGCCACTGTGTGGATAAAAGGCCAAATTCAAAACCTGCTGAAGTCTGTAGAAGTCTTTCCACTGACTTCAATAGGCTTTGGATTTGGCCCAAACTGAGCATGAGTTAACTAGGTGTGCGGGTGTTATTAATACAATGATTGCTACTGGAAACAAATTTATGAGCTTCTTACTTTGGGAGCCAACCATAATACTTTTAATTACACAAAAGGAAGTATTTCTCGTGTAAAGACATTCCAACTGCTTAAATGTCTTTTAAGCCACTTCAAAAGTGAGACGCACTACAAAGTAGTAGTCAAAATGCAGAACGAGGTGGCAGGGTATTTCCCTTCCTCTGATGAAGTTCATCCCCCATCTCTGAATATTGCTAAACCGTTCTTGGCAAGGATTACTTTTATCCCTGTCTCATGAAGATACTTCCGAAGAACATTTTTGTTTTTGTCCTTGGAATGCATCACATTACACTGAATGGCAGGTATATGTTTTTTCTAAGGAAGGAGCATGGACAGCCCCTACCTAGTGGCTTCTCCACCCTTTGCAAGTCCCTCCACCCTTTGGAAATCGCTAAATTCCAACACCGCTGCTAAGCACTGTGGAGAGGAGTAATGCGGAATCGGTGCTAACAGAATAAAATGGACCGCCACCCACAATTATCCCCACAAATCTATTGAGGGCTCATGCAGCTCAGCTCACTGCGGACACCTTTAGCTGTTTTGGGGGCACATCTGCCTCATTAGCAAACATGCAGGTATTGTGTGTGCTTTCAGGAGCTGTACTTTAGAGAGTGCATCTACGCTGCAAAATAAGTTCCACAGCAGTGAATCGCAGAGCCTGGGTCAACTGACTGGGGTTCAAAGTCACTGTTTGGGCTTGGGCTGGAGCCCATAGGCTGAGACCCGCTGCCCGCTCCGTGCACTATAGACAGCAGTAGTTTAGCTTCCCAGATAGGAGGTCGGGGAAGGGCACTGCAAGAATCTAAGTTTGTTCTGCAGAGGCAGCTGGGAACTGCCTCGCTGAATAAAGAGGATCTCTTTCAAGCACATGGGGCCCAGAGTGATTATTAAATACCCCACGAAGTACATATGTGCACATGCTTTGTTTGCATGTACCTCTGCCTGTATTTTTCCTGTGCCTGCCATAGCTCCAGATAAAATAGTGTCAATAAATCTACTGTGGATGCTGAGCCCAGCCTGGTTTGATCTGAAAAGATTCAATATATAAACGTGTAGCAGACGCAAACAGTGATCATTTTACTGCATCAGCAATAATATGAGTCTTTAAAGGCGTATTAGTAGCAGAGAAGAAGGATGGTTTTGTGGCTAAGACATTAGCAGAGAAGAAGGATGGTTTTGTGGATAAGACATTAGCCTGAGGTTATGTCTACAGAGCAACTAGACACTGCGGATGGCCTGTGCCAGCTGACTGGGGATCACGGGACTCAGGCTGCAGGCCTGTTTTACGGATACGTAGATTTCCAGGCTCAAGCTGGAGCCCAAGCTCTGGGACCCCCTCACCTCGCAGGATCAGAAGACCTGTCTTGTCTTCTTGCTGCTGCCACAAATTTCCTCTGTGGTGTTGAGAAAGTCAGTTGCCCATCTGTAAAATGGAGCTACTAATGCTACTGTCATATAACAAATAACAGTGACAATAAGACTGTGCTCTTGAGAAGACAGGAGAATTAATTCTGCTCAGCATCTATCAGATCAATTCCTACTGCTCTGAATTACAGAAATTTACATTCAATGGAAAAAAGGGCCACAAAGCAGAGCTTTTTAGGCACATATACTCAATTTCTGTTAATATAATTCTACTGTTCTGCACTTACGAGGATTTCAGGCATTTATAAGCAGCATTACCACGTCATCTTTCTGACGATGACCTCAAAACATTTTACCAAGCTTGGGTAAATAAGCCCGGCAACATCCCTGTGAGGTAGGGTGTTTAGCAAACTCAGCGTGAAACCAATGCACAGAAAGTTCATGTGACTTTACTCTCGGTGATAGAGGAAAAGCAGAAAATAGAACCCCAAAGTCCCAAACTCCTGCTATATGCAGTCAGTAGACCTCATTCCTTCCCTCTCACCAAAACAAGCTGCCAATACAATACCCTGACCTGTAGACTATACTCTCCTATACGATAATATTTTCAACAGATAAGAGCTATACACATTGTGCAAAACAGGAACAGTCAGTAGGCTAGTCATGATTTGTTTTCCTCTTCACTATGTGAAATGACTTTAAGGAAACAATCTCAATATAAATGAAAATTAAAGAGGAAATACATATGTCGAGAGAGAGAGAGAACCACACAATATAACACAGTGATAATGGGCCAAGGGTTTCCCTAAAGAAGCAGTAGATGCCTTGCTTTCCATCAGAAAAAAAAAAACCCACTCCCACTTACGTACTTTTCAGGTTTAGTCTCTCAATTGTAACAATGCTTCCTGCTGTTATCTTGTTTTGCCAAATACCTGCAGCACAAATTACTGGTATTGCACAGAGAAGAAAAGATCCACAGCTACAGGGATGGAATGAGAGCATGTACCAAGCTGAGATTTCTTTTTTATAAAGAATATAAATATAAACATTCTCAGGAGGAAAATATAGATAAGCAAATACATATTTTATTGAGGATGAGCAGGTGAGCTCAGAGTCTATCAGGGGACTTCACTTTTTCCCAGCTCACACTCAAAGGCTGCATCCTGGATACCCTGTATCCAGCAGAGAAGAGCATAGATATGACTTTCTCTAGACCATTGGTTAGAGAATAGCTACAGAACAACAATGCAAGGTTCTTCCTCGCTCTAAGGATCCAGTGCTGCCTTATGTAATGCTCCTACTTCCTATGTACTAAACAGGAGCTTGATCCAAAGCTCACTACAGCCCGGGAGTGGGGTCTTTACGTCGACTCCAAGAGCCTTTGGCACAGACTCTAGAGAATCAGCCACGAGCTGCTCTTAAATGTCTTAGTAGGACTGGGCAAATTTTTTTGGATGAAACATTTTCTTTGCTGAAAAATGCAGATTTGGATCGACCGAAGCAGTTCGTCAATTTGTTTCAAATTCATCAAATTGTTTTGGGCGGGAAAAAGGACTAAATGGTTTTTTTTTTTAAATAAAAATATTTTATTCTGACATTTTCAAAATGAAACATTTTGATTTTTTTTTTTGAGTTGAAACAACTCTTTGTTTGAAATGTACTTCGTTGTATTAAAAATATTTAAAAGTTTTAAAGAAGCTCAAACAAAATGAAACATTTCATTTCAGGTCGAATGAAATGTTATATTCGACCTGAAACTATTTTTGTGTGGGTGTTTACTTTACGGTTTGCCACAAATGTTAAAAAATTGTTTTGCCTTGAACAAAAATTATTATTGTTATTATTATTATTATTATTATTATTATTATTATTACTTTAATGGTCAGTTAACTGAAAAAACAGTTATTTGCACAACTCTCCTGCCTAGTATATGAACATCTTGATTAGAATGCTAATGAAGAAACCCTGATTTCAGAATCCAGCTCACAGGCCGGCCTCTGAAATATGTTTATTTCCTCACAGATTACTTTTGTAGGTGAATGTGGATAGTATTTTGAGCTAATGTGCACTGAAACAAGGAAGAATTTACTTGACTTTTGAAATGAAAACTACGACTAAAAGTTGGGATTCCTAGGTTTTCTTTTTGGCCTAGCCATTTATTCAGCCTCTAATTTTTAGACTCCATAGAGTATCAGGGTTAGAAGGGATCTCAGGAGGTCATCTAGTCTAACCCGCTGCTCAAAGCAGGACCAATCTCCAATTTTTGCCCCAGATCCCTAAATGGCCCCCTCAAGGATTGAACTCACAACCCTGGGTCTAGCAAGCCAATACTCAAACCACTGAGCTATCCCTCCACCCAGAGTCCCTGTTTGTTAAATGGGGTTAATTATCTGGATCTCCCTCACAGAAATTCTGTGATGCTTAATTAATTAATGCTTGGAAAGGGCTTTGAGATGCTTAGATAAAAGAATATATATAAAATAAAATATTATATCAATAACCCCGTTCAAATGCTCAGAGCAATAGATTTCCCTAGTCTCTAGAAAGGGTCCCTGTGTATTTATAACCTTTTTGAATATACAGCAGTTCGTACATTTCAAACAGGGCAAAGCAGATTTTAAAGCGTCTGCAGTTATAAGTAGTAGCTACAGCAAAGTCAGTTACAGGTCAATATATTTTTTGATTGTTCCCTCTTATGAAGCCAGAACAAAATGGTCAGATACTACTGTAATCTATATCCTTCAGATCGGTACCCCCTTTTCCTTACCGTCAATGGAAATTCTACCATAGACTGAGGGTGGTCTATGACTCTTAGGGAGTAAAGAAAAAAAAGTCTCCACAATGCAAATGACAGATGATGAAGGACAGAAGATAACCAAGGTATGGGTTTGAGTTTCATCTTACTCCATGACTAAGATATTTGGAGATGTTGGCTAGGTTAAGGACAATGGTAAGTATGGAAAAAAGATGTTGGATTGGCATTTTTGGACATTAGGTAACATGGGTATACTTAGACTGAAAGGAAGGATGGTCTGGTGGTTAGGGTGATCGCCTACATGTGGGGGAGCATAGGTTCAACTCCTGACTCTCCCATAACCTTCCTGTATTATCTTGGGCAAGTCATTTTGCTTTTCTGTGCCTCAGTTCCCCATCTGTAAAAGGGGATAGTAGCACTTCCCTACCTCACAGAGGTGGCTGTGAGAATAAGTACATTAAAGAATGTCAGCTGCTCAGATGCTATGGTAATGACTGAACTCAAGTTCTCTTTTCTTTTTATGTTACAAAGTGTAGTTTAATGGTGAAAGCAGAGGACTGGGAAATAGGACACCTGTCATCTATTCCAAACTCCGATACTGCCTTAATATATGACCATGAGCAAGTCATTTAACTTCTCTGAACTTCCACCCTGCTACAGCTATGCATGGGAAATGGGGGTAATGGACTCACAGAAAGTCAAGAGCCTATGGCCTATTAAGAAAAGAGAACTTTACTTTTTTTTAAAAAATGGGGTTTTAAGCTAAATTATCTTGACTTGCAAAGTTACGCTAACAAAACTGAAGTCATATGTTTACAGACACTCACCACTTCTTATGATGTAGCTCTATAGCATAACAGAGCCCCTGCCTGAGTACCGAGCGTATATGTAACCACCACTAATCCCCAACCTGAACTGAGCTCCTACTGTAACCCACACACCTCCTGGGTGTGGTGCTCTGTCCCCTTTAGTGGCACTGAGACCACTTAGTGAGAGATTAATGAGTCTGCTACAGCCTCAGCTAAGGCCTATGTGGCATTTAGCTCCCAAGGTCCCAGGTTCGATCCCACCTGCTGATGACTACAACCTGAAGACAAATAATAATAATAATTAATGACACCATTAAACATTTTGATACCATAGCTGCTTCTCCCCAGGAAGAAGCAAGGGGCCACAAAATAGCAAACGTCACACTCCTCAATGGGAGCCGCAAGAACATCAGGCTCTACTGGATGAAGTAATAAACAGCAGCACTCAGAAGTCTCCTCATGTGATCTAAAATGGAGTCCATCAGCAAGTGCTTCCGGCATCTCCTGGGTTCAAGGAAAAGACAGACAGGATGAAAACATACTCCTCTGAAGTCAGAGTATCCTGGTCTTTACTCTTGGCATAATATAAGCACAGCTGATAAAATAATAGAGAATGTTTTCATAAAAATGTTGTCTGCAGTGTTGTTATAGCCACGTTGATCCGAGCATATGAGAGAGACAAAGTGGATGAGGTAATGCCTTTTATTGGACTGACTTCTGTTGGTGGACGGGACAAGCTTTATAGTTTCATAGAGCTCTTCCTCGGGTCTCTTCCTCAGCTCTGCGATGCCCAAAACCCATCTTATCTCTCTCATAAAAATTGTGTTCATTTTTGTAAAGGAAAAAAAAGAAACGAAAAAATGAAAACTTGAAACTTTTGATTAGCCCTATATGTGAAGACAGATGGAAGAAATCAACTCTGCAGCGCATGGCAATTGGGATTTTCTTTGTTATCGTTCTCCATCTGATTTTATAGGTCTGATTTCAATGAAGGGATTTAATAACATCAGGCACTGCCTAGCTCAGGGTTCTCTATCATGCCTTTTGTATGAATCCTTTCATAATTCAACCCATTGGATTTTCCTATTCCAGGCGGGGGCTCGCTCCATCATAGTGTCAGCTTCCTCAACAATGTGATAGTCATAATAAAACTTAGAACTGGTTTGAACAAAAAAATAGAAAAAAGTGGCTCCCCCCCCCCTTTTTTGGGGGGAGGGGGAAGGAAAAGGTTTGTCCAAATTCAAAACTCCAAAAATTTCAACCAGCTCTATCGTTGGTCAAGTAATTGGAATTTTTTGGGTAGAAAATTTGTCAAAATTTCCCACTCCCCCACTTTTTTTCCCAATTAAATGTAAAGCATCAACATTGCAGAATATGGGGGATGGAAATCAACTCACTTTAATTATATCATCATGGTAAAAACATCTGAGATCCTTGGGTGTCTATATAAAACTCTGGGCACCTTTTTGTCTTTTATTCCTGTGTTTGTACAGCCCCCTATAACAATGGGGTCCTGCTCCATGACTGGGGGTGGGGCTAACACTATGATCATACAAATAATAATAATAATAATTAATATTTAATAATAAAGCAAAACAGACAGATAAACCCACCACCTAACTCAAATGGCAGCACCCAATTCCTCTCCTCCCTCCCAGAAAGCAGTTTGGCCTGAAAATCAACAAACCTGGGCTCTCTGAGTACAAGAGATCAGACAAAATTAAAGCTGCACAAGTTGGCCTTCCTTGAGATAATGCTTTATAGCTTTAAAGGTATGGTGAGACTCACACAGGCAGAACCCTTACTGCAGGACTCAGGGTCTAAATTATGATTGCAAATGAGCTGGATCTTTTCATTATAACTAACTTCATTTTAATTATTTATCTATCAGGAACAGATGATCTCGCAATGCTTTTGTAACATTCTCCATAGACACTGTCAGCTTACGCAGGGAGAATATTCCTTTGACAGTTAGGAAAGTTACTGTATAGCTTTTACACAGTGGCCCGATTCCAAATTTTTTTTTTGCCCTGTAGTGTCTGAAAATTTTAAATCCCAGCTACAGTAAATTCCAGGTGTTCATTTCAGGCGAGAGCGACAGCTTTGAACTCCTTGGATGAAACCAAACCAGGCAGGAAAAAGGGAAAAAAAGAAATCCTCAACCCTTTGCTTAGATTAGGTCAGCACCCTCTTGGCGCTGTCCACATTCTTCTTCAGCACCTTGGCTTTTTGCTACATGTCTGAAAGGGAACAGAGGAGCAGACAATCAACCGACCGCAGTGCACTTTCACAATTTCTGTATAAAATTTCACTTAATGCAATTCCGGCGCCAGTGCCGTGCGTACGATGGTACAGTTGAGAATATGTTTATATAACATGACTGCATGCCACTACGATCCTTTAAATTCTTCTCTAAGAGCTTTAGTCACTCCAGGTTCAGTCATCCAAAACCCTTTATAATCTCAAATAGCTCTTGTTACTTTCTCCTTAAGCGTGTGTGTGTGTGTGTGTGTGTGTGTTGGGGGGGAGGGGGGTGGGGTGGGGAGGGGAGATATGTAACTGATGTGGACATTTTAAGGCGTTCTTTTTTCTTCTTCCAGTTTTCTCTGACAGAAGGGAGGATTCTGCTTCAGTACGAATGAAAATGACCGGCCCCCCAAAATATCCCCACCTGCCATTTAAAAAGAATATGTGAAGCACAGGGATTTGATTTAACACTTGGAAATGTTGAACAGTTATTACTTATTTGTACTGAGGTATTGCTTAGTGGCCCTGGCTAGGGACCGGGCCTCGTTGTGCTAGGAGTGGGACACATACATAAATGTCCCTCCCCCAGCAAGGTTTCTATCTAACAAGAGACAGGCGGAGGTTACAGCAAACAGCCAGGTGGAGCACAAAGTTAAAGTGGGATGATTATGGTTAGAATAGTATCTGAGGGGTAGCCGTGTTAGTCTGTATCCACAAAAACAACGAGGAGTCCAGTGGCACTTTAAAGACTTATTTGGGCATAAACTTTCATGGGTAAAAAAACCCACTTCTTAAGATGCATGGAGTGAAAATTACAGATACAGGCATAAATATATATTGGCACATGAAGAGAAGGGAGTTACCTTACAAGTGGAGAATCAGTGTTGAAGGCCAATTCAATCAGGGTGCACGTGGTCCACTCCCAATAATTGACGAGGAGGTGTCAATACCAAGAGAGGGAAAATTACTTTTGTAGTGAGCCAGCCACTCCCAGTCCCTATTCAAGCCCAAATTAATGGTATTAAGTTTGCAAATGAAAATGGTTAGCACAGTAAGCATCAGTCACAGACATCAGCTGCCTACCTGTTGTCAAGTGTTTTGTTGGTGCAAGGTGGAAGTGAGGTAAGTTTTAAGGAGAAAGTAACATAGTTTTAATTCACAGGTCAGTGAGCATTACTCAGTCCTCATTCAAGCCAGAGAGGACATCAGTCTGTTACAGTTCTCAGCTTGTGAATCAACTGAATGGAGCATGGACGCTGGCACTGTTCAAACTCATTCTTCCCTCCACCACCTTGTAATTTTTTCACTGAACTTCTTGGTTCAGTAGTGCTATCTCACAATGCGTTACTCAGTTGACATCACAAATACCATAGGTTGTAAGGAGCACGCTGGTATTATGTCTTCAGCAAACATGGCTGTGCCAAAGGATTTTATAAGGGGAAAATGATTTCTTTAAAAGTTCAGTTAAAAAGTATTTCCGAGCAGAATACTCTTCGTGGCCTAGTTAATGGAACATTTAAGTGCATATTCCTGGGCTTAACCCAATTTTTATGTTTGCTTGGCTCCCTATTAAGACCATGTCGCTGCCAGACATGACAATGTGTGTCTCTTTCCAGCAGAACAATGACAGCCTTTCACTTGTACAGTACATTACACAGTCATTTTACACCAGGTTTTGGGATTAGTCCTTGCAGCTTCTCATCACATGTCAGAAACTACACTAAGCAAGTGAAAGTCACTCTGACGTGTAAACAATTTCTGCAGCTTATTTGTCTAAATAGCAGTGATCATATATAGTAATGTTAGTACAATGTAGCTTGTGCTGATATTGTACATCATCCAAAAATTCATTTCTGAAGGAGCAAATAGTTGCCTAACTCCTCACTAATTTTGTTAGTTGCAGTTGGATACACTATTCTTCACTTCCTGCCTTAAACCGTTTTATAGCATTGACATGAACAGATGTCACATTTCACCCCAGAAGTGGCTGTGTTTCAGTGGTGAGTGCCTTTTGCCAAGGATAAGACACTTACACTCTGTACCTCAGTTTATGCATCGTGTACAATTAGGATAATAATTATCTGAGTTGTAAGTTTCAGTTAATTGTTGACAAAACTTTTTGAGAGCCTCAGATAAAAAAACATTATAGAACTAAAAAGTGTAGTTAAAATTATTATATATTATATTAAAGTGCATTAGCATCTGGCCTTGTGTTTGTTATTAGAGTCGGTTGGAAAATTTTTGACAAAACATTTTTGTTGAGAAATGCTGATTCTTTCAAACCAAAACTTTTCATGGGAAAGGGTAAGTTTTGATGAATTTCTCAACTCGAAAAAAATTGGGTGAAAAGGAAGTTTTTAAATAGACACAACAGTCTCTTTCAAAATGTTCTAAGTGAAAATTTCCTATTTTCTCATTCAATACAATGTTTTGTTTTGGAATTTAGCTAATTAGAATTAATTTTTTAAATGGGCAAAATTAAAACAAAACATTTTGAAATTATCAACATGAAAAATGTGATTGGCCCAAGCACAAATGAATTCAGATTTTTGTTTCATGAAAATTTTCAAGATTTTGACTTTTTATACTGATTTGTGATGAAGAAAATGTCAAAAAATCTCACAAATTTTGGTGGGATGGGAAAACCATTTGACAACGAGCTCTATTTTGCATTCTTTAAATCTTATGATAATTGTCCAGTAGTGTTCTAATAATTATTTGATTGTTTGAATGTGCTGTACATGCAATGGGTATACTATGATTTTTAAATACATCCCGTAATTCTCATCAGAGTATAGTAGAAAATGAATATTTATTTTAATACCTATTTCTTCGTGAGCTTTTCATTAACTAACATACGCATCTGATGAGCATTCTGTGGATGTGTGTTCTTAACAGTCATCTTTATAAAGAAATGTAGAATATATTTACTGCTGTTCATAAAGGGTTTGATATCAAAATGTCTTACAACCTGTTCAAATTCAGATCAGCTACATAGTTGTGAATATTTTAGAATTGCCTACAACTACCTTGGAGGTTTATCACATTATGCATAGAAAAATATTGGGGGAAAGCACAATAAATATCAGCTCAGCAGCGACTCCCTTCAAAGACTTTCACTTCTATGCATCTTGAATTCTAAATAGGTTTATTGCCAATTATACATGATGATAAAGCAGCGACACTGGGTCTATGCCATATTTAAGAGACTCACACCAGCAAATACTCTTGCAAATATATTTCACTTCAAACCAGGAAATCAATGTTGTGAAAATCCAAAAGAAGCCCCCCACGCTTGCTGTTGCACTGGCTTAGCTGAAAGCTTGAAAGTATTCTTGGCTCCTTGATGGCTGACTTTGTATTAGCAATGGCCAAATGCAACTGCAAACTAAAATACAGGTTGTATTTGTGTTTGAACCTGTTGTTTGTATTACCGTAGCACCTAGGAGTGTCAACCAAGATTGGGACCCATTGTGAACCCATGATAAGAGCCGGTCCCTCTGCCCAAAAAGAGCTTGCCATGCAAATAGAGAAGGCAGACAAAGAATAGATGGGGAAAAAAGTTTTTCTAATATGGGGAACTAAGAGGCATAGAGAGACTAAGGCACTGACCCTGCAAACATATACACACATGCTTCATTCATAGGAATAGCTCATGTGCTTAAATTTAAGCATGTGCATAAGTGTTTGCAGGATTGGGTCCTTCATGACTTGTGCAGGGTCACATAGAAAATGCAAGCTGGGAACCTTGGTCTCCTGAGACACAGTCCAATGCCTTACCTGCGAAACCGATTTTTCTCTCTGTGGAGGGGCCAGAGCAATACATCTAGAAAACACAAGAAAAAACACGGTTTTTGTGTTACATAACACTTTGTCCCTGAGCTTTTTGCTTTAGTTACACTGTTGCTTTCAATTTTGGGAAAGCAGATACTTATCACTAAGAACCTGTGTGAGTAGAATTATTCATTGTGACTACATTATCCAATGAATTTATCTCTTTTTCTGTGAATTAACTGAATGGAGCATATCTGTGCATGCATTCCTTATTCATATTGAAACAAATTTCAGACGACTGGATGTTAACAAAATATTAATCTCAACTCTTTATTATTTGTGGTGTGATCGGCCAGCTAAATCACAGGGTATTGTTTCTGCTCCTTGCCTGGATGTTGTTATTCATTCAAACCACTCTTAAAAATTTGACTTTCTTCCACAAAATGTGCAAGTTTTAGACCTTACTTTGAAAAACACACATGCCCTCATTTGTGAATTTCTCAGTGAATCCGGACTTCTAGATATAACCTAGAGCTGGTCAAAATGTTTTAAAATTTGAAATTTTGACTAATTTTTTTGACGTGAAATTTCAATGAAAGCTTTAGTCGAATTGCCAGTCAAAAAGGGGAGGGGGAATTTAAAATTTCCCCACAATTTTTCAGGCTCTCTTTCATATTGTATATTGTATAGAACCTTGCATTCTTGGCATTAAATGGATATTAATAATAATGATGCTTAGCACTGCTCCAGATCTTTTTTCTGTGGTCCAATTCAAGAAAGAATTTAAGAACATTCTTAAGTCCATCCCTACTGAGGAGGGCACTTAAATTCATGTGGACCTTTAAACTTGTACTGAGCATGTGCTTAAATGAATATTGAGGCTTTCCTGAGTCAAGGCCTATCTAAATAGTTTTCCACATTGCTTGTTAGCACATCTGTATTTCTCTGGGCTTCATTCATGGTGTGGAGAGGATCTTATCATTAGAAACACAAAATAGTAAATTTGATAAAAACTCTTAATCTGATGAACCACATAAAATGAACCAGCCTAAATATAATGTTTTATCTTTACACAGGGAAAAAAGAAAAAGATGTGGCTTGAAAAGTTTGCTGCCTTACATTTCGTTACGTTGTAACTTACACTGTTTATACAAAGGGCGTCAATAAAATTGAACATTTATTTTTTAGGCACAGGGTTTTTTTTTTTGTATTCTCCTTGGAAATAAAAATAACACATAAAACTAGACCAATTTTAGGAGCTAAGTAAAGAAAATAAAATGCGGAGGATGTTATGATGATTATTTTATTAAAAATATTGATAACATTTTGACATTTCACATCCCGAAAACAAATGGTTTCAGTTGTTTTTATAAAAACAAAACTTTATATATAGGCTAAGAGCAGCAAAGGAAACAAAGGAAACCACTATGAGGATGTGCTCGTAACAAGACAACATGAGGTAAAGCAATCTTGTTGTTCAAAGAAGAATTGGACACATAAGGATAACACGACTATCTAGAGTGATAGTAATAAATATTTTAAAAAAGAAAATAATTTGGAGGGGATAGGAACTCTGATTTGATTGGGGATTGGTCCTGCTTTGAGCAGGGGGTTGGACTAGATGACCTCCTGAGGTCCCTTCCAACCCTGATATTCTATGATTCTATGATTCTCATGGTGCAGGTTTTTAAGAACAGGTGAGAGACATGTCAGGGACTGTCTAGGTATACATAATCCTGCCTCAGTTCAGGGGGATGGACTAGATCAGTGGCTCTCAACCTTTCCAGTCTCCTGTACCCCTTTCAGGAGTCTGATTTATCTTGCGTACCTTCAGTTTCATCTCCCTTAAAAACTACTTTGCTGACAAAATCAGATATAAAAATACAAAAGTGTCACAGCGCACTATTACTGAAAAATTCCTGACTTATTCATTTTTGCCATATAATTATAAAATAAATCAATTGGAATATAAATATTCTACTTACATTTCAGTGTATAGTACATAGAGCCGTATAAACAAGTCGTTGTCTGTATGAAATTTTAGTTTGTACTGACTTGGCTAATGATTTTTATGTAGCCTGCTGTAAAACTAGGCAAATATCTAGCTGAGTTGATGTACCCCCTGGAAGACCCATGCATACCTACTGGGGTACATGTACCCTGGTTGAGAACCACTGGACTAGATGATCCTTCTAGCCCTACATTTCTATGATTCAGGGCTCAATATAACCTCTAACTGATGGGGATTGTGAGGAGACTTCCCCAAGGGCCATGCCTTCTGTGGGGTTTCATGCACCATCCTCTGAAGCACCTCATGTTGGTACCAGGATACTGGTTTTGATGGACCATGGATCTGATACAATGTGACAATTCCTGTGTTCCCAATTTTCAGTAATAGGGACTGATTGTGTTCTTTGCAGCCATACCAAGGGTGACTTCTTCACTCATAGCTCTCCCCAGTCCTCTGGGTGGGAATCAGCAGCCTCATGGCAGTATTCCTTCCTGTTTCCCCCTTGAAGCTAATTGGATGCTTAATGGGTCCTGAGATCTACCTGGGCAGGATGGGAAGAGGTGGGCCAGCTGGGGAGATGATGCCCACTGACCCTGAGTTGCTCATGGTGGAACAATAATAAAACCTTAGGTTGTGTTGCCCCCCCTCCCAAAAAAAAAGAAAAAAGAAAAAAAGAACTGCAGTGACAATTAGCCCTTTAAAGGACTGATCTTTGCATCATGATCCATGAAGGTGGACTGCTTTGCCATTGACTTCAGTGAACACAGTGCAGTTCTGTGCAGCAGTCCGTCTGCATGAATCACAGTGCAGGATTGGGGGCCTAAGCAAGCTCTGCCAGCTCCATAGGAGCAGTGCTGCCAGGAAAGAGGGGCCATCAGTGAAGGAGATCTGGCACAGAGGCCTGTGCAAAGATAGCCCTGCTCTCCCACTGATGCCTGAGAATTCTGCAGGTCTCGGGAGGGCAGCCCCACACACTGTTCCAGCAGGAAAAGAAATCCTACCCTGATGCCAGAACCACTGTGGAGAAAACTCAGAGGAGAAGCACATGCCCCCTTTCCATGCCTTTTCCCCACAGATGATACCGCTAAACATAATTTCCATAATTGCAGCATCTTCAGCTGGCATAAATTGACATAGCTCCAACAAAGTCAATTCTGAGCCCTTCTTTCTGAGGCTGGGCCTAAGATGCTCCTGCTGTTTTAGTATTTGTTTTAAGGAAGGGTACTTTTAAATAATACTCCTAATAACGCAATGATAATAGTGATTAATAAATAGATTTTTTCTGAATACATGAACTGAAGAGATAGCTCTCTCTTTTGCCCCCTGATTATTTGGGATCTGATCCTGCACTCAGCAGATATTATTAATAAGTATTTGCCATGTAATTTGGACAAACCATTTGGATTCTGTGGCATGCTATTCATGATGCTTGATTGGTCATATGGTGGTATTTCCCCCCTACCCCCCCCCCCCCCGATCAGATGAACAGAACTTTTAAAACAAGAGACTCATAAATAATGAATGACAAAGAGTGAATGTCTACTAAAGAGTAAATCATTTTGTTACACACAAACACCCTGGTGAACAGTACAGATTTGTATAAAGAACAGTCATCCCCTGAATATTTGTGTCAACAAAAACCCATTCTAAAAAAATGGCCATGAAAGGCAAATGAAAAGATTAGGGGAACTTGGTTAAACCCAACAGAATTTGAAGGGATGTTCACAAATACTGAACCTGCAGAATTCAGCAGGGTCTATTATTAACAATGAGGTGCTGAGTTTTATTTGGTGGGAGGAATGTGTGGCCTAGCAACAGTAACTGAATACAGAGTCTCCTTGGCCCCGATCCTCCAAGGGTGTCAGGCACCTAGATGTCTTTGAGGATCTGGCCCCTTCATCTGTAAGTCCTCAGCACAAGTTGATAGTGGCTGAAAGTTTAAATCTAACAGTGGTTTAGTGGCTTCTGTGAAATGAGTTGGTAGGTCTCACTACAGTTCTTACTGGGCATGTATGCTCTACAGAAACCATATCCACAGTTGACACTAACCAATGTCTCTTTAAAGCCGCCAAGGATTTAGTGGCTCCTGGAGACTTAACCGCTCTACCTTTAGACATGGTATACTTAATCCTGCCTTAGTGCAGGAGGTAGACTAGATGACTTCTTGAGGTCCCTTCTGGTCCTACATTTCCATGGTTCTATGGTCCTTTGAGAATACAGTTGAAATATACTGGTGGAGTAGGCAAACTTCTGTAGCCTTTATTCTGGTTAATGTATGCTGTGACAGGTTTGGGCCAGATGGCTACAGGAGAGTGATAGAAGGCAGATATATTAGCCCCAGGTTAAATAGGTCCCTTTTCCCTGGGTAAGGTAACAGGGAAGGTTCCAGAACAATCAGGAACTTTCTGGAAACAATTAAGGCAGACAGGCTGATTAGAACACCTCCTGCCAATCAAGAAGCTGCTAGAATCAATTAAGGCAGGCTAATCAGGGCACCTGGGTTTAAAAAGGAGCTCACTTCAGTTTGTGGCACGCATGTGAGGAGCTGGGAGCAAGAGGCACTAGGAGCTGAAAGTGAGAAGGTGTACTGCTGGAGAACTGAGGAGTACAAGCATTATCAGATAGCAGGAGGAAGGTCCTATGGTGAGGATAAAGAAGGTGTTGGGAGGAGGCCAGGGGTAGTAGCCCAGGGAGTTGTAGCTGTCACACAGCTGTTCCAGGAGGCACTCTAGACAGCTGCACTTCACAGGGCCCTGGGCTGGAACCCGGAGTAGAGGGCAGGCCCGGGTTCCCCCCAAACCTCCCAACTCCTGATCAGACACAGGAGGAGTTGACCTGGACTGTGGATTCACGAAAACGGCCAAACTGAGGGCTGCCTTGAATCTCTGAGGCGAGCAAATCCACCAATAAGTGCAAGACCCACCAAGGTAGAGGAGGAACTTTGTCACAACGCCAAATTAATTAACAAATTATTATCTCAAGCTTCTTGGGATAGGGATCAGCTTTTTGTTCTGTGTTTGTGCAGTGACTGAGCTCAACAGGGACCCGGTCCGTGCCTGGGGCTCATAGGTGCTACTGCAATACAAAGAAATAATTTAGGGCCTGATTACTAAATGTTGGACCACTCTTTCATCTCCGTTGCTCCTGTTTATAGTTAAACCAATGTCTATCATATGTGGTCTCCCTTACCTTAGTATCAGAGCACCTCAGACTCTTTAATGCTTTTATCCCAACAGCATCCCTATGATGTAGGACTGTGCTATTTTTCTAATTTTACAGATGGGGTGCTGAGGCACAGAGAGGTTAACTGACTTGCCCAATTTCTCCTAGGACATCTGTAGCAAAGAAGTAAATAGAATCCCTGGACCATCCTTTCTCTTGGTATTGCATTCTGGTTGCTGTGTCTCTCAGCTGTATTAAGAACTCAGCTTGAGCATGAATCAAACCACTGTTAGCTGCTATGGATCATCATCTCCTTTGGGCCTTGTGATTTGATTTACATAAAATTGTAACTTGTCTAAGACCAAGCGTATGTATTTTTTCATCCCCAACTCCATCCTCTCCCCACTATTTTTATCTGTTGCTCCTCCCTCTGCAAACAAAGGTGGATGACAAAAGAAGAAATACAATTCCTAAACCCATTGTATTATGTGTGTATGTACTGCCCATGCTGTACTTCTTCTGTGCTGGATGGGGCACTTTGGTCCCTGTCTATTGATCACCATTCTCCATAAAGCAAATTCACTAAGGGTGAGAGTCTAAATCACCTAGGCCATGTCTACACTACAGAGTCAATGCCGGCATAGCTCTGCCAGGATAACCCTTAGTGTTTAGACACAGGATCTGCTGACAGAAGGTGGAGTTCTGTAGCGTTGTAACATCTCATTCCTGACTGACATTAGCTATGCTGACAGAAGCACTCTTCTCCTGGCATAGCTGCATCTGCATGGAAGGTTTGGTCAGCGTAGTTACGTAGCCTAGGAAGTGTGATTTTTTATAGCGTGGACGAGGCTGCCGTCTCCTTTGAAAAGCCCAGCCTGCAATGGTAAATTAAGTACCTGTACTTATCAGCCCTGCCAACAAATAATCCTTTAAGGCCCCAACCTGGAGCCATTGGTGCCTTGCTGCTTGGTTCAGTGAGAGCAGGATCAGGCCCTGATTGTTTTGCAGTGAGAAATTCTGAATGAAAACGATTCTGAAAGGTACGCTGTGGGTTCTGCACAGTTTCACACTTTGAGAGATCCCCTTGATTAAAATCCTTTCATTTTCAAATTACTTTAGCGCTGTTTGTCTTGCTTTCAAATGGAAACGTGCAAAACCTTATCTTGATAGCATGAGAAATCTGATAAAGAGATATCACGAGGAAATAATAATAATGAAAAAAACCCCACTCAGTCTAAACAAGAGGTGCAGATAGTGAAAATAGACTGTTACTAATGTAATGTGTTAATTACACTTAGAATCACTTCAAGGCTCCTTAATGCTGCACTGATGGTGCTAAATAGCCTTAGTGTAAATGACAGGTTTCAGAGTAACAGCCGTGTTAGTCTGTATTCGCAAAAAGAAAAGGAGGACTTGTGGCACCTTAGAGACTAACCAATTTATTTGAGCATAAGCTTTCGTGAGCTACAGCTCACTTATGCATCCGATGAAGTGAGCTGTAGCTCACGAAAGCTCATGCTCAAATAAATTGGTTAGTCTCTAAGGTGCCACAAGTACTCCTTTTCTTTTTAGTGTAAATGAGGCTCAGGTCCACAGCATTTAATAGAGATCTCCTTTCCTATGCTGTATACATCTGCAATCCTGTAGACGTAAAATTTCATCTACCCATCACGGGATTTCCTGCGCCACAGGGTGACGGCTATTGGATTACAAGGAATTCCTGTTTAAAACCAATAACCAAATTTCTTTAGTGCAGGACAGGTTGAAACAGATTTTAAGCTGGTGTCAATTGCTATAGTTCCATTGTGCAGCTATGACAATTTACACCAGTGGAGGATCCGACCCATAGAATTTTAAGACACCAGGTGGTGCAGATCTACAATCACTCCACTAACATCACAAGAGTTACTCTGGATTTACACCAGTGTGTCAGAGAGTGTAACTTGGCCTTAAGGCTGTGTGAGGATTCTCAACAGAACGTGAAAACCTTGAAATGTGAGGTCTCTGCCTTATGCTGTTATTTCAAAGATATGATACAAGCTCTCAATTAACTCCATGAATAACTTATCACTGAATAGAATACCCAGTGGTGTTTCTGGGATCCAAGCCAGTTCCTTAAGCAAAGTTCTGATCTACCTTTATTAGAAGACCACCGTCCTGAGTTAAGCAATCAATTCTGTCATTCCCTTATGAGGTAAAAGTTCCTTATCACATTCCAGTCTCTTATGGAGAAGCCCTACAGAATTTATAAGAAAATTCCAATTCTGATATTGGACCATGCTATAGGATTTAATAAATTATACTCCTGCTATTGTATTCTATTTGGAGGTTTTAAAAAACTTATTAAAAGTTGAGAATTTTCTATTAAATGTCATGGGCTTTAAAGTAAATTTTGTAAAAATCTATTGTAGGTTTAGGGTAAAAGTTTCAAAAGCACTTAAGCAACTTAGGAATCTAAGTCCCATTTTCAAAAGTGACTTAGACCTTTTCTTCACTAGAGAAAAAGGTGTGTTCATAACTCATCTGAGCTCACATGGGGTAACGAACACGAGGTAAAACCAAGCGAAGAAAAGGCGATTTGTAGTTTTCACATGAGTGAGCAGGTCGAGATAAACTGTAAGCTTCCCCATAGTCTTTAATTCAACCTGCCAATGTGCTGAAAACTACAAATTGCCTTGTCTTCCCTGGGATTTTACCTCATGTTAGCTCACTCAAATTAAGAACGCACCTTTTTTCTAGTGAAGGTTCACCCGTAGGCACTTAGGAACCTACATTTCATTGAAAGTCAATGGGACTTACGTTCTTAAATTACTTAGGTGCTTTTCAAAATTTTACCCTTAATCTCTATCCCATTCTACAGGATTTACACATAAGGACTGAATCCCCAAATTGACCTGTTACAGGTTATCTAGGTAGGTACTCCAGATTTACCCTATTATAGCAGATCAGAACCTGGCCCAGTACTTCTGGCCTGGTAAGGGTGGTCTCTGGAAGAAATTGCACTACATGTATATATTAAAATGTTACAAGGCCAATGCAAATCTGTACCCTGTTCAGACTAGCCTTTAGAATCAGTGCAGTTGGCAAAGTTCCTCTGTCTATGACCTCCTAATACTGTAATTATAAAGTCACAATGGATGTAACTGCTATATAAAACTTCCACATACCATGGCAGTACATAATCATTGAGAGTAAGATTGACAGAGTATACACTGTAACTTACTGATTTTCAGGACAGCTAGGCTCCAGGTAGGGTGTGTTATACCGGGGGGGAGGGCGGGGGGGTTGTGGAATGATGAACTGCAAACAGTCCTCTCTTTCAGTCTGGTAGTTTACAGGTGTGCCACCATGTTATCCATACCACTCTACAGCATTCTTTTTAGCTATCATCACCCACAGTAAAATAAACTAGACTCTTACTCATTCCTGAGTTTATACATTGTTAAAAATTTACTGTCAGCTTGATTTATGAACTTGCTTTGCAAAGTTCTGGGCTTAGCAGTGCGTGACACCATTCTTTTCAAATACCCTGAGCCCTCTTCTTCAAAACAATAATAATATCATGGTGAAGACATCTTTTAAGGAGCTTAGGAGAGAAGGCGAGACTGACTGCTATGTCTAAGAACTCGCCACTAGAGTAAAGCTAGTTTTAAGGGGCTTACTGATGGGTGAACCTTAGGTAGATCAGAGATTCAGTCTCAATACCCCCTAGAGTTTTGTATGCTTTTTCTGAATTATCCAAACCTCTTAGCTCTTCAAAATTGTGTTAAAATGTTGATCAAGCAGCCTTTCTCATGTTTTTCTGAAACCCTCCTTCCATTTCCTGTTAGAACTGGAAAGGTCAGAGGCACAGGATGGTGAAAAAAAAATAGTTTTTTTGCGGGGAGGGGATGAAGCAACATGAACATTTAGGGAGTTAATGGGCAGAGCTATTGATTTCAGTTGGAGCAGGATATAAGTCCCACTTGAAGGTACAGCACAGACTGTCACCCTGTTAATCTAAATGTTTCCCACTGCGTTTGCTGGCTTGGTGCCGAGAGCAACTTCTATGCCTTGTTCCCTGAGTCATGGTAAAATTCAGGTTGTGCCTGGTCTGGGCTTGTTCTGACACACCAAATTTCAATGTCTTTTTTTTATAACTTCTCATTCATGGAAGAAGCCAGACTCTCACATCCCTCTTGTTTTATTTCCTACCTGTGTTTTATGGGGTCCACCCCCTTTGTTCCCGAGCAGCTATTTTCTATACACTCACTTTCTCTTACAAAATGTGTTGCTAGCTTTGTAGCTTCTTCTTGTGTTTTTACCAGCAGATGCATTAAACATATAGGGAAAGAGACTTTGCTTTACATTCAGGGAACAATTGTGCCTTTAAGGCAAAGTCCTTGGTATGGAGCATTGCAGAGGCACAGGGTATGTCTACACTGCAATGTAAAGTCAGAGTTAATAGAATTTGAGTTAGCAGAACCTGGTTTGCTAACCTAGGGATTGAGCGTCTATACTCATTTGAAACCCCAGGTTAGGACCTGCTGAACCCTGGGTCCCAACCTGGGGTTCCAGCATCTACACTGTATTATTCAGGCCTGAGTCCAACCACCAATATCCCAGGCTGCTTACTGTCCTCCCAAAATGTGGCCACTCTAGTCTTTTGTTCATGGCACAATGTGGGAAAACTTGACAGTCCACCAAACTTGACTGTCTAGAGCACAAAGTTGGCCCTTGGAATTGTGTGATACTTTTGATGAAGTCCCAGAGCACAAGTCCAGTAGAGCTGCATTTGCACTGCAAAGCAATAGGGCTTGAACCTTGGTTCTCTTCTTGACCCACTCTCAGACCATCCACCTCTGTGGGGTCCTGGAACTCCCAGTCCGAGCCTTGAGCCAGCACAATTTGTGTATAGATGGAGGGGGGTTAAGCTTGACCCTGAGTTCAAACCCTGGGTTTATATTACCATGTAGACATACCCACAGAGCCCCAGAGGGAGATCCTTGAGTCGTTCTGCCTCAAACAATCTCAGGGCCTTCTGGAGTGCAGCGGGAGCCCAGTGGCTGAAGTTCACACTGGCGAGTGCTGGAGTAGGGGCAAGTCATGACCTTTCCCCAGTGCTTAATTTGTGCTGGGCTTGCCAGGGCTGAGCCCCGGCACCTCAAAGCTCGTCAGTTCATAGCCCCGGCACCTCTGGGCTTGCTGCATCAGTTATGAATGTAAAAAAACTTGCTTAAGCCCCTGCACCTCTTTAGTTACAAATTAAGCACTGACTTTCCCTTTTCTCAGTTGTACTGGGGATACTGGCAACACTTGTGATACTCACATGGAGCAGTCCTTGGGCTCAGGTGAGCGGAATGACTGACATTGTGTCTATCCCCTGCACAGACACCTTGCACTCCCCCCCCATATAGAATACCACGCTGTGAGAAGATTTACCTGGCATTTTGGTAGTTTCTCTTCATGTTGTTTGGAAACAAATCTGTTTTAGATTTAGGCTACGATTTGGGTTCAAGATCAAATTAGGGTGATAATTTGGGTGAAATTCAATAACAATAAAATCTCCCAAACTGTTCTTGTCAGATTACAACCCCTAACTGGATGTAATCTTTTTAGATTCGCTGATTTTAGGAAAATTCTGCCATTTGGGGAGAAAATCTTGTGAGATTTCAAGATCATCTAAACCTAAATTAGGAAAACACTGGAAACGTTTATTTTAAAATGAAGGACAGACAGATAAAACTTTATTACAAGGATAATAATGGGTATACATTTCTCAATATGAGTTCATTTATAGTTTATGGACTTGATTTGAATCTTATGCTGGAGTAACTCCATTCACTTCATTAGAGTTACCCCTGATTTACACTGCCATAAATGAGATTAGATCAGGCTCTTAATGTACTGAGGACTTCTTGTAATATTGAATCATGTCATGAAAGGTTTCTACTGCCTGCTGAACAAGTAACTGCTTGCAGAATTGAACCTGCATCCACTTATTCACTTATTATTTTAATGCTATTTTTAATGTATAGTTTTTCAATGCTAGTTTGATGCATTATTGTTGTTTTTAATGCTAAATTCAGACTTGTGATCACTAACAGAAATAATATATGGCATGGCACTTCAAAGATATATGTTTATCAATATTTGTGAGGCAAGAACTAGAGGAGGTGTGCCAAATGTAGCAGGTAGTAGAGTATTTTTAATAGACCTAGACTCCTTTCATTATTTCTACCAATGTGCTTTTCCTACAGACAAATTCATATTCCAGAGACCCTATAAAAGTCAAGCCACTGTTAATGATCAGTCTACAATGCTCCCAGAGAAGAAATCTACACTTTTAAACTGC
This sequence comes from Chelonia mydas, assembly GCF_015237465.2. Classification (NCBI taxonomy): domain Eukaryota; kingdom Metazoa; phylum Chordata; order Testudines; family Cheloniidae; genus Chelonia; species Chelonia mydas. The sequence goes on along the minus strand of NC_057849.1, from coordinate 335,795,939 downwards.
TCATATTAGAAAAAGCTATTTTTTCTCAATTACAATGGATTCAGAGGGGCTGTTTCTTGATCCATAAATTAAATTCCCATTGATTTCCCTTTGATGTGTATATGAATTTTCTGGGATGTGGGAGTCACATATTCAAGTCTGGGCAAGAACAACCCCAAAATGTTAGATGTGTCCATTATTAGTTTTCTTTTTTCTTCAACTATCAATTTACTATCAGAATCATGCAAAGCACTTTTTTTGAGCTATCATGACTCATGCAAGACTCATGAGAGGAGAACAGGGGTGGAAATGTACTAAATTGACAGGGAAGTAAAATAGATGTCTGTATTCCAGAACAGCAGCTCCTCTGACTCCTTGCATCTGCTAATCTATCATGACATCAATAGGAATCATGCACAGGTAATTAATTTTCTTTAAAGCTGGTTGAGAAATTTTGAATTTTTTGACATAATATATTTTCCACAAACAATTTGATGAAAAAGACGTCCCTTTTTGGACCAGTTCTTCTCCTTTTAGCTTTTTCTTAAATTGCAAGTGCCCGTTCCATTTTGTCAGGTCTCATTCTCATACTGATCAGGAACTCTTCATGTGATCTGCTTCATGCACAGTTCTGACACACCCATATAAGGCCCTGTCCAAAGTCTATTGAAGCCAATGGAAAGACTCTCTCCATAGCTCAAAACAATCTTCCAAGAAACCACGTCAATGTTTTTAAAATTATTTTAGTGAGGGTGTTGCTTCTTATCTCAGAACCCAATAGACGGAAGCTCTACATCTAGATATTTGCTTTATTTTTTTGTCTGTCTTGGTAGTGTTTTTAGTTGCTGAGTCAGTTTCCCGACACTTGATTGAAATAAAGTCAAATTTGGTCATAATTTTCAAGTTCCTTTCAAACATTCTGGCTGTCACCCATAAATGTGATATCGGGGCACTATCACCTAAATCTAGCAAAGCACTTAAAACTAGAACTAGAAACTTTGACCCATGCCAACAAGATCATGATAGGCTTGTGTCAGACGGCATGTTTTATTTATCCATGACATTTTAAAATTATCTTTTATTTTTATTGCTTTCTTCCTGGCCCGGTAGGATCCAAGGTTGGGTGGGTTTTTTTTTATTAAAATACATCTAGTCTACTACTACATTATGTGACATGCTCAGTAATATAATATTATATAGGAGATGGGATGTCCCATCTTTGCTATAGGTTTACATGAAGCAGCAAGAATAAACTTTGGGGGTTTTCTTCCCCCATATAAATGCTAGGATATGTCCATGTATATTTGATATGTTTTGTCTATATAACATTATTTTTATTACTGTAGCATCCAGAAGCCTCATCTTCAACCATTGCACTAAGCATTGTACAAACACTAATGGTAAGAGATAGTCCCTTCCCCTAAAAGCTTACCATATAAGTAGACAAGAGAGAGAAACAGTGAAAGAGGAAACAGAGACACAGATTTCAAGTGACTTTCACCAAGCTACACAACAGCTCAGTAGTAGATTCAGGAATACAACCTAGGTCTTCCAGCTCCCATGCCAATGCCCAATTGACTAGGCCACGCTTCCTGCAACAGTGGGATGTTTCTGAAACATACAGGAAAGTCTATGGAAGACATTCAAGTCTGTGGTTAAATTTGTGGATGTCCATGAGATAGTTAAAACCCTGGCCCCATGGAAGTCTAGGGGAGTTGTATTATTATCAGTGGAGCCAGGATTCCACCCGGGCTTTCTAGATCTTTCTCCACTTTGTTTAATAAAGAACTGAAACTAAAATAATATTTTTTCCAGCTCATCAAGGCATCTGAACTCCCTGGGAATTAAGGGAGCTTTCTACCCAGGCAAACTTATATTGTCTTTGAATTCCATCTTTGTCTATTTCTACATTTTTATCGGCATCTTCTTCTGGTTTAGCATAGCTGACTTTAGACCAGTCTTTCCTCTATTACTTCTCTAAGTAAGATGCTAAGTTGGGCTACAAATAGCATAACATCATCTGAATATGAACTGTACTGTACGTGAACTCTGGATTGTAAAAATTGTCAATTCCTTTAGAAGCACTAAATGAATCAACTAAAAAAGAAATGAAAAGAAGCTCTTATTTTAGTAACCTATATTTATCATAATCACATAGGTATTTCAGCTACTGGGCAGGAATTTCAGAGCTGAGATTTCAACACTTTAGTTAATTTATTTTAATTGCTGTGTTTTTCTCTTAAAGCTAGGAAGAAAAGATTAGATTTGATTATTATTCTTTCAAAAGGAATCTCCCATTTCCTCCGTCCCCAACACATGCTCATACCTCATCCTTACCCAAGTTGATTTTCTGCAAGGACTTTTCCAGTATATTAATACAGTCACTGGAAAAGTAGACAGGATACAACCAAATGCATTAGAGCTATAACTTTTCTCAAAGAAGGAAATTCCCAGACACTGAACTTTTAAGGGTTTCTTGTCCCATGGGCTTTGCAAAGTTTGGTCTATATCAGAATACAAAGAAGACAAGCTAATAGCATAGTGTTTACCTACTTCTATATCTCCGATTAATCACTGAAAGAGCCAAAGGGATAGCCAATTGTAAACATTACTAAAAGCTACTGGTTGACACCATTTGTTTTGCTTAGGGGGGCACCAAAAGAGACTGATTTTCCCCCCTTTTGTTATTTGTTAAAACAGATACTGGAAATTAGTTCAGCTTCTCCAAATGTCTGACGATTTATGAAGTTATATTCAAGAATTTATCATACAGGTGGATTCTTAAGGCTGTATTTGACCTTCATTCACAGCTATGCAACTCTACTGGAGTTAATGGGGGCTGTCTGAGTGTAACACATAGTACATACAGCCTTTAAACTGTCATTTTATCCCTAAATTTTCAGAGTTACACAGGCTAGAAATGTATAGCTACAGAACGGTCATCTCCTATTGACTTTAATGGGAGCCGTATGGCTCAGTTTTGTGCAATTCTCTATGCAGAAAGGCTTGATCTTGTGACCATTACTCATCTGAGTAGTCCCAATGAAGTCAACGGGACGACTCTTATAGGCAAGAACTAGTACAATTAAGTGTGAGTCAGAGCTGCAGCATGAAGCTGTAAATTACCATTTTAAATGTATTGCACAGAGCCCCAAACCATACTGCTTATAAAGGCAAAACTATCATTGACGTTAATGGGAGTTTTGTCTTTGTAAAGAATATGTGATTAAAAAAAAATGCAACAGTCATTTGTATGCATGCACACACCCCTTCCATATTTCAGGGAAAGCTGGAAAATGAGTTCAAATGCTTTGATATAGTCGGGGGTGAAATCCGGCCCCCGTAACGTCAATGACAAAAATCCCATTGATTTCAAGATTTCACCCCAAACATTTTGAATTTCTTGTTGAAAAAGCATAAAAGGGCTGACATGCTTTTTGTTATTACCCTGTGGTCCTGAGCAGGAAAGTGCTCCCCTTATCTTCAGTGGACTGGAGTCTTGGGAGTGTTGTTGGCTAACAGATTACAGGGCTGCAGATTATGCAGCCTTGACATGACTGTTACTCGAAAGAGAATCAAGGACCCCCAGAACATAATTTCTCTTCTGATTTTTAAAGAAGACAGACTGAATGTGGCTATGTTTGAAAAAGTCCATCGGAGCGTCAGACTGGCCAGTAATCTCGATTTGAATCTTTCTCGGAACTCAGCCACATGTATGTGAACAGCATGCAGACCACTCACAGAGCCGGCTGTGTGACTCATATCGCTTACGTTTTGCAATAAACCTGCTGGTACGTGACATTTCTACCGCAAACAAAGTACACTTACTGTCATCTAAATGTGCAAACCTTTACTCATGCAAATATTCCTTATGCACATTGGGAGTACCATCGAGGGCTGACGTGCTTTTACAACAACTTGACTAAATGACCTCTAAGAAAAAGAGGTCGGAGAGCAATTCTCTCTCTATGTCCACTCATAACCTCGGGTCTCTCTTTTGAGCCTGCTGACAAACACAGTGATAAAATCAGGAGGGACTCTCACAGGGGAACCTTACAAGCATCAAACCTCCTTGCACTGCGGATCTGCCACTCCCCGTGTTTATATGGGGTTACATTTGCTGACTTCAGTTACGAAAATAAACTCTTACCACTTTTGGCTCATCGTTGGTAACACGGCAGAGCCAATGCGGCTGGAGAAGAATGGTCTGGATTTCATACGTCCTCACTCTTGAAATAATTAAGCTTCAAGTTCAAGGCCAAGTTCTACTCTCTGTTAAACCTGTGCAATCCCACTGAGCACAATAATGTCCAAGACCTCTTTGGGGCAGGGACGCTTTTCTTTGTTCTGTACAGCATTTAGCACGAGGGCTGCTGGTCCACAATCAGGGCTCCTATGTGCTATTGCAATACAGATTGTACATAGTAACAATAATAATAATCTACAAATTCTGCAGGATGGGTTGGAATCAATATTCTAGTTTAGGCCCAGCCCTGCTCATCCACAGACCACTCTTGTGTGATTTCTCAGCCATTTTGCTAACTCCAGTATTCCACCCTCTCTGCTGTTTTTCACACTCTCAGTGGCTTCATTCCCAATGTCTCACTATATACAATTCTTTAGAGCTGTGATTTCTTCCAGAGGCTTGTTTAGTTCAACCGGGAAAGCATAGGATCCAGTGTAAACCTTCTCTCCCTTTCTCTGCACACTTGAGTCACCAATTTGAAATGCTGTCAGAGAACAGAATAACTATTTAGTTGAACACAATCACACAATTGTGTGACAAGACAAATGTAATGTAGAACACTGGGGAAATGTGATCCTAAACTCAGGGCATCCATCCTGCACTAGAACAGTTGAGAGCTGTGTAGTTTTTGAAAGAGAGTCTCCTCTCGACAATTACCTTCAATTAATGGTACACTGCACTGAACAGAAAATAAAGACTATGCCATTAAATCCTTCCACACTGACTGGAATGGTTCCAGTTTGGATCTAAACTACCCTAAATAGTCCATGTTCAAATTACATAGTCCAAACTGTCTGGGCCTAGCAAGAATATGAATCAACCATTTTTATGCTTCTTCCTCTATTTTACAAATCATATGTTGGAAAAGCTTTTATCCACAATACACAGCTACATTTTTGCATTCAAAATAAAAACGTATCCACAAATATTTCCTGCAGCTTTAAAAACCAATGGCTACCACATGCAATTGTTTCTGTAATCTATGCAAACTTCATAGCAAACTATTAAAACAATGAAATGTGCTTGACTTTTGCCAGGTCTTTTCTATGAGCCTGATCCAAAATCAGTGGACATTGGATAAGGCCCTTTATAGGTACACTTATCTAATACATGGGGTAAACAAGCTCCAAAATTCAATATAACCTCTGGAACAGCTTAACAAAGGATGTGGGTGGATTCTCTATCACTTCTTGTCTTTAAATCAAGATTGGATGTCTTTCTGAAGCCAGGTTTCAGAGTAGCAGCCGTATTAGTCTGTATTCGCAAAAAGAAAAGGAGTACTAGTGGCACCCTAGAGATTAACCAATTTATTTGAGCATAAGCTTTCGTGAGCTACAGCTCACGAAAGCTTATGCTCAAATAAATTGGTTAGTCTCTAGGGTGCCACTAGTACTCCTTTTCTTTTTTCTGAAGCCAGAAGTTCTGGGCTTGAAGTAGGAATTACTGGGTGAAATTCTGTACCGTGTTATGCAGGAGGTCACACCTGATATTTATCACAGTGCCTTCTGGCCTTAAAATCTCTGAATCCATGAGATGGATAATGTTCTAATTCAGCAAGAGGGCTAGTTGAAATTTTTCTGTCCCAAATTGGGGTTTACGAAGTGAAATATTTTGAGGGAAAATATCTGTTTTCCTCAAAAGAAAAAAAAAAAGGAAATTGGTTTTCAGTGGACAAGTGAAAGCCTGAAAACTGAAAAACTTTTGGTTTTTGGACAATATTTTTCCCTTTTGCTGCCCAAAACTGGGGCAGGGGAGCGGGGGTTGAGTGTTCAGTTACAGTTGTGATTATACTAGGCTTGCTTACGCAGGTAGGCCCTGATCTGTGGAGGTTCTGGAGTGGCTCCGAACAGCCTCCACTCTTGTTGGGTTCAGTGGGATTACATGGCCTGTAACTCAGAGCAAAATTTGGCCTCGTGGCTTTTGTAGCTACAGCAGCATTTGTTAGGATATAGATATTCAGGCCTGTTTGCAAAGGCCTGTACTTTAAGAATTTAGGTGTATTCTTATCACTTGGCTAGTTAGAGGTATAAAAGAAAGAATCAAAATCACTGTCTGCCAGTGTAAGGGCCTTCTCTCACTGTGACAGTCTGAAGCCCTGTTCTTAGGCTAAGGCCTTTGGCTAAGCAGCAGAGGCAGCCATAAGCTGGGAAGCCAACGGTCACATCCAAACATTCCAAACTAGTCACATTGAAAGAAGGTGCTATTGGGCCGTTAGGAATACAATCCTGTCCTGATAATGCCTATCACCTCCAGAGAAAGGGAAGTGCCTAGAAGATGTAAAAGGAAACTTAGTTTGATAGCATCCTGTCTGGCAAGAACTCACTTATCAATACTGGGATGTGAAATCCTCACTTCTGTATTGTTTTGTCATTATAGTTCCCACTTTGCTATTGTTTGTCTGTATAATCTCTGTCTGGTTCTGTGATTGTTCCTGTCTGCTGTATAATTAATTTTGCTGGGTGTAAAATAATTAAGGTGGTGGGATATAATTGGTTACATAATCATGTTACAATACGTTAGGATTGGTTAGTTAAATTTCAGGAAAATGATTGGTTAAGGTATAGCTAAGCGGAACTCAAGTTTTACTATATAGTCTGCAGTCAATCAGAAAGTGGGTGGGTGTGTGGTGGGGGAGATGGGAACAGGGAATAGGGGTAAGGAAATTGGAATCATGTTTGGCTAAAGGGGGAAATGGGAACAGGGAATGGGGGTGGGGAAATTGGAATCATGTTTTGCTAAAGGGGGAAATGGGAACAGGGAGTGGGGGTAAGGAAATTGGAATCATGTTTGGCTAAGGGCAGGAATGGGAACAGGGACACAGGTGTAAGGCTCTGTGGTGTCAGAGCTGGGAAGAAGGATACTAAGGAAGGAAACTGGAATCATGCTTGCTGGAAGTTCACCCCAATAAACATCGAATTGTTTGCACCTTTGGGCTTCGGGTATTGTTGCTCTCTGTTCATGCGAGAAGGACCAGGGAAGGAAACGGGTGAAGGAATAAGCCCCCTAACAGCATTGTGTGTGGGAGCGGGCGGCGGGGGAGATGTACAGAGGTGCATCACATCTGTGGCAATGGCCTGAGGCATTCTGTTGGTAAAGAGCTAAGCCAAGTGCCTCTTAGGGTGCTGAGAACAGCCCCCATGCTGGAGGTGCACCACGTAATCCCTTCAGTGCCAGCCTAAAGCCAACATCTAGTATAGAGAGGGCAAGGGGCTTGTGGTTTCTTGGCCTGTAAACCATGACCGGGCTTTCACCAGCTGTGGTCATTTGATGATTTTTGTGGTGTTATTGGTGGATGCAGAGTGAGTAGAGACCAGTGATTCATTTTTTTGCTGGAGAGCATTGGTATGGGATTGTCCTCTCGGTGAGCTGTTCAAATAAATTGGTTAGTCTCTAAGGTGCCACAAGTACTCTTTTTCTTTTTGCGAATACAGACTAACATGGCTGCTACTCTGAAACCTGTGGAAGAGCAGGCTCAAATGATACACCTCTTCTGCAAACTGTTTGTTGTGAATCAATCAAGCTTTGCCCAGGCCTGGCTGTGATCTAGTTTAATGTGCTGCAAGACTAAATGTTTGTGTACAGTGCCTAGGCCAATGGGATCAAGGTCCATGACTGGGGCTCCTAAGTGCTACAGTCATATAAATAATAAATACAAATGACATACACTGTGGGCTCACATGTTCAAAAGCGCTCAGCTCCCATTTAAGCACCTAAAGTGTCCAGCTTTTCAAAAGAATGCCGCATGTTCCGTGCTTAGATCTTGAACATATAGCCACTGTCCAGTGATTGGGCACAAGTCTCCGACCTGGGAGATCTGAGTGCAATTCCCTGCTCTGCCACAGACTTCATCTGTCACCTTGGGTGAGTCATGTAGCCTCTCTGTGTCTCAGTCCCCCATCTGTAAAATGGTTTAATACTTTCCTAACTTCCCGGGATATTATGATGCTAACGTACCTTAAAGAGTGTGGTTGCCGCTGTAGATATTGGAGAAAATCTGGCCCTGATGGTGGCTGCAGAACACCTTGAAATCTAATCCTGAGCTCTTAAGAAACCCTGGCCCTCTAACTGCAAATCTCTATTCAGCCTGAACTGTGTGCCTTAGTTTACCCATCTATATAGTTGGTACAGTGGTTGCTGTTCATCTTTTTCCTTTCCCTTGGAATATGGAATTTCTGTGGCAACTATCTAGTATTTTTTGGAAAGTGTTCAATTTTTAACAGAGACCACTTTAAAATGATACTCGTATATCTCCCGGGGCGATTGTGAGGCTTAATTTATGTTTCCTTACTATTTTGAGATTCTTGGAAGATCACTGCTATGCAAACTGCGGTAAAGTCTTCTCACACTTTATCACAAAGTGTATTTTATTGTTTCATGCTGTAGTGATTGACGAATTCAGCATGACTGATGTTTCCCTAAAACTAATGGTACAAACGACACTGTGGAGATAACCCCACTAATTTTAAGAAGTTTAATTTGGCCCAAAACATCCATCTTGTTTTACAGCACTGCTTCCAAAACATGTTGTCTTTCAGACCAAAGAGGAGAGAGATGTGCTTGACATACAGATGACAAACTAAGATTAAACCCACTAAGGTCTATGAAGCATGCTGAAGAAGCGATAACTATCGTTGACAAAATCCCAAGCAAAAAATATCTACATCAAGTAAGATCTCCGATAAAATCTGAATATCAGAGTAAAACTAACTTGTGGCTTAGTTTCAAAGAACTTTTGCTGTGAGATGTGAAAATTATCTATCATCTTACAACCCATTTCTGTACACTGAATTTATAAATTCTGATGACATGTGTAGTTTCCTATGATAGTTACATATAACTATAAAAGGGCTGGATATTAAAAAGCCTCTGCGTGTTTTTGTGGTTTACTAAGCAACATGGGGTACTTATTTTTCAGTTCTAGTTTAGCTGGCATTCCTAGATGCATACTCAAATAGTTAAACGGTAGGTAAAATGTCTGCTTTATAACAAGCTGCCCCATGGAATACATGTTCATAATCCAAGGTGTCCATATAGAATGTGAAAATGAAACTACTTCTGTGAGGTTTTCCACTCCACATCCAAAGCAGGATTGTTCCCCACGGCATGATTAAGAGAGATTTGTCTAACTGCTGTATTAGGGATTTCTGTACTTTCTTTGGAAGGCTCGTCTATGGTTTCCCAAAGTTTTCCTGATGTTAACGCCAACCCACACTCTCCCTGGCACTGTATTGTAACTATTTACCCACCACACTGAAGTTGTTCTCCAGTTTTATTTAAGCGTTTCTTATTGTTTTAGTTTTTAAACATTGTGTGCTCCATGTTGGACAAAACAAATCCAGATACAGGTGCAGTCCCTGCCCCAAGGCTAATACAATTAAAGACATGGAACCTTCAGTCTCTACTGATGGGGAGTAGTCTACCTGAAAAGATCAATCGACTTTATGGCCAGTAGCCACCATAATAATAATCTAGTCCAGGGGTTGGCAACCTTCGGCACGTGACCCATCAGGGTAGTCCACTGGTGGGCCATGAGACATTTTGCTTATGTTGCCCGTCCGCAGGCATGGCCCCCCACAGCTCCCAGTGACCACAGTTCGCCGTTACCAGCCAGTGGGAGCTGCGGGAACCGGCATCCAGCACGTCCCTGCGGTCCGCGCTGCTTCCCGCAGGTCCCATTGGCCGGGAACGGTGAACCGCGGCCACTGGGAGCTGCAAGGGGGCGTGCCTTCAGGCGGTTAATGTAAACAAAATGTCTCACGGCCCGCCAGCGGATTACCCGGATGGGCCACATGCCGAAGGTTGCCGACCCCTGGTCTAGTCTAACCTCCTACATTGCACAGGCCAGAGAATTTCACCCAGTAATTCCCACATCAAGCTCATAACTTCTGTTTGAGCTATAGCCTGTCTTTTTGAAAGACATCCAATCTTGATTTAAAGACTTCAAGGGGTGGAGAATTTATTGAATCCTTAGATAGGTTGTTCCAATGGTCAATTACCCTCCCTGTTAAAAAAATTGTGCTCTATTTCTAGTCTAAATTTATCTAGCTGCAGCTTCCAGCCATTTGATCTTGTTATATCTTTGTCCTCTATATTAAAAAAATCCATTGCTATCAGAATCTTCTCCCAAAATAAGGTCACCTCTTAACTTTCTCTTGGATAAACTAAATAGACTGAATTTCTTTACTCTCTCACTATAAGACAGATTTCAGAGAGTTATAAATCTGTTACCATCCCAACGAGAGAGCTGTAGCAGTTCATGCTTTTAGCTCTGGGGATCTCTGGTTCAGTCCCTGGTTTATTGGTCAAGATGGTTGGCATCATATAAGTGGTAAAGAGCCAGGCTCTCCAGTGCTATCTGTCACAGACATGGGTGTCATGTGAGCCCCCACTTCGAGGAGGCTAGTCACATGGCCCTGCCCCTTCCGCCAGAGCCCCCACCCCTACTGCCCCCCGTTGTCCGCTAGAGCCCCGAGTGCCCCCACCCCTGTGGCCGGAGGCACCCCAGCCAAACTGAACGCCCCAGTACCATGTCACCGGCTGGCCCCAGCACCAGCCCCAGGTCACCAGTTGCCCCCACCGCAGGCCCCAGTGCCGGGCCACCCACTGGCCCCAGCACTGGGCCAGAGGCCAAGTCCCCGGGCCGCTGGCCCCAGCCACCTGCTGGCCTCCAGCTGGGGTAAGCCCTCACTGGCTTCGGTGGAGAGGGCTGAGCGTGGGTGGGGTCATGGCCTGGGTTAGGGGAGGCTTAGCCTTCCCTGGCATATTATACTTGCCACCCATGGTCACAGACTCCCATTCTCTCTGGATCAGGTTTGGACACATAACACATATTGACCAGTGGATTACCCTAGCACCTAGATGCCCTAACCAAGATTGGGGGCCCATTTTGCTAGTCACCCAGTGAATGACTAATGAAAGGCTGTTATTTTACAGACAGAAAGCTCAGGCACCAAAAGAGTAAGTGACTTGCAAGATCGCATGGGTAGCCTGTTTCAGAGCCAGGAGTCAAATCCAGACCTATGTTCAGTGTCTTAACCACAAGATCTGCCTCCCTAGCAGGCTGGCTACATGGGCACCGCTGTTAAGGAAGAATCAGCTCTGGGCTAAACAAGGGCTGTGACAGCCTCTTCATATGATGAGAAAGGATTGGATGGTTCTACCAATAATACACAGTCTTGGGCTGTTGGCTAAGTGGGCTCTTCCCTGCTCCCCCTTAAAGCCAAATTTGTGTAATCACAGGACCAATTGCAGCTCTGGATACAATCTTAGGTCTGCCCAAACCTTTTATGAATGATAATCCTAGCTAGTGAATGTTTGTGACCAAACGAATGCAAATGGTAGGTGAGAATGACCATTTGAAATTCAGTTTCAGATTTGCCCAACTGGTGGCTCTGGTCCTCACTCAAACTAATCTCTCTCCAAACTCAGCAGGAGTTTATCTTGAGTAAAGGCTGAATTAAATACGAATAAGGGCTTGGAGATTTGATCCAGTCTGATGGAACAAGAAACAGAATTCACTTTATATCTTATGCATTTTGATAAGTCTGGTACTTCACCTATGAATTCTGCAGTTGTTAAAACATCCTATTAAGACTGTTACCCTATCCCTTCCTGTTTGTTAGTTTCACCCTCCTGTTGTGGAAAGGACTGGTATTTATTATATATGTTTGTACAGCGCCTAGGCCCAAATAGGTTGAGGCTTCTAGATGCTACTGGAATAAAAATAATTAACAATAATAACTACAGAGATAAGCTGAGGTGATGGTGATATCCAGGTTAGTTTCAGGATAAGGATCCACTCTAAGTGTGGGAGGATATTGTAGTTTCCATGTATTCCTTGACCTCTCTGTTTATAATAGACTGGTTTGTGAGGCAGTTTTTCACTCACTCTCTCAGCTGGGCTGAGAGTATTTCATATATGCTACCAAAGAGCTATCAGGTGACAGTGACTACCAGCTAGCACTGATCTGAGCGGATTCAAACCATCAGCAAAGAGCGGTAGGACTGGCTGTGCCACTGAGCCAATCCCGGCCAGAGGCAGTTCATCTCGAGACATTGCTCCTTTTTTGGCAACAGAGAATATTCAGCAGGCAGAACTCATAAATCAAATCATTATCATTAATAATCAAAGTGAGACATTGTAAGAAATGGCAAATAAATCACAACTGGCAGGTGAAGCACCTCTGAGCGAGATCAGTCCTTCTGCATACTAACAGGAATAGAAATCTTTTCGGTGGATACACTGGGCTTGATTCTGAGGGTAAAGTCCCTTTATGCTGCTCAAGACTGCTTTCCACTGCCAGAGAGGTGTAAACAAGCCTTAGTTTAGACCCACATTTAAGCCCCGTTACATTTTCAGATCTGTGTAAAGTGGCTTTAGATGAATTGAAAATCAGATTCACTATTTTTTAAATACCAGGATTGTGGTGCAACAGTATTTGGTAAAATAACTTGTATTATTCCAAGATTCATCGTGAGCTGTAGAGCTGTTCACTGAAATGATTTTTTATTCAAATTATTATCCTCCCTCCCCTCTCCTCTGTCCCCTCCCCAAAAGGTTGCAATGGCACCAGCACGGAACTGTAATGATTTAAAAGCAAGAGCAATAACATTGATTTAAACTGATTAATAAAGTAATAAAGCTGACTGAAATCTAAACAATTCAAATGAAAGTCCCTCTCAGTATATCAGCGAGTTGGACTTATATCACCTCCCTTTGCAAGCCTGTACTCTGAAATGGAAAATGATTCATTCTTTCTTTATGACAGAGTTATGGCCCAAGTATCTAGCTGAATTAATTGAAGTTTGAGTTTATGTCTAAAGAAACTACAAGGTAGGGATATAGCAGGTTTGACTTTCAATACTGGCAGTCCTGGTAAGCATTTTTTTTAACCCCTGTAAGCCAAAACCTAGTTTATTCCTGTAATTGAGTGGCATAATTTTAATCACAATGAAACCAAATCAACACATACATGTGTAAATCAAAGAATGTGCATTTAACCAAGCAGTGTCCAGGTTGATTTTCAAACTCTCCACGTGTAAACCACTGGGGAGTGTGCATTACAGGACACAATCCATGCAGCCTATGGGTGTATTACCGCTCTAGCTAGAGAATGTTAGCTCAAGCTGTATCAACTCATACTTTGAGCGCCACAGGTTCCTGATTCTATTCCTGGGGTGTTGGCCAAGATGGCAGCCATCACACATGCACAACAGCAGTGATGCCGCCTAGCAAAATGCTTTGAAGAGCTGGTAGCCTTTTATAACACCATCCATGGAGGGTGTCTGTTTGCTTTTTCTCAGGTTGATGCTCAACCCTGCAGGACTTCTCTATACCTGCAATCCTAGGGGACCGCAGTGACCCAAAACAACCATTTTCTATCTATGGCTGGTCAGAAGGCTCCCTCTCTTCTTCTGTCAGATGATGAACTAGCCCCAAAGGCCTACGCGGTTGTCACCTCCAGGCTGGACTATTGTACTACACTGGACCAGAGCGGGACCACCAGGGCGTTTAAACTGGTCCAGCAAGAAGCAGCAATTTACAAGCATGATAGTGTCAAGAACATATTATGCCAGTGCTTCATGGTCTGCACTGTGATTAACAAGTCCTGTTGCAGGTCCCCGTTGATAAAGCCCTAAATAGGCTGGAGCCTGGTTGCTACAGGGGCCGCCACAGAACCTCTCACTCTGTAGCCCAGAACAGCTATTGCATTTTGTGGGTCACGATAAGAGTTCAAGGTTGAATTTTGCAGAAGATGGAGGAAAAGCTTTTTCCGTGAAGGGACTGTAGGCATGTATCAAGCTTTCACCAAAGATTAGACTGAGTCTAAGACTTATAATGTTCAGGGAATATTGCAATAGTCACCTCTTCTGTGGGAGAAGTGTGTATTTTCCTTAGGGAGGAAGGATTCCTCTGATTCCACTTGGATTCTAATCTCCATTGATAAGTTAGCAGAAGAAGACAGAGGAGACCTAGACTCCCATTAGAAGGCCTGCAGTGTACTTAGAGGTGCCAAATTCCTCTGTTCCCGGGGGTGGGGTGGGGGTGCTCGACTCCTACTCTGCCCCAGGCCCAGCCCCCACTCCACCCCTTCCCCCAAGCCCCCACCTCTTCCTGCCCACCCCCACAGCACCTCCTGCACACCGCTAAATAGCTGATCCGCAGTGGGCGGGGGGGGGGGCCACTGGAGGGGAAGGGTAGGCGCTGATCCGTTGGGCTGTCATTTTTTCTTAAGGAGTCCTTTTTTTTTTGCCTTCTTTAGACCCATTAGAAATTACTTCAAGCACAATTCAATAACCCACATCAGTATTGGAGAAGTTAAGATAGCAAATGACATTAAGGCAAAAAATGTCTTTAAAAGAAAATAGAAAAACCAGAAATGTTGGGTTTTCATCCAATTCCTGAATAATTCAAGAGCTGTAATATTTTTAATGTTACAGTACTAACTTAAACAGAGATTTTCTTTCTCCTAAATGACAGCTATAGTTTAGTACAAGGCATATACAGTAAAAAGGTGAAGAGTAGGTGTTATATCCGATATTGTGTAATAGAATTCTTACAGCAGCAACTGTGTAATTGTCAGAAGATAAAATTCAGACTTTTTGGTTCCTCTTCTTCCCATATTATTTTGCAGATATGATTTTTAATGTTATAACAGTTTGTTCAACAACATTGTTTAATCTGTCCCTCCAAGAACAACTGCATGCTAGATAGGCGCACAGAAGTTAGAGAAAGCAAGAACATGATCCAATGGCTGGAAACTGAAGCTACACAAATTCAGACTGGAAATAAGGTGTAAAATTTGAACTGTGAGAGTAATTACCCGTTGGCACAATTTACCCAGGGTCATAGTGGATTGTACATTAGTGGCAATATTTAAATCAAGAGTGGGTGTTTTTCTAACAGATCTGCTCTAGGAATTATTTTGGGGAAGTTGTCTGGCCTGTGTTCTACAGGACGTCAGATTAGATGATCACAATAGTCCCTTCTGGCCTTGGAATCTACGAATGAATATAGGAACTCTAGGATAAGATTCTGTGCTGTGTCCTTATGGTATGTCTATACTGCAACCGGAAGCACGCCTCCCAGAGGGTCGGGAGGGTCCGAGCTCAGGTGGCTAGCCTGAGCCTCTGCCAGTGCTGCAGCATCCACCCTGCTATTTTCAGTGTGCTAACCTGAACTAAACTAGCATGAGTCTGTCCACCTGGTCGGGGAGACACATTCCCAGCTGCAATGTAGGCATGCCCTAAGAGGTCCAGCACAGAACTCACAACTCAGGGGTGTCAAGTATCAGAGGGGTAGCAGTGTTAGTAACTTAGGGGTGGGGGCTAAAATGGCTGGAGCAGTTCCTAGTGCAGGGGTCGGCAACCTTCGGCAGGCAGACCATCAGGGTAATCCGCTGGTGGGCCACGAGACATTTTGTTTACATTGACCGTCCGCAGGCACGGTCCCCCACAGCTCCCAGTGGCTGTGGTTCGCCTTTCACGGCCAATGGGAGCTGCAGAAAGCAATCAAAATTTCATTCTGATTTTGATTTTTTTTTAAATGTTATATAAAGTAAAGAAGAAGAAGAAGAAGAAAACCAAAAAAGAAAATCCTGAAATGAAAAGTTATTTCAGAATGGAAAATTAAAATGTTCAGTTCTGAAAAGGTGAAAACGGAATGCTCCTTTTCGATTTGTTTGTTTTATCCTAAACAAAATTTTGTTGAAATGCACATTTTTAGCTTTTCACAAACTGGCATTTTTCCAGCGGAAAAAATGGTCCATCTGAAAATTTCCAAACAATGCTAGTAAAAACTTCAATAACATTTAGAGTTTAGAGGAGATCACACTGCAGCTGTAATGAATCTTCCTAAAAAGTCCTAATGATATCTAATGAATAAAAATGTTCAAAAATAAAAGCACACATAAAACAGGAGCTCCTGAAAAAACCAAGATGCCTTAGAAACTTATTTTATACAGATCTCACTCCTGGTTGATGTCATCTCTCCTGCCATCATGTGTCACCTAGGCAGCAAACTGCTTGGGTCAGGAGCTATAGACTTAATTCTCATCTCACACCAGCTTTACACCACGTAACTCCGATGACTTCCATTGAGTTTATCTTGATTTACAGCAGTATGTAACTGAAATCAGAATAGATCCCATGCCTTTATTCTCTCTTCAAAGAACTCATGCACACCTACTGTGAGCTTGTTAAATCATGACAGTAATATTATTTGCATTAAAAACAACAAGGAGTCCGGTGGCACCTTAAAGATGAACAGATTTATTTGAGCATAAGCTTTCGTGGGTAAAAACCCCACTTCTTCAGATGCATGGAGTGAAAATTACAGATGCAGACATAAATATACTGACACACGAAGAGAAGGGAGTTACCTCAGTTTTTTACTCACGAAAGCTTATGCTCAAATGAATCTGTTCGTCTTTAAGGTGCCACCAGACTCCTTGTTGTTTTTGTGGATACAGACTAACCCGGCTACCCCCTGTTACTTGACATCATTGTTTGCAGTGTTATTGTTGCCATGATGGTCCCAGGAAATTAGAGAGACAAGATGGTGATATTAGAGAGGTAATATCTGTCATCTCTCACAATATGTGTTAACTACTTATGCTAAAAAATCTATTCCACCTTGCATTTACCTGTGAAACTCTAAGTACCTTTTCCAGACCCAAAGAAGAGCATTGTGCAGCTTGAAAGCTTGTCTTTTTCACCAACAGCAGCTGGACCAATACAAGATATTACCTCACCCACCTTAGGGTGACCAGATAGCAAGTGTGAAAAATCAGGACAGGGGTGGGAGGTTATAGGAGCCCATATAAAAAAAAGCTCCAAATATTGGGACTGTCCCTATAAAACTGGGACATCTGGTCACCCTAACCCACCTCAACAGTAATATTAACAGTTTCCTGGGATGAGTATAGGGAAGAACTGAGAAATGGAAGTTCAGAGTTTAAATATTTGTAATCTAAAATAGATATTATTCAGACTGGTTTTATAATATCAAGTATTGACAAGATTTCATCTACATAACATTAATTGCAGTGCCAAAGCTGGTTTTGTGATGTGTTGTTGTTTAGACATCACCATAGTTGTTGTGAACAGAGCTTTAAGGAAACTGAAAACAATGTCGGCCCTAATGATTTTTAAAATTATCTTAGACCTAGTACAGTGAATGATGACATTAAACAGCAGTGGTTGGAGCACAGGGGGAAGAGATAGAGGAGGGGCCAAATTGTGAACCCAAGAGATTTATTTCCCCATACTAAGTATTCTAGATACCACCCAAGGCAGCCACTCTGCAAGATAAAAGTAGCCTTTTAAAAACATATCAGATTATAGGTTCTAGTGTTCAGCTGGCCTGATGCTTGTCTCAGTTATGCCGCAGTAAATGAGGACTAACCCTACTGAAGCCAATGGAGTTACAGTGGTCTGAAACACAAGGAGAATCAGGCCTAATAATGACCAAGGTAACGTTACGTGTTAGGGTTAATCAGTGATACGTGGAATGTAAATCTATTCCATAACTCCATGATACAGGAACATTAATTAATCATGTGATTAGAATGCTTTGTTCTATTTATGGGGCTGGCTGCAAGAAGCTGCCAAGGATCTTTCTAGGTTTAATAATTGCACATGTAGTTTGGGGAAGGAAAAATGAATTAAATTATTAAACTGGAGATTTTTCATGACCACAGTGAAGCTGGGCTGCAGACAGAAATTGCAGTGTCAATGTTACATTCATTAGCATCTGGATGTCCTTTTCACGAGAAGTTGGCTCTATCCTTTATTTTAAGAAGAGCCCAGAAATGCACATGAGTCGTGCAATGTTTGTATCTCTCACATGTCCACAATAGAATGCCTCAATACTGCAGTTCTTACTCAAGCAAAAATCCCATTGACTTCAATGAAGTCAGCAATGATCCCGATGTTTTCTTGTGAAAACCTAGCAGGAACAGATCCCCTGTTTGCCACTGTTGGTCATAAGGAGCCTTACAATGTGTTGGTACCTATGAAGCTAAGGATTGTGCCTACTGCCGTGATTTGAAGAGTGAGTGGATGGTTATAAAGGCCACAGATATGTTGGGAGCACTGGAGCATGTTGCATGACAGCAGCTCGAAATACACTATTGTATGAGTGTGCTGGAACTTTTGGAAAGGCAGGATTTAGAATGTATTCAGTTGCAATAGGTAGCGTGCAATAGTCATCAACAAAATGAGGTCATTTACTAGCTGGCAAAAATGTTGTTACTTTTTTTTCTTTTTGAACAGTACCTTTAATGCATTCTAAACTTTGCAACCTAATTGGCTCCTGTACTAGCATGCATACCTGAAGGGAATGACTGTTGATGTCTGGTCAGTCTTTGACAGGCAGAGATAAAATACTCTTTGTCAATATCTGTAATTGTACAATGAGCATAAACAGTATATATGCCGTGTCTGTCTCTCTCACACAGACACACACAAGTAGCAGCGCCCCACAAGATGTGCCATCAGACCTAGACAACCGCTATACAACAGTGGGGATGCCAGCCTTCCGGAACACCCTTCCCCAAATTCCTTTTTCTCATCTTCACCCCAACAGACCAGACTTCCTTCCCCTGTTGTCCATGATCCACAGTCCTCTGAAATTCTGCACTCGGGCTGGGGGAAGAGAGTGCTGGAGGGCCGACATCCCGGCTGGGAAGCAGAGTTCAGGCTGTAATACGTTCTCTGTGTAGCGGCTGTTTTGGTAGTGAGGAGAGTGTCTCTGGGTGGGAGAAAGGAGGGCATTCTCTGTCTATCACCCCCTCCTGAGGATTGCAACCACATGATCCAACTGCCCAGGCCTAGAATCAGGGCTGACCCCTCACTCTCTGCCTGTAGCTTAAACTTACCCCTTCCCAGAACGCCAGTCATGTGGTCTTCTGAGCTCACGGTTTACATCTTGTAGGGGCACACGGTAGGTGTACTACACGAAACGCACAGATCCTTTTCATAAGCTTGTGAAGTCATTGATCTTAATCACATAAAAATACCTGGATCCAAACAAAAATAATAAAACTTACATGCATTTCCCCATCTCAGTTTGCTCCCTACTTCAGGGCATTCTCTGCTGAGGAGAATCAGAGTAATCTGGGTCATCCACGTACCTTCTGCTGCAATGCATGGCTTGTTTTCTGGAAAATGGAACTTTCTCACCTCAGCTTGTCTTCTCTGGTCTTGGCTAGTCTGCCCCAAAACTTCCCTCAGTCTTCCCTCTGTGCATCCTTTTCAAAGGTGTCTTTGTTCTGCTCCTGGTAACTTTCTACTCTGCAACCCCACCAGCCCATGGCTGTGGAAAGACTGGGCTTCCCCACTCAGGCAACCTCTTTAGCATGCCTGTTGTCTAAATCCTAATGACCCACCTTTGTCCCTGGTCTGGCAGAGGAGTGACACAGCCCTGCCAGCCCCAGGTGATTCCTACATTTACAAAGAGGCATTCAGTGATATAACAATTTTCATAATAACAACTTCATAATATCAACAAGAATGTTTAAATTGTACAGACGGAACTCTGAAATTGTCACTATATGTTATGTACAGAGCAATCTTAACTGACACAGGACACAGTACTTTTGTATGTTGATTTTCCAGGTTTTTGTAGACAGGATCTTCAGCATAGCCAGGAATCTTTTCATGAAGAACGGGATCTCTGTCAAACAGTCCAGCTGTTCCATATACCATGTGCTGTGTAATGATGTGAGGTGACTCCATGTTTTTAAAATTAACTCTAGCTCTCTATTAAGAGAACTATTTACAAAGATGCTGCAACTGCAGCTAGCATTCCACTCATGTGCAAACAGATTGACTTCTTTGGTGCCTCCTCCAAACTCTTATCTCCTGCAACCTCTGCTCCTCCCTGCTGGTTACATGCAGGTTGCTACATCTTGCTCTTTGTTAAGTTACTTGCTTCCAAACCAACCAGACAGTTTCATGGAGATTCAGTCTTTGATATGCCATCAACTACTTTGAAAAAGATCCTGGTCATTGTGAAACTATTCTTCTGGAAGATCCGTTTCGATGGGGTTCTGGTCTTTGACAAATCCACAGCTACTCCATTGAAGATCTTCTCCAATGCAACACAAACACTAGCAAAATGTACTCCTCTTGCCTCTAATTTTGAATGCAGGGATCATTACTGAGAACATATGTCAAAAGGCAGCTTTGTAATCCACTCCTAAACCATTTAAAAAGGCTTCCACGTACAGTGCCAGAGAATGACAGACAACTTTTCCTCTGTCTGCAGCATGTAAAATTTAGACGTGCCAAAGAATTTTACTACTCTCCCCCCCTTTTTCGTTTACTAAGAAAATAATTTCTTGACTCCAGATAGCCCACTAAATTCTCACATTGTACAATTTTTGATTTTTCTCCCATTTGTATGGTTTAAACTAGAGGGACCTGAAAAATCATGAGGCTCAGAATTCAGAGTAACAGCCATGTTAGTCTGTATTCGCAAAAAGAAAAGGAGTACTTGTGGCACCTTAGAGACTAACCAATTTATTTGAGCATAAGCTTTCGTGAGCTACAGCTCACTTCATCGGATGCATACTATGGAAAGTACAGAAGATCTTTTTATACACACAAACCATGAAAAAAATGGGTATTTACCACTACAAAAGGTTTTCTCTCCCCCCACCCCACTCTCCTGCTGGTAGAGAAAACCTTTTGTAGTGATAAACACCCATTTTTTCATGGTCTGTGTGTATAAAAACATCTTCTGTACTTTCCACAGTATGCATCCGATGAAGTGAGCTGTAGCTCACGAAAGCTCATGCTCAAATAAATTGGTTAGTCTCTAAGGTGCCGCAAGTCCTCCTTTTCTTTTTGAGGCTCAGAATGCGAACATTTTTGGAGGTCAAAATTTAATTGATTAGTACTCAGAAAGTAATTAACCAATTTCCTTGAAACTCAAGAGTAAATTCAAGCATTACTCTGGGATTATATGCTGGAAATTTGGAGAAGATAGAATGTGTTTTTTGTACAAAACAGAAAGGCTGAACTTCTGCATTTTGTTCTGCATGTAAAGCAACTTTAACTATTGCATTGCAACAGCGCCACCATACTATGTAATACACCATGCACACCAGTGATGCTGCAGATACATAATAAATAATAGCAGGAGTTTAGGTTGCACAGAAGGGTCTTGATTTTCTTCTTTCTGTTCACATTAGACAAAACTCCTACTGTTAATGATAAAGACAAAGCTGACTAATCTGAAGAGGGGGACTTAAGGATATGGCTGACTCAGATCATCAGCTAATATATATTGGTTTAGCTTGGAGCTGGTTGAAATACCAATAATAATAACAGGAATGGTTTTGATTTTTTTCCCCTCGTTTTTCAAAATGTTGAAATTCTATGAAATTTCACAAGCAGTGAAAATTTTCAACCAGCTCTATAGCTGACCATTAATAATAATTAGGAGAATAATAATATTAAAATGTTTACAAACATGGTTGTCAAAGTTTTTCATATTTCCCCCCATTGGAAATAGAATTTTCAAGGGGAAAGAAAACCTTGTGAAACAATCCACATTCAGAAAATTTCAGCCAACTCTGGTATAGATCATTGCTTTCAATTGGGTTTTGTCACCATCTGAGGAGCTGACTCATTATGTAATATATTATATGTTCCCTTTATTTGAAAATGTAACAGTGCCCATTTTAGAACATGCTAAACAGTCCCCACTTCTGGAAATAGATAGGAAATACTACGATTAAACATTACATTAAAAAACGTTGCCAGCCATTAAAACTGATGTCAGCAACATAGCTAAGGAAAACTTTGATTTGGGAATTTATTTGTGATTAAACTAAAAAAAGATGAATCAATTATCTTTCATATGAAACTTCTTTGTGTTTCTTTTAGGAACCATAATCTCCAATGTGTTTGTTTGTTCTTGACGTTACAAATAATGTTCAGATCGCTTTGATTTAACCATCTCAGCACTTTGAAAAGTATAATGTATTAGTAATGCATCATGGTGTCTGAGACATCAACATTACAACATTGCAGTACATTATTAAGAAGGAGTTAAAGTAGGTCAACACAGAACACTGAGCTAAATAGACTAATAATGTATTCTACTGGTAGACATTCATCTACCAAGGACTCATGCTTTATGTGTTGGCACCAACGCAAGATAAGAATTTTGATTTGTGGCGTTCCAAGATCACATTTGTACTGAAAAAGGAAAACAGCATCTTCCCTTTCTTAACATTTTAGCCTCATTTTTATTAAAGGGACAGAGTCAAGTCTGTCTTAGCTCAAAAGGTTAAGGTACAACTCTCCCTCCCTCATATATATATAGGATAATATGTACATGTATAGTAAGTATATATATGTATATATAACTGGAGTTTAAATCAGTCCCACAATTAAACATTCCCCTCCGGTGTTACAACCCAGACATTGCAGCTTTGTACTAGTGCATGAGACCTTGAATGTGAAACTGACTAGAAACTAAAATGAAACTGACCAGTCTATTTCTATTGGTCAGAGTGATATGCAAAAAGCAAGGTCACAGCATAAAGAGTCAAAATGGAGTCAGATTTTTAAAATGAATGCTGTTTTGATAATCAACGGTTGGATTTGTAAAATAGGTAGGAAAATTTGGTTTTTAAAAGTGTATAAAATTATACTTGGCAGCATCCCCTTTTAAGTGAGGTTCTATTCTGAAAAGTGACTTTGTGAAAATAACTATCGGCCCCAGTTGTATGCAATGTTGTTGTAGACCCATCGGTCCCAGGATATTAGAGAGACAAGGTGGGTGAGGTATTATCTTTGGACCCACTTCTGTGGGTGAGAGAGACAAGCTTTCAAGCTTAGACAGAGCTCTTCTTCAGGTGTGGGAAATGTACTCAGAGTGTCACAACTAAATACAGGGTGGAAAAGATTGTTTAGCATAAGCAGTTAACACATATTTAAAGGGATCATTCAAGATGAAGCACCTGACTTAATACACTCAAACAGCCTTCACCAAACAAAGACACTCCACCAGAGAAGTAGATTGCATCATGGAACAGGTCATCCAAATAGCCCAAGAGAATCTGCTTCAATACAGAAATAAACCCTCCTTCAACCGCATGCCACTAATTGTCACCTGTGAGCCCACACTGGAACCCATACAGGGTATCATCAAACAGCTACAATCCATGCTCAATGGGGACCCAGTTGTGAAAGAAATCTTTCCTGAACCCTCTCTTCTGGCCTTCAAACAACCCCCCAACCTCTCCAAGGTCATCATCAGAAGCAAACTCTGCACAGACCGGGACACAACAACTCAAAGCAGCACCAGATCCTGCCAGAACAACAGACGCAAAACCTACAGACATACCTCCACTGCTACAATGATCAACACCCCCCCACAACACACCTTTCAAGATCCATGGGTCCTCCACATGCCTATTCCAACATGTGGTGTACCTCATCCAGTGCACTAAATGCCCCAATAACAACTATGTGGGTGAACGAGACAATCACTACTCTCTTGAATGAACTCACCCAGGAAAATAACAAAAGACAAAACCACCATATCACCTGTGGGCGAACACTTTTGACGAAGTGATCACTGTATACCTGACCTCTCAGTCCCCATCCTCAAAGGAAACCTGCAGAACACTTTCAAAAGATGAACCTGGGAGCTTAAAATCATAAGTTTGCTAGACACTAAAAATCATGGACTGAACAGAGGCACTGGATTTATGGCTCATTACAACAATCTATAACCCACCCAGCAACACCCCCACTTTCTTTCCCCTCTCTGAGTTCACCTTGAATGATCCCTTGAATATGTGTTAACTATTTATGTTAAACAACCTGCTCCATTTTTAATTTATCTGTGACACTCTGAGTACATTTCCCAGACCTGAGGAAGAGCTCTGTGTAAACTCCAAAGCTTGTTTCTCTCACCAGCAGTTGGTCCAATAAAAGATATTACCTCACCCACCTCGTCTCTCTATTCACTCCAGTGTCACCCAATAAAATCTGATCAGTTTACAAGTGAAAACTGGGTTATGCTGAAATCAGGCTCAGTTTTTGTTAGTTTGTTTTTGTATTTTTTTAAATCATTCATCAACAACAAGGAAGACGTTGTCACTGAAAATTAGTTAACATTTCTTGTCATGATGCCCAAGCCAGAAGCTGGGCTGGCTCTTCAGGGATAGCAGGAGTACAAAGTTGTAAAAAAAAAAAAAGTGATTAAAATAAGTTATCAAATATGACTCATAATACACAAAGGGAGCAGGTCTATTGGCAAAAATGATGCTGTCTTTGTGGAATCACTTTTCACAGCAGAACCCCTACTTTAAGTATTCTGTTTCACTCTTTCTGGAGCATATTGTGAAATCTTAACCCTAAACTCAGTGCACTTTTTGTAGAACATCAGCTTGCATAAGCATTTAGTAATTCATCTGTGTTGCTCAAAGGTGACTTACAACTACAAACAGATTGACTGTGCCATTTCATCTTTTGCTTTTTTAAGAGAGATGAAGAAAGAACAAGAGGTTTTAGTTTTAAAATAAAAAGTATGCCTTGCCTCTTTATTTACTTTAGAAATTAATTTCTTGTCTATCCCAAAAGACATGATTGTCACAGGAGAACACGGGAAAAGATGATAGGACAAGAGTCAAGACACAGAATGCTAAGCAAATGAAATGCCAGGCATTATTAATTTTGTTGGCTATTTTACTCCAATGCCAAATAAACACTTGGGAGGAAGAAAGACATTTTTACAAATATAGCACCTTTGTCCTTTCATTTAATGCATGAGAGCTCACAACGAACCCCCTAAAAGCCTTCAATCTGTTAGCAAACCAAAATTGATATTCCTTATTTCTTAAGGTTGAAAAAATACAAGCAAAAAAATCTTTCAAAAACACCCCAAAGAAACAATCAAACCAAAGAACCCTCAAGGCCTTCTTTATACATAATAAAAAAGCAATAAAGCGCAAAACCCACATTTTAAAAATTCCATTCAAGGTCATTTTAATTATGTTTGCAACACCATAGAAAATCTGCCTTGAAATCCAGGTTGCCTGTAAGTATTATTTTACAAGATATTTCTATTATTTTACTATATAGGTAAACGACGAAAACTACCTGAGCACATTTATTTTTCATATAGGAAACCATGTCTCCTTTTGGCTATGTCCTGACAGCACATTATTCTAAAATAGTTTGCAGAATATGGGAGATTGCTTATCTTGCGATACTTAATAGAACAAACTGAAGCAATAAACCTAGTTTTGTAACAAGAAAAAACAGATCTTCTGCCATCATGTGGAATGTAGCAGTATCTCCTCCTCTTTGAAATGATCTACTCATGTTTTAATACTATGATAATGGCTGGATCATGAGCTATTGTGTATCTCATTTAAACAATAAAAGAGCATGGCAGAATCTAAGCACTGGGGTATATTATGCCATCTGTTTTTAAATAAAAGTACCCAAGCGTTTCAATGGGGAGTTCTGCTTAAAAAGCGATGGCATGATACTCCCTTTTCCTTGTACTGTTTGCACCAGGAAGCCTACCATACTCAGAGGTCTGGATTCTCCTTCCAGGCTGCTTTAAATAATACATAGCTCACTGAATTCAATGGAGTTACTCCAGTGTGAGAAGAAAATTGGTTTAAACTGCCTTCTCATGTCACCCATGAGATCTTGAAAAACAAAACAAAACCAGGCCTGATTCTTATCTCACAGCACCTGCACCAGTACACTAGTTTGACTCTATAGAGCAGAGTGAACCTCATCCTGTCCAGAGAATTGCTGGGCAAAATTCCATAGCCCTAACATAAGCTAAACACCCTATTTATTTCTACAAGAATTGTGCCTGAGTAAAGGCTGAAAATTTCAGTTTCCTAGCGGATCTGGACACCCAGTTTCCATTATAATTAATGAAAGTTGGGGCTCGAAATTCACAAGATGGGCATTCTCAGTCAAGGAACACAGAATTTGGTCTGCAGTAATCAGTGACGTAGGATACATAAATTGAGTTGGTCATCTAGGCAATTTCTCCCCTTCTCTTAATACAGGATCGACCTCTACTTTCCACTCCCCAACACGAGGCCCAGGATAGTTTTCAGTGTCCCAAGCAATGGCACAGTGTGGTAATTTTACCATTGGGACATTTTGCCCCTGATGTTTAATAAAAATTACCCTTTGCTTGATTCCATCCCATTGTTCCATGCTGTACAGTCCCCCCTCTGTACAGGTACCACCATGAACGATTCTTCTACCTCCTTGGTGTTTACACTTGACCTTCCCAACTCTCTTTGTTTACACCCCAAATGACTTTCTGAGCAACTTGGAAGGACCATATTCTCTCAAGGTGAAGGCTAGACATTAGCTGTTGTGGAAATACATATGGCCCAGATTCTCTGGTACGTTGGAGCCACTACGCACCACACTGTTGACCAAAGCTGCCCTAAAATGGGTGTATCCAGCTACAGGAGGATTTGTGCAGCATAAAGAGATCTTCCAGGGGTATAGAGATGTCATGGCAGCTTCTATATTGCCCT
This sequence comes from Chelonia mydas, assembly GCF_015237465.2. NCBI lineage: Eukaryota > Metazoa > Chordata > Testudines > Cheloniidae > Chelonia > Chelonia mydas. Next base: position 335,769,167 of record NC_057849.1, on the reverse strand, counting down.
GCCTCACAATTTCTGGTGCAGAGCATGTGGCTAGGGAAAGGGAGATTTGCCAAGGCTTCTTTGTACCCAGTTGGTTTCAGGGGGCAGCTGGTAGCTGGTGTAATTTAGATCACCCCCTCAGGTTGCTTCAATTTGGACAAGGAACCAGCATGTCACCGGGAGAATCACAGGACTTGGGGAGCACAAAGGTATCTTAAAATCACTTTTATCTTCTATGCACCTGAGCAGGGCAGAGCTCTCCTCTATTGCAGCCTAGGATTTGAGCCAAATTTTCTAGGACAATGGGGAAATTACATTTCTTCAGAGCTACCGGACTCCATTCCTGAGTTCTAACCCCAGAGCTCACCGTGGCTTTGAGTCAATCACATATCTGCTCTGCTGTTAGTTTTCCCATCTGTAAAATGGGGATATTACTTAGCCCATAGGGTTGTTATGAGGGCTAACTCATTTGTTCCTGTCTGTACAGTACTTTGTCATTGTTGTAAGCATTAATAGGCCCAAATGTGAGCTCTTTACTCAAGCAAAACTTCCGTTGACTTAAATGCTATGGAGATGCAAAATATTAAAACATGAAAAATTATTTTGAGTTCTTATTTACATAGAGAAATATTGTACCTAAGATTTTTTTTTTCACAGAATCTCGTGAATGCTTCTCTATTTTCATGTGTACACTTATTTATTTCAAACTGTTTATAAGGGATAACTCAACTGACTAAGAAAGAAAGAAAGAAAAAATAAACAACCTCTGCCCGTGTCTAAATAGAGCAGTATGATACACTGGCTTTTTACAAATACAAACAATACAATGAATGTGTAGACTTCCTATAACAAGTTCAAGTGGAAAGGCAATGCAAGAGCAAATAAATCAGAACTAAAATTCTTTCTGCAATCTCTCTTTAGACATTCGCCTGACAAATGAGATTCCTTATGGCTGCTGCCAATGTTAATCTAAAGTTTTAAAATCAATAAACAGGCTGTAAAATTGCATCTGTAATCAGGATAAGGAACACAAACATTTACAGAGTAACATGCAAACATAACAAAATACTACAGCCCACTGAAATTGAATGAGGCACTCCGTTCAGATGCCATTATTTTTAAATGCATGTTTAATTTAGAATCTCTGTGGAGATAAAAGTGCAGACAGAGCCACGCGAAATTGGTAATGCCAAATGCCTGCAGATATCTCCAGATTAACCCACCTATCCACGACCCATCTGTAGTCAATTATAAATTAAAACTCAGCGAAGGAATTCAGGCTGCCCCTCGCCCCTTGTATTGTGTGGCATTGTTGAAATGCACAGAGATAAAGCTGAGCATTGTGATAAACTGGGTATTATTAAGACAAGCTGCAGAACCAGCCTCAGAATGTTCCCAGGCGTGTGCATTGTAAAAGGCCTTCTATCTGTTGTAGCAAGTTGCTGGGAATGGAATGTTTTGGAGAGAGCTCTTACAGGTGTTTCGGGAACACGGTGTTATATAACCTAGAACTGCTGCTGTGTAATCCAGCCAGTTTGCACACATACTGTGTACTGTATGACTGATCTTTCCAGAGCTTGGGGGAATATTCCATAACAGCCTGTGTAAGGAAAGCAATGCTTCGCAGGGAAGGACGCTAAGCGAGAGAGAGAGAGAGAGAGAGAGAGAGAGAGAAAAAAACCCCAAACAGTCAGGGATGAGAGAGAGTGAGTGGGAGGAACTAGTTGAGTGAGCTGGTTTCTGAAAGAGAGCAACAGTTAAATAAAAGGAAGAGCTACACCTTTGGCAAGATGAGCTGCCGGGTGGAACATGAAATAATGTTACTGTTAAAGGCACAGGGGCTCCTTTCCATGCTGAATTTCAAATGCAGCAACTGCAAGCTCTGGGTTTTATTAGCAAATCTTTTAGCTAAAAATGGTATGGGTGGTAGCAAAGTCAACTTTGTGACAGTTCATAAAGAGAAACGATGGCTCTGTCTATCGCAGTGTTGTCAGCTCTTCGCGATTTTATGATGGGTCTCACAATATCTGGTGCTTTTCTGAAATTCACAGCTCCTGGAGGCATGTGATTAGGGGAGAATCTCCTCTTTCATTTAAAAATAAATAAATGTGTAAACCTCACAGTAGTGCAGGATATTCCGCTGCTTAGGGCACTCACCTAAGACTAGGGAGACCTGGATTCAAGTTCTGACTCCAGCCACAGAGTTCCTGTTTGGCCTTTGGCAAGTCAGCCTGTCAATGCCTCAGTCCCCTCCTCTGTGAAATAGGGATAGCAAACCGTCCCTTCCTCCCAGGAGTGTTCTGAGGGTAAATATATTAAAGAGTGTGAAGCGCGCAGTTACTGTGGTAATGGGAGCCAGATAAGACCTTAGATGGGACGGATGAAGCTGGAAAATGAGACATGAGTGCTCGCAATATACTCAGAAATCAAATATACCCATTTGACCTAAAAATCATAAGACTTTTTAAAATCTCTTGAATTTTTGGAACATAACTTCTGATTTTTGAACACTTGGGGTGGACAATACTGCTATCAAGAAGTCTGTGCCTTGAACCAACAACAAATCAGATGATTTGATTACCTCCAGAAACCCTCCAGCACCACCCTCGAAACCAGCTGATTAAAACATAAGACCTTACCCTGGAATTGGAGCAGCGTACATAGATCTTTGTGCCCACAAGAAGCGCCATTGACATCAGGGGTTTGCCTGCATGTAACAGCTTGCATGAGTGGGGGCTAAACATTCACCTTGTTTATGCTGTATAAAGAACATGGCAGGATAGTGACTAACACAATAAGGAATATGTAAAGCATCTTCCATCCAGTCTGCTTCCCATAATGCTTTGCACACTTGCATGATATGACCACAAAGTTAAACAATGAATGGGAGGTGAAGGAAGATTGAGGGAGAAAAGGAGGTTCTTGGGGGGAGGAGGGGAGGTGTTAGGAAGGGAAGAGGGGAGGTAGAGATAAGAGAGAAAAGATCTGTTCAGAGCTAGTGAAATATATGGAGAGCTGGTGAGGCAGAAGATTAAAGAAAGGGTGCTTTAGGTGGTAATATCTGCAAAGGCAAAGTTCTCATACAAACGGTGGCTAGGTACTGTGACTAGACAGAGAAGAGGCTAATGCTACATGAATAGAAGGAGCTGGGAAGAGAATGGAGACCATGACCTTTGAATGTCTGAATATACATGGAAAAGGCAAGAGCAAATCCATGGAGAGGTTAAAAAACAAGGCAGGGGAGTAGTTTTGAAATGAACGGGGAATCAGTGGGGTTGACTGAGGATGGCTGATGTGACCAAGCAAACCTTCTCACAGTAGAATGCAAACATATCAGCTCAGTATTTTTGGAAGACAGAGACCGAAAGAGCCCAAAGCGGCTATTATTTGTTCTTCCCTGTCATCTCTATCCTTCTTCAATCCCTGAGGATCTTTCCAGTCTTCTTTTCTTTACACCCCTGTTCTCAGGCTTCATGTCACACCCACTATTTCCCTGGTTGAGGGGACATTTCTCAGAGCCAGTGACACACACTCCTTAGCTGGCTGAGAAAGGCTGATGAGGAAAGAGATGAGGAAATCCCTATAACCAGGGGCTAAGTGCCATATCCAAATGGGCCAAACCCCAATTCTGGTGAGATAGCAGACTCCTTTCCTTACCATTGTTGGAGGTGAATGTCCATGTTCCAAGAACGACAGCATTAGAACAAAGACATGGGGTCTCTCTCTGTTCGTACAGCTGTGGGAATAGTTGCTTGTTGCAGAGAGGTCTGGGCTTCAATTCCACCGTGGGGAGAGAGTTGCTTTTGGACACCTCATTCGATGTAGACTGTAAGTCCTTTGGGGCAGAGGTTATGTCTTTTCATGTATTTCTATAGCACCTAGCACAATACACCTTGATCCTGACTGGGCCCTATAGGTGCTACTTTGTGTTATGCCCAGAAGCATGAGGATTTATACCACTTTTGGATATGGATCCTTCCTTATGTAATTATGGACGTACTTAATTACCACTTCTTATGTTTTATTCTTTAAACAAAAGACTGCTGAGCTCTTGGATTCAGTGCTATCAGGTGGCAGTGACTTCCACAGGTTAATCATCCATTATGGAAACCTCTCTTTCCTTTTATCCCTTTTACATTTGTTGCCCTGCAGTGCCATTGGATATGTCCTTATTTTTGTAATGTGAAATGAGGTAAATGAGCGCACCTGATTCATGATCTCTATACTATCCCTCATTGTTTACGTTCATCTCCTAATCTTTTGCTCTCTCTATGGCCGTCCCTCCATCCCGCTAATCGTTTTCCTCATCCATCTCTGAATACCGGTTTTTGCTACATCTTCTTTGAGATGAAATGACTGTAACTGAACCCTACATTCCAACCATTCTCCTTTATCCACTTCTTATCTTACTTCTGTGCTGCTGCTGGCAAGGCGCTGCCTTCAGAGCTGGGCTCCTGGCCAACAGCTGCTGCTCTCATGCCACCCAGCTCTGAAGGCGGTGCAGAAGTAAGGGTGGCAATACCATGACCCGTCTAAAATAACCTTGCAACCCCACTGCAACTCTCTTTTGGGTCAGGACCCCCAATCTGAGAAATGCTGGTCTTCTCCCTTGTGAAATCTGTATAGTATAGGGTAAAAGCACACAAAAGACCAGATTTCACAGGGGGAGACCAGATTTCACAGTCCGTGACGTGTGTTTCATGGCCGGAGATTTGGTAAGGCCTTATTCATTAGCATCACTTCATAGATCTGCACTGTCCTGAAAGTGGACCAAACATTCTGTTGCCAAAGGGGTCATCTGCTCTGAAAAGAAAATATATCAAGACATCTAACTGAAAAAAGCTAGCGCCATCTACCACGCCCCAAGTTATATCCACCCACTATGTGCTGACTGATAAAGAGAAAGTCAATAATAATAATAAATAACATACTTTAAAACAAATCAGATTGGTGTCTGACAGGTGCCTCCTACTCACACCTCAATTAGCTCCTCACCAAAAGAATCAGATTGTATTTATTGTTTGCAATATGGTAGCACCTTTAGGACTTATCGTTCTGATTACTGTGTAACACCGACAGACCCTGGTTGTCAGCATCGAACCTGGGACTTCTGGAACTTAGTGCATGAGCCTCTACCACATGAGCTAAAAGCCACCCTCCTCCTAGCTAAGGCTGTAGAGCAGACTCATTTAACTCTCTCTAAGTGGTCTTGTTGCCACTAGGTGGGACAGAACACCACCCCAGAAGGTGTGAGGGTTACAACAGCACATGCCCTTGAATCTTGTCTACTCTTAACCCGCTGTGGTGCTTCTGTGAAGATACTCCTCATGACAATAGGAGGTGCTCTCCCATCATATTAGGCTCTCCATCTCCCCGAGAGGCTGTAGCTAGGTCGACAGGAGAATTCTTGCCTTGACATAGTGCTGTCTATACCAGAGGTTCAGTCGGTTTAACTGCGTTATTCAGGGATGTGGATTTTTCACACCCCTGAGCGACATAGTTATATCGATCTAATTTCTGAGTGTAGACCGGGCCTCAGTAAGAGATAGCCCCTGCCCCAGGGAGCTTGCAATTTAAATAGACAAGGAAGACAAAGGATAAGAGGGATGGAATATCTCATCTAAAGTAATTGAGAGAGCTGAGAATTAAATCCGGGTCTCTTGACCCTCAGTCCAGTACTCTATGCACTAGACTAGCACAGGTGGGCAACACATGACATTGCCATATACAGTGATGTATTGGTGAGTTTGTGGGTTCAGACAAGAGGCCAGCCTGCATACTACTTTATTTAGACAGTGCTGCTACCAGTCAGTGGCAGGCAAGAAAAGAAGAGCAGACTATCTGGAGTGTTAAGGCATAAAATGAAGGCACCAGAAAAAAGGGCTGGTGATCTTTTCACTCCTGTGGTTTAATTTAAGAGAGTAGCCCATGTTTGGACTCTACTGAAGGGGTTGTATTCGTTACAAAATGTTGCTAACAACACAATGGTGAAGGATGGAGTTCGCTGATACAATGCTGATCACAACTTTGTGGTCAACATATACCAGGACAAATTATTTTCACGGGTTGGCCCTCCATTCAACCCAGCACTTAAGCATGTGCTCAAGCTTTGAGCAGGGGGTTGGACTAGATGACCTCCTGAGGTCCCTTCCAACCCTGATATTCTATGATTCTAAGTTTCACCAACTTTTGGATTGAAATGCTTGCTGAAATATGGTCTCTGTCACAACTGGCCGATGTCATGCTAAATACACTTTGTCCTGAGTCATGGTCAAAATTCTAACAGTTATTTGGATTCTTAAGCTGTGTTCAAATGTAAAAAAATTATCATGAAGGCGGGTCTACAGAGTGTCCACAGCTCATGTCAAAGCTCATTCATGGCATGTTGACTTAAATTAAATGACTCCTGGTTAAATATTTTTTCACACCCATTCTAAAGCAGCGTAGAAAGGGGACTGTGGTAGCATTACTGAAAATATTCCCAGTATAAATACAGCAATTTAAAAGAAACCCCCCACCAAAGATTTCAAAGACTGTAACAGACAAAAGAGACACAAACATACAAATGATAGCTATGTTGTGTGATTGTCATGACAATAGCTTAAAAGAGAAACAAAAGGAAAGAAATCAGGAGCACACAACCAAAAGAGAGGATATCTGGTATTAGAGATATAAGATGCAATGATTGGAAGCTGAAGCCTGCAAAGTTTCATACCAAAAACACAAGAAGAAGGATTAGGGCAGCAATTAGGGTATTAGGGTGGGAGTCAGGAGATGCGGTTTTCATTCCTTGCGCTTATGCAAGCTTCCTGGGTGGCCTTGGACAAATCATTTAGTTTCTCTGTGCCTCAGTTCCTCTCTGTAAAATGGGTGTTATGAGGATGAATACATTAAAAATTGTGAGGCACATGGATACTATGGTAATGGGGGCCATATAAATTCCTAAAACGGATGGAAATAAAATGCCAATTTCAAACAGTATGTGCGTGCGGAGGGGAGGGGTACTTAACCGTTGGACCATCTGTCCAAGATATGTGGTAAATGCTCTCTTACTTTAAATTGAGGTCGGTGTAACATTTTCAGATGTGCACAAGTGACTTGGGAGCACAATTTCCATTTTTCAGAAATGACTAGGAGTTAATGAGACTTAGAGTTATAAGTGCCTGTCTCTTTTGAAAATGGGACTTAATTTTCATAAAATATTTTATACTGAACCAGCTGAGCTTAATCCCATATAGTACCTGGATACGTTCATTTCTTCCGGTAATAGAAGCATTAAATGTTGCATTTAATGTTAAAACCTTATACAAAAAAGAAAAGACAATATCAACTAAAAAAAAAGAATTGAGTGGAATTTACCCGCCCCTAAAGTAGCGTTTAAACAACATTTCTGTCTTATTGCAAACCAATAACATCTGGATTTTTGTTACTTTTAATGCTGTCTACTCTTGATCAAGTCAAATTCTGGAAGATCATTTTGCAGATTACATGCTGTATTGTTTGTTCATGTGAAGCCACTCACAAACTTTGCAATACCACTTTTGACTGTTGGAATGAATCCAATTCTCCATCTACTTAAGAATTTATTTGGCACATGATAACACTACTGACAGACACTTTCAAAATCTCACAGCAGCTCTTATTAATATTGTGTAATCCCATAGGAGAATTCTCTGTCAACCTAGGTTCTAACTGGCATTTTATCACCATTGAATGTAAGGACTACAGAACAACGGATAGCCATTATAACATGCTAGATCAGATTATATGTGATATACATCAGATAGCATGTATCTTGTTGTGCCCTATACTTCAATAGCTATGTGTATCTCCGCCCAGTGTATCCCATTTCCAGCATTTATGATCTTCCTTTAAATCACCCTGATCAAGGTTATGTGTTTGTGAAACATTACTTGCGGCTTCACCTTTCTGTTGCATCTCTGTATAAAAACCAGACTTTCATTGTTTTGATGAGACCTGTACTGGTAATTCCACCTCTAGTTTATTTTTCAATTTCTGAAACATAGTCTCAGGAGTGCCCACACCCAAACAACAGTAACTAAGATTTGGAAATAACCTGAGCATCTCTCATATATTCTCCAAATGTGTGTGGCAACGAGCGAAACTGAAGGTGCAGCCTGAAGATATTGGGTGAGACAATTTCCCAAGTGGTGAGCTAATAAATTTCGCAAGGTTTGCTAGTGCAGGCCAAGTGCTCAGTTTGGCATGCCAGAACGTGATCAGTTTTCTCTTTCTCATCAGCCTTCACTGTGCTAAATTAGATGTTACAATTTTATTCAGCTAAAATAAAAAAAAAAATAGAATAAATTCCTGAGACGGCATTTCAAAAACTGAAAAGTAAGTGGGAGGAAGATTCTAAAACACTCCATGCAATAATCTACCATGGATAAATTATATGTGTGTGGTGTAATCCAGACCTCAGAAGCCATGGTGATGAACTACTGTTCCTGGGAAGAGTGAGAGCTTGTCTACACTATGGGGACCACAGGGGCATAGCTACTGCTGCAGTAACCCCACATTGTAGATGCAGCCTACAGCAACAGAAGGGTTTTTTCCATCAGGGTAGGAATTCCTTCCTCCAGTGATGAGCTGCCAAAATCTGAAGAACCGGTTCCTTCAGTCGCTCTGGGTCTTCGGCAGAACTTCGGTGGCGGGTCCTTCACTCGCTCCGGGTCTTCGGCGGCACTGAAGGACCCGCCACCGAAGTGCCGCTGAAAACCTGGAGCGAGTGAAGGACCCGCCAGCAAACTGCCGCCGAAGACCCGGAGCGCCGCCGGTTGAGTAAAAATTAAAGAGGGATTCTCAGCCAGGGGAGCCTCCCAGCCAAGAGCATAGGCGGGCCGGACAGGACGGTCCTGTGGGCCAGATGTGGCCCGGGGGCCGGAGTTTTCCCACCCCTTTAACAACCGGTTCTAAACCGGCTTCAAATTTAACAACCGGTTTGTGCGAACCGGTGCGAACCGGCTCCAGCTCACCACTGCCTTCTCCCCTAGGTGGTGATAGCTAGGTCAACAGAAACTTCCATCGAACTAGGTGCATCTGCAAACCGGAGTTAGATCACCATAGCTACATTGCTCGGGGGATGTGAATTTTTCACGTCGAGCAACATAGCTACGTCAAGCTAAATTTTAAGAGTCGACCAGGCCTCAGACTTAACTTCACAGAGATGTAGGGAGAGCCCTACATCAATTAGCATTGGTAACAAACTAACAAAGACACATTACCTTCACCAGAAGCAGCAACAGCAACCAATGTATCAATTGTGACCATATTGGTTTCTGCAAAAAAATTCTGCTTGAAGTCATTAAATCAGTGGTCCTGGAGGTTCACAGAGTGTGTCTCAGGTTTCCAAAGGTGTCCGCACCTCCATTCGAAATTTGTTAGGGGTCTGCAAATGAAAAAAGGTTGAAAACCATTGCTTTAAATCATGATCTGAGGACTTCCATAACTCAGCCAGCCGTTAGTGTCTATTACAGGAGTGGGTAGGTGAAGTTTTGTGACCTGCAATGTGCAGGGGGTCAGACTAGTTGATCATGATGGGCCCTTCTGCCCTAAAATCTATGAGTCTAAATCAGGACAATTCATTTTCATTCCTGGTTCGATCACAGACTTACAAGCCCCTGAGCAGATCACTTATCTTCTCAGTCCCTCAGTTTGCCTACCTGTAATACTGATGTAGCAGTACCTCACCGGGGCATTGTCTTGGAGCTTAGTTAATGTTTGAAAAGCATGTAGAGATTTTTTAATGAACCCCTTCCCCCCCCGAAGATAATTTTAATTAAAATAAAAAATTGTAAGGAACTCAAATACTACGATATAACTACTTAGATGGATGGATGGATAAGTAGACAACAGCATGGTGTTACTAATATAGGGTCCACATTTAAAGCAATTATGGAATCTGCCACCTATGCATAACATTTAAAGGTCCATTGAAATGAACAAACAAAGGCAGAATGGGTCTACGGGACAGAACATTGGAGTTTCAATTCCCACTCCTGAGTTTTCAGTCTGGTTCTTGACACGAACACACTAAGGCACTGATCCAGCAAAACATGTAAGCACACACTTAATTTAGCCATGAAAGTAGTCACATTGACTTCAGGAGATCTACTCACGTGCTTAAAATTAAACATGTGCTTAAGGGCTTTACTGGATTGGAGCCCATGTGGTGTCAGGCAAGTCACTCAGGGCTAGCCAAACTTTCAAAAGTAGCCTCTAATTTGGGGGTGCCTCCATTTTTGGCTGGCCAGTCTTCGTTTTTTACAACCAGGCTTATGCCCCTATAAAGCGAGGAGCTCAGAAACTCAGAAGCCCCTTTGAAAATGTGTTCCTTAGCTCCTTTGTCTTTCATTCACTCCATCTACAGAAAGGGTATATTAGCGCTTACTTCTCCATGCGTGTAGTGAATATCCATTAGTTAATGTTTGTGTATAGTGCAGTGAAGATGTTAAGTGCTACTGTACAGAAGTATTAACTGCCTGCGGGTCGTACTGTCTAACATAGCTGTCTAGGTGAGGCTCTGCACCATGGCGATTAGGTAATTTTTTTAATAGTTCTTTTAAAATTGCATTTTTTAACTCTTCATTTTTACTAATGCCCTCTCAGGGGGTAGAAGGTTTTATTTTTGCCACTCATGCGGTCTATTTCTAGTTTCTTTTGCTCTCTCTCATTCACTCATACGCACAGGCTATGTCCCCACTGTGGACGTTTGGGAGGTGTGAATAACTGTGCACACCAAAGGGCTGCACTGTAACACCTCTCTGGATGTCGTGGGTGAATACTAGGAGGTTTCTAGTTCGTATGAATGTAGTCCTGTTTAAACAGGACTATATTTAACACAAATATTACACAAAAATAACACAAAATATTACACAAATAACACAAAAAGTAGGAACCTTTTTGTTCACACCCACAGCATCCACACTGGGGAGTTACAGTGCAGCACTTTGGTGCACACTGCTATCCACACCCCTGAACTGCAGGGCAGTGTAGACAAGCCCCCCTGCCACAGAGAGCCTACGGCCTTGTCTTGATGCCTGGCTGTGTTAGTGTAACTAAAGGTGTGATGTTTACACTAATTTACTATAACCTAACACACTTCTTTCCATTTTAAATAAAGCTTATTTCAGTTTAGCTTAAACTGGCTAGGAACAGGTTTAAGATAAACTGAAGTAAGCCACTCTTAAACAGAAATGAGAATGTCCACATTGTGACTGGCACCAGTTTAATCAAACCGGTTTTATTACATTGGTGCATTTGTGTGTAGACAGACTCTGAGTCTCCATTGCTCTTTACTCGTGTCATCATTTACACGGAGGCACAGTGGGTGTAAAATGCTGCCTGATCAGAATGGCAGCATTTGACACCCATTTTGCCCTTATATAAATGACTGTGCAGAGAGACGGCCAGGGGAGAATATTGATGGGAACTGAATTGATCCACAGATGTTTTAACAGCAACATTTTCAATTTATATACCAGTTGCTCGTGCCCCCAAAAAATCTTAGTTATTATGATTGTTTATATTAAAAAAGCACCTAAAACCCTATTCATGGACCATTCCTTTTTCACCAACAGCATCAGTAGGATCACGGGTCTGGGGATGTTTCTGATGGAAGCAGCGGTAAGTCTGTACCAAACTTTGGTTCATACTCTCAGTTTAGTACAATATTGGGTCCAAACTGGGATGTGAACTTTACAGCCTTGGATTCCTCCCCTAGTTAAGGCCTTGGTACAGGACTAGCATAGGAACCAAAACCTGGTTTTCATGAGGTCTCCAAAGTTATTAGCTGCGTGGTTATTTTCTGGCATTGGCATGGGAGATTTAAAAAAAAATAACGGTGACGGACAAATCTTTAATGTTTTGTTTGGATTCTATGTACTGAATCAACTAGGGCTAAGATTTGCTAAAATAGGAGACTTCAATTAGGATCTGAAATCCAGATTTAGACACCTAAATAGGACCCTGATTCAGCAAACAACATGAGTGTCTGTCCCTGTACAGCAAAACACTTAAGCATGTGTTAAGTCCCTTTAAGAACGTACTTAAAGTTAGGTGCTTTGCTGAATTGTGGCCTGATTTTCAGAAGTATTCAGAACCCAGCACATCTGGTTAAAGTCAACGAGAGCTACAAGTGCTCACAACCTTGAAAATCAGGTCACTTCACTTACTTAGGGGTTTAGGAGCCTAACCATAGACTCCTGTTTTGGAAAATCTTGGCCCAGATATTTCTGTAGATAAATACTAGAGATGTCTGGATACATATTCAGACCTTATCCATTCTATTTTATTTAGGATTTTATATCATTCTCATCACTGTAGTATCAGAGTGCCTTCCAGTAACAAATTCAACAATGTGACTTACACATCTGCCAAGTGTTTGTTCTCTCATCCTCTCCCCAGAGGGAGAAGCATGTGGAGCAACTTGTGTTGGTAAGGTGAGTTTTTTGTTATTATTTGTTTTGGTTAAATATGTCTGTTGCTATGTGTTTATTTCAAATAGGGCAGGTCAAAGATATGCACCTTGCACTTGGAGCAGAAAATGGTGAGATTTGATAGACCCTAGTTCCTGGGGAAATTCATTCCACAGTCTCATAGTCTGAGCTACTTAATCCTAATGAGTCTTCAAAATTGGATTGAAGACTTTCATGTGGCCAGGTTTTTTTCATGTGATTTCCAGTGTGGCCTGTTTCCATTTGGAAATAATCCACTGTTTCCAATCCCAGTCAGTACCAAGGAGTGAAGGGATATGTGAAAACAAGCATTACAATTAATGTTATTTGTTAAATGCTGACAATGTGCTTAATCTTGTACAAGACTCAAGGGAAGGCAGACCCTGTCCTGAAGACCTTACACTCAAATACTCTGTATCTGAGCTAGTTTTCCCTATACCTCTGAAAAATCAAAAGCTACTTTAGAATTGAGACTTTTTAACTCTCAGATTAAAACAAATTTAAAGTTATTTAGATGTTGAGTCCAAAATTTCAACAAAGGACTGAGAAGGTCTCCTTCCGCTTTGTTAAAGCGGCAAAGAGTCCTGTGGCACCTTATAGACTAACAGACTTATTGGAGCATAAGCTTTTGTGGGTGAATACCCACTAGAGATCGTAGTTTTTAAACTGTTTCTCAAAAAATCCTTCCCTTGCAATGATCTTTGTCTACATGTTATTATCCTCTGATTTCGGGTCTGAACCAAAGCTCATTGAAGTCAGCGGGAGTTTTGCCATTGATTTGAATGGGTTTTGGATCAGGCCTGCAAGCCTTATTTGGTTGGTGGATAATTCTGCCAGTCCCTGATCTTTAGCAATGTAGTTTAAGGTGGATGGGGTCATGGTTAATTAGTCTGATACACCTATGCTGATCCACATACTAGTTTCCTTATTGAGGACTTACCCCCTGAACTGCTCCCAATTAAGGTCATGTCTGTGCATTAAAATCTGTGCACTGGCTAGCCTACATGAGCAGTGTTGGACTAATAGCAGCGAAGGGAGGGATAGCTCAGTGGTTTGAGCATTGGCCTGCTAAACCCAGGGTTGTGAGTTTAATCCTTGAGAGGGCCATTTAGGGATCTGGGACAAAAATTGAGAATTGGTTCTGCTTTGAGCAGGGGGTTGGACTAGATGACCTCCTGAGGGTCCCTTTCAACCCTGATATTCTATGATTCTAAGATAGTGTAGGGCAGATAATACAAGCCTGCCATGGACTCTGGCACATACTTGGCTCACTAGCCCATGCGGTGTTGGCTTCCCTGCTATTTTACCCACTCTAGCTGGATTCAAGCTAGCTTGGGTAGACTGGCCCTGTGCACAGCTTCTGCTGCACAGACATATTCTAAGACAATGTCAAAACTGTCACTGTCTTCATTAGTACAGGATCAGCTTTTAGGAGATGCAGACAGATTTGCACACAGAAATACGTTCATCATCACGACAGGCAGGACTTCAGTGAGCACAGAGACTTAAAGGTAACCAATCTTATTGTGCAATGATCTGCAATGCTAATACCAAGCTGTATGGAAATATAGCACTGCAGCAATTTCTGCTCATACTTATCATTTAATAACTTCCTCTCAGCTTACCATTCTTAACTCCCTGTAGATCAGTTGGCTGAGATCAGTTTGTTCCAGAGTAGTAATAACGATACTTCAAAACACTTTACGGAGATTAATTAATTCTCACAATATCCATGTACAATAGGTAAGTATTGTTATCCTTGTTTTACAATGGAGGAAACGGAGACAGTGAACGTTTAAGTGATTTGCTCTGTCTAATCTAATCTTGCTCTAGCTAATCTAATCTATCTGTGTATTTATAAATAATAAATTACCATGCTATCTAGGCAATAGACAACATATGGAGACAGTGTCAGAGAAAGGATTAGAATCTCGGGATTTCCTGCCTTCCGGGTTTATGTTTACTCCTTGAGACCATTGACTTGAGAAATATGACATAACTGGGAAGGTTTTTGTGGGTTTCCATTGGTTTCACTCACTCATTTTTAAGATTTTAATTAGCTATTTCTAGATGGCCTATTGCCTTATCAGCTGTTATTTAATGGGAACGACACTGTGTTTGCTGAATGCTCATACATCAACGTTGATGCGAGACTTCACCAGAAGCAGCATCAGCAGCATCATTTAGCAGAAAACATGGCCCTACCCTCCCTTTCTCAGACCCCCACTCTCTGTGGGGTTCGGCTCGCGTTGGAGGAGTGGGCAGGGACTGGACTGCTTGAGGATGGGGAGTTAGTGAGCCCTGAACTGGATGAGGGAAGGAGGTGCATGTTGTCCTCCCACAGAGCCCTTGGGTATTGGCTGGGAGAAGTGGTGCAGCCACAGCCCCTTCCATGGGTGTCCAAGGATCAGTGGAGCACAGGACAGGGGAAATTGGTGATAATGTGGCTGAAAAGGAGCCATGTCAGAAGGGATTAGGGGGGTATGCATCAAGGCTATAGAGACTGGTTGGAGGCACAGGGCTTTTGTGCAGATGGTGTTGGCCTCCTATGGGGTCCCCAAGATCACAGGGGATCATTAAGGTGTGGGTTGGGCCCATCAGCTCATTCTGTGGAAAGGTGATACCCTGCTCTCCCCAAATGAATGAGTTCCTCTCCTTTCTCTTTTAACCACGGGGCACAGGCAATCCATCCCTCTGTGATTAGTTCTGTATCACAGGTACGGGCCACTCACTTTTCCACAGAAACATGTTCTACCTCTTTCAAAGCCTCTGGTTAAATTTTTATCTAAGTCATCAGATTTAGCAATTTGTAACTGATCTAATCTCTGTGCAAAATCCTTGCTCACCGAAACTGTATCCAACAGTTCCTCACTGTAAACCTTGTTGTTCACATAAAAATAGAACCACAAATTATGTCGGTGTCTTCTCTTTATTCTGGGGTTTTTTTTCTTTTTGCACAACCTATCACCTTCTCTTTTAACCTAAATCAAACAGATTTGCAGATTTGCTTGACAATAGCACTTTATGAATCATATCTCCAATTGCCAGCTATCATAGTGTGAAATGGCTAATCATGTGCAATTAACATTATAGGCAAGTAATGAATCACATCATCATCACTGACTGTCTGTTGTAATATGAAAAGGGAGGATTTAAGTAATCACAATGACTTTTTTATTAGGTTCTCTCCTGTAAAGTACTGTAAAAAGAAAAGGAAATTCCAATCATACACATCAGCTGTTATTTCCATGAAACAATGCCTAGTTATCAAGCGGATAGGCGCTCAGGAAATACTTAAACTCAATAGTTTAAAGCTTTCTGTAAGTTACTATATTTACAGTAGGATGTGTCTCTACACTGAGATCAAGAATATCTCTGAGAAGAAGGAGTGAAATGGTTTAGTTAAAAAAAATTGACCATTATTAGAATCAAACTCATGCCAAGTCTTCTCTTAAGTTTTCAAAGAGATGTGTGTCATGCCTTGTCAAGGTTCCTTCCCCACTCTGAACTCTAGGGTACAGATGTGGGGACCTGCATGAAAAACCCTCTAAGCTTATTTTTACCAGCTTAGGTTAAAAATTCCCCAAAGTACAAACTATTTTATCTTTTGCCCTTGGACTTTATTGCTGCCACCGCCAAGCTTCTAACAAATATATAACGGGGAAAGAGTCCACTTGGAAACATCTTTCCCCCAAAAATCCTCCCCAAACCCTACACCCCCTTTCCTGGGGAAGGCTTGATAAAAATCCTCACCAATTTGCAAAAGTGAACACAGACCCAAACCCTTGGATCTTAAGAAGAATGAAAAAGCAATCAGGTTCTTAAAAGAAGAATTTTAACTGAAGAAAAAGTAAAAGATTCACCTCTATAAAATCAGGATGGTAAATACCTGACAGGTTAATCAGATTCAAAATATAGAGAATCCCTCTAGGCAAAACTTTAAGTTACAAAAAGACACAAAAACAGGAATATACATTCCATTCAGCACAGCTTATTTTATCAGCCATTTAAACAAAACAGAATCTAACGCATATCTAGCTAGATTACTTACTAAGTTCTAAGACTCCATTCCTTTTCTGTTCCCAGCAAAAGCATCACACAGACAGAGAGAGGTTTTGTTTCTCCTCCCCTCCAGCTTTGAAAGTATCTTTTCTCCTCATTGGTCATTTTGGTCAGGTGCCAGCGAGGTTATCCTAGCTTCTTAACCCTTTACAGGCGAAAGGATTTTTCCTCTGGCCAGGAGGGATTTTAAAGGTGTTTACCCTTCCCTTTATATTTATGACATGCCTGGTACACACACAACTTAAGAATCTACTACTGCCAGCTAATGGAGCTGAACTTTTAGCTCAAGTTATCAAAAAAAGCTCTTGAAGCTGAAATTCTAGGGCTCAATCCCCCATTGATGGCGAGCAGGTTTTTACTTGTATGCAGTCACACTTTGTTACAGAAACAGTGTCCTAAATAACGCTTGAACACTTGCAGAAATGAGTCCCTTGTGATGAGCTTATCAAACAGGGTGTATGTGTAAGACATAGGACTAGCATGTGTATGTGATTGTGACTCATTTTATTGATGACCAAAATCACATTTTTAGGAACTTCTTTAGCTCCAGAGGTCCTCAACCTTATTTATTACTAATTTGATGTTACATCAAGCTAGCAATGTCTGGTTCATGAGTATTTGTGTATGAAAAGTGATGTCTTCCAAGTATTTAGGCATGAGCCTTTTTTTTTTCATTTCAATCAGTGAATGCAATGTTTCTAAGCACCAGTGACAAAGGCTCAAATAGAGGCTGCTGCCATTTTATAGGCACAGTTGATGTACTTGACACAGAAGGCGTGATCTGAGAGTTAGATGTCTAAATGCCATCAGCTAGGTCTGCAATCACTCACCCCTATAGTTATTTGCACCAACAAAACTACAGGTGTAAATAGAGGATTCCTCAGCAAATCGGGCCCTGACTGAATTTACCACAGACAGAGATATTTCCACGTTCACAACAAAAACAGATTTACCATACAGAACAATATTGTACTGGCGGGAGGGGGTAGATAAGATGATAAAAGTATCTAATCGGTGGGCTTGGAAGGATTAGATTTTTATGGGTAAATGTCAGTCAATGTCAATTTCACTGTACACACACAAAGGGATGAAAAAATATTTCCAGTGATAATAATTGAAATTTACAAATAGGCAAAATAAGAAAAATGCTGCTTAAGAACTTATTGAATTTGAGTTAAGGATATTTGCTTTGTATATGATGACGTGATGTTGACAATTTGTGTTTTAATGGTCATAAAGATTTAACTTTGAATCTCCACATCTACTGTCATGAAATAATTATCACCTGATCATCCCCCTCCCCCAATGTATAGCCCCCATAATTTCCTGCAACTGTGAAAATGTAAATAGATAAAAATTGGAAAAAAATGCTTAGAATAAATGTTGATATTATCCATCAAAATTTTAAACAAAATGAATTCTGCCAAGCCTACTTACAATAAAATTTTATGCTTTTGCTCCCAAAGGATCACATTATACATGCTGATTCTGTAGTAATTAAAAAAAATAAAAGGTTAAAAATTTTAATTAAAAAAGCTACAGCATGAAATTGACACATAATGGCCCAGATCCCCAGCTGGTGCTACACCTATTTACACCAGTTGAGGATCTGTCCCATGGTCTTTATTCAGGCAATGTAAAATTGAACAGAGCCTTCTGGATGTTCATAGGTTCTGTATGATGGGGAGGTGACCACAAGTAGAACAGCCCCATGGGGGTGTCTCCACATTTAAGGCACAGGCCAACGGCTGTGCAGATACAGTGAACCCAGTGCCCCGCTCATTTGGTTCAGAGGGCTGGAATAGCAGCCATGGAGGTTAATGGAAAGTCTACCATTCTCACTGGCTCTCAGTTGAGAGGGTGGATTTCACCTCACCTCACTTCTGCACAGCCTGAATACTTGACCTTAATTCCAGTGGATCTATCCATCTTAAGTACTTACATACTGGCTTCCATTGCCATAGTATCTGAGTGCCTCAAAACTTCTCTGTGAGGTAGATGCTATCAGCCCTATTTTAGAGATGGGGAAATGAGGCACAGAGAGATTAAGTGACTTGCCCAACATCACACAGGCAGTCTGTGGCAAGCAGGGACTTGAACAGATTTGCTGAATCCAAGGCTAGTACTCTAGCTACTGGGCCATCCTCTGTCTTCTTCCTGGAGCTCACCATTGGCCTTTGCTGGAGCTCATTGAATATTTTCCATCAAATTTTTTTTGACAAAATATGGCATTTTAAATGAAATTTCAAGGTTTTCATTTTTTGATCGAAAAAAACCCCAAAACTAAAAAGTATTTTCAGTTTTCAGAAACGATTTTTTTCTTTTCTGTTTTTTGTTTCTCTCCCTTTCTCTCTTTATTCCTTCCCCCTTTCCCTCCTCTTTTTCCTTTTCCCTTTTTGCCACTGGAAAAGGGGAAGAAGAGACATCAAAGTGGAAATATTTTTGATTTTCAATTTCACCTTTACTTCAAAACAACAACAACAACAAATCACTGTGGGACATTTTGAAAAAAAAATCTCATGAAAAATAATTGGCATTTTTTGACTGGCTCTAGGCCTGATGTTAACCAGGGACAGTTGAAGTCAAAAGAAGTATGTCAGAGTAGGGACAGAATCAAAGGTTAACAAAGAGCTTGGAATTTGGTACATCATTTTTTAAAAAAATACATTAATCTAATACATAGAACACTGCAAAAAAAGTCCTTTAAAGTATTTATTATTATTTATATTACCGTAGCACTTATGACCCCTAGTCAAGGACCAGGAATCTATCGTGCTAGGCATAGATATTTAAACACATTTGTTTTAGCCATGTTTGAGTCCATTTGGGGCTGTGTCATGACTGGTCCTTTTGTAGGTGTATGGGTGCTCTGGGGCGTAATCCCATCTTGCATTTTCCTTAGGGCAGTTCAGCTCTGTGCCCTCGGCTTCTGTCTTGCAAGCTCAGATTGGCCCATTGTGTTCTCCTTCCACTAATGTTCTGTTACTTAGATTGTAAGTTCTTTAACTGTCTTTTTCTCCAGTGTTTTGTACAGTGCCTAGCACAATGAGGTCCTGATCCATGACTAAGGATCCTAAGAACTACAAGTAATAGATAATAATAATAATTATTATTAATAATAATATTCTAACTTCAGCTAGTTAGTTAGTTAGTTGGCAAAAAAAATTAATTGAAAATTTAAAAAAAAAAAACTTGACCAGTGCTTACAAACTGGTTGAAACACAGTAAACTGTTTTCACAAAACAAATTAAAAAAAATTTCTATATTAATGCAAGTACGCAGGGGATTCTGAGCTCCGATACTGAATGTTCACAGGTAGTAAATTTTAAACTGTACATTTTCAGTCTGCGCTTTATTGGTTAGTTACATAATTCATCCAATCAGGGCGCAAAGAGATCACCACATGACTTACATTTCTCCCCAAAGCAGCATGAATTTTTAGTATTTGCCATGAATAATCTGCAAGCTGAGACTTGTCCCCCAAAGAAATTAGCGAATGGTTTTAACAGTTTAAACAAAATCTTGGTCTTTTTGTGGTCGGTTTGAAAGACACAAAATTTGTCTGATAAATTATTCTTTGGAAATTATTCACCCAGATGTACTGGTTTAAAAGCTGTAAAGGAGAAAGAGTGAAATTTCATTTCACAAAGTATTTAGAATTTTCAGAATTTGGCTTCATTACTAACTGCAACAAAACCTGAAAATTACCATAAAGGAAAATCCTGGAAAAAATGGTTTCGAGTGGATCAAAATGAGTTTGATGTTTTTATTTTAGATTATTTTGAAATATGTAAAATAATACAAAATGTACAACATTTCAAAAAAAAAAGTTCTGAAAATGCCAAAATGGGATGTTTTGACACTGTTAGAATGTTTTTCTTATTTTTTCTCTGAAACAAAATTTTGGGAAAATCAACATTATTTTTCAGAGCATTTCTGTTACAATGGAACTGCAATCTCCAACAGAAACTAGTTCTATCAAAGTTTTCCCAACCAGGTATAAAATATTGCATATTTTCCCCATTCCCCCCACCCCCCTTTCGTTAAAGTGTTGATGTTTCAAAAATTTACCAATGAGCTGTAACCAGTAGGGCTCCCATGCATTGATCATTGAAGTTAATGTGACTATTTTGAGTCCAGCAATCCAGGAACACACAAGAAGTTGCAGGATTGGGACCCAGGTTTTTCCCACATATATTTGTTATCACTATGTTTACAAAAAGAAAAGGAGTACTTGTGGCACCTTAGAGACTAACCTATTTATTTGAGCATTTACAAAAATTACCGATTTCATCCCGCAGGATCTATCTGTAATTTTTCCTGCAAAATTTGAAGCAAGAACAAAAATAAGTTTCATTTTTATTCTAGCTTGTGATTATTTCTCCCACTGGTAGGAAACAGATAGTGCAATGTTTCAGATGTTTTGATACTATTTCAATTTATTGAGCTATCAATCGGATGTGTCTCCCTTCTTGAACCACTAATAGGATATTGCTTTCAGTATTTTAATAAGCATAAAGCAAATTAAATGTAGCAAGTTGTCCCTGTAAGAAAGGCTATGTACATACTACCAGATTATATTTTAACATATTTGTTTCATTGAATTTGAATGATCAGTCAACGTTATATTGAACTGCTTGCTGGAAGAAAAAAAATCAAGGTGGTATATGTGTCAATTTTGAAGTAGTAATTATAGTTATACACAGTAAAGTATTTATTAAATTATCAAATTAATGCACCTTTTGACATGTCAGGGTTTGTGGGTAATTATAGTTTACTATTGCGGTAATAATTTGTATGATTTATGTTACCTATGAAGCAGTACTGAGAGCCAAAAAGCTGTCTGGCATAATTACTATTAAGAGGTATGATCAACAGATATCTCCAGCCAAAAGAACACAGCCCTAAGGGTAACAGACTCAAACAAACAGAAGCCACCTCAGATGTTCACTTCACAGTGTGTCCTTTCTCACCTAAACTACAGCCCACCCACTGCTCTGAGTTACATCAACAGAGACACATTTGCTTGAGCATAATTGTTTTCCAAAAATAATGTCATTCTCATGATTGTAATTGTGTCATGATTCTTGCCAGATTGTGTGTGTGTGTGTGGGGGGGGGGGAACAAATGGGGAAGTGGTTTGATTTAGGTGAAGCAATTTGAAGCATCTCACTCTCATGGTGCTTGGTTCCCAGTGGAAATGGAAATAGTTTTTGAGGCTCTGTTATTATAAATTTATTTGTGGTTCCCAGGACCCACAATAGTCTGTTGGAAGACTATTGCAGCAAAGCATAATTCCTGCAAATTCTTAACGTGTGTAGGGGACAGCTTTCTGATTC
Organism: Chelonia mydas; assembly: GCF_015237465.2. Classification (NCBI taxonomy): domain Eukaryota; kingdom Metazoa; phylum Chordata; order Testudines; family Cheloniidae; genus Chelonia; species Chelonia mydas. The sequence continues at coordinate 335,747,311 of NC_057849.1, read as the reverse complement.
AGAAAGTTGAGGAAACAATGAGGGGGTCATCTATTTTGGATCTGCTTTTGACCACCAGGGATGAATTAGTTGAAGGTGGTAGGGAACTTGGGAGGAAGTGATGATGATGATAGAATTCAAGATCCTATGGAAAGGAGGACATAAGAACAGCAAAACAAGAACACTGGACTTCAGAAAGGTGGATTTCAGCTGACTTGGAGAAATAGTAGGCAAGGTCCCATGGAAAGACCAGTTAGGAAGAAAAGGAGTCGAAGGGGGTTGACAGTTCTTAAAAGATGTAATATTAGAGGCTCAACAGCAAGCTATTCCAACGCAGAGGAAGGATAAGAAGAGTCACAGAAGTCCAATGTGGCTGCACAAGGAGTTTTTAGCTATCTAAAACCCCAAAGAGATACATATAGGAAATGGAAGTAGGGGCATGTCACCAAGGAAGTATTCATGGGAATAGCGTGAGCGTGTAGGGACAAAATCAAGCAAAGGAAAAGAATGAGTTACAGCTGGCAAGAAATATTAGAGGCAACAGGAAGGGGTTCTTCAAATATTTCAGACAAAAAGGAATATCAAGGATGGTGTGGGTCCGCTGCTCAGTGGAGAAGGTGAGCTGGTAACAGAACGATAGGAAGGCAGAGCTGCTCAGTGCCTACTTTGATTCAGTCTTCTCATAAAAAATAACATGTGACCGGACTACTAGTGAAGTTACCACAGACAAAAAAGGGGAAGGGATGCAGATGGGGATAAGTAAAGAACACGTCAGAAATCTTCTGACCCATTTGAATGAATTCAGATCAGTGGGGCTGGGTATTATTCACCCAAGGGTACTGAAGGAATTAGCTGAAGAAATCTCTGAGCCACTGGCAATAATATTTACAAACCCATGGATGACAGCCGAGGTCCCGGACTACCAGAGAAGGGCTACATAATGCCCATGTTTAAAAATGGGGGGAAAGGAGGAACAGGGGGAACTATAGACCAATCAGCCTGACTTCAGTACCTGGGATGCTACTAGAACAATGTATAAAACATTCAATTTGCAAATACCTAGAGGATGAAGGGGTGATCACTAGCAGCCAGCATGGATTTACAAAGAATAAGTCATGCCAAACCAGCTTGATTTCCTTCTCTGACACGGTAACACATTTGGTGGCTAGGGGGAACGCAGTGGACATAATATACCTGAAATTAAGCAAGGCTTTTGACACAATCCCACATGACATTCTGATCAGTCAGCTGGAGAAATGCAGGCTCAATGGAACTACCATTAAATGGATACAGAATTGTTCAAAGTACCCCAAACGAAGAGTCACTATTAATGGAATGATCTCAGACTGGATGGAGGTCTCAAGTGGGGTTCCATAGGGATCTGTTTGGAGTCAGGTGTCGTTTAACATCTTTGTTAATGACCGGGATGTAGATATAGAGAGCTTACTGATCAAGTTTGCAGATGACACAAAGCTAGGAGGGGTTGCCAGTACTTTGGAGGACAGAGCTAAAAATCAGTAGGATCTTGATAGATTGGAGAACTGGGCTATAAGCAACAAAATGAAATTCAGCAAAGACCAGTGTCAGGTGCTACAGCTTAGGGAAGAAAAAACAAATGCACAAATACAGAATGGGGGAAAAACTGGCTTGGCAGCAGCACTGCTGAGAAGAATCTGGGAGTTGTGGTGGATCACAATCTCACCATGAATCAGCAATGCAATGCTGTTGTAAAAAAAAAATAATGCAATTTTAGGTTGCATTAACAGAGGCATAGCATGCAAGTCACAGGAGGTAATAGTACCACTCTACTTGATACTGGTTAGGCCTCACTTAGAGTACTGTGTCTAATTTTGGTCACCAATGTATAGAAAGGATGTAAAGAAACTGGAAACTGGAAAGGATCCAGAGGCAAGCAACAAAGCTGATCAAAGAGATGGAATGTAAGGTTGAAGGAATCGGGTATGTTTAGTTTGGAAAAGAGGAGATTAAGGGGGAATATAGTAGTAGTCTTCAGATACTCAAAAGGTTGCCATAGAAAAGATGTTCTCTTTTGCCACAGAGAGCAGAACAAGATGCAACGAGTTCAAACTACAGCATAGCAGCTTTAGATTAAATCTCAGGAAAAACTTCCTAACGGTAAGAGCAGTAGGACAATAGAACAGACCGCCTAGGGAGGTTGTAGATGGTTCTTCACTGGAGGTTTTCAAAAGGAGGCTGGATAGCCGTCTGTCTTGGATGGTTTAGACACAACAAATCCTGCATTTGGCAGGATGTTAGACTAGATGACCCTTGTGGTCCCTTCTAACCCTATGATTCTATAACCCCATTGAGCTAGGCACTGTATACACCCAGAACAAAAGGATGGCCTCTTCCCCAAAGAGTTTACAGTCTAAATAAAATTAACTCTGTAAGTTATTCCATATTTTAATTTATTTATTCAAATTGATACCATGCTACACAAAAGAGCCCCCCTCTCAAGCTCTGAGCACCGCAGGCAAATCCTTCAAATTATGTTTCCTAAAATAAATCACTCATGGACAATACTACCCCAGCTGCAACATCAGCTAACACTCTACCAACAAAACCACCACCACAGGCTCCCTCCATCATCATCTACCCAGCAACACCCTATAGACCAAGGAAAAAAGTTGGGCCTTTCAACATAACCCCCACAAACTCAGACCCCAATTCAGGGAGGTATTTAAGCTCATGCCTAAATTAAGCATGCAGGTTTGCTTCAGTAGCGCTACTTGCATATTTAAAGTTAGGCACATGTCTTGGTGTCTATGGAATCAGGGCGTCGGATTGTTATAGACCAAGCTGCTGATCTTGCAAACGCTGATGTGTTTGCTTAACCTCACTCAGGGCAATATTCTCATTGGAGTCAAAGGGACTGCTCACATACTTAAAATCAAGCAAGTTCAAAAGGGCTTGCAAATTGGGACCCTGTGGGGGGGATGCTTGTTTGAAAGATGCAAGGTCCTAATGAAGAGAATTATGCCAGCCGCCCCTTCTTTTCTTTTTATGCCAACAGGATGCTAACAACTGTGTCTCCACCTCACTGAGAAAGCAAGAGAGAGGCTTCCCTCTCACCCCCCCTCCCCTACCCCCGGCCACACCCCTGCACTTCTGGATTTCTACCAACCCTGTTCTGCCATTTCACTTTCAGACTCAAGAAGTTACTGGGTCGTTTGGATAAAAATCCAAAGGTCTTGGTGTGTTTTTATGTAACTAAGCTCCAGACCTTTTGAATTTTGCTCCTCCCCCTTCTAACATTCAGGTGCGTCAATATCAGCTGTATCTTGCTTTTTTTTATTACAGCAAGATTATTTATATATATATATTTCTATGGCTACATTGTCAAGCTGCCACAGAACACCCCACAGTGAGTAATTAGCTGACATGTATTTTTTCCATCTCAATGCACAATGTTTTTGTTGGCATTCAGTATAGATGTCAGAAGAGCCACTCTTATACAAGGAGGCAGCTGGTAGATATCTGCCCACTGTATTCCCAGGATGTGGGAAGCTATTAACATATAGGCCATCCTACCAATTGGTGAGATTAGTTCGTAACATGCTTCCAATGCACTGTACTGAGGCCTCTTTCACTTGGGGTAATTGTTTTTGTTCCTTTAGCTCTGTTTTCCTCCTTTAATTACTTTAGAGACTAACCAGTTTATTTGAGCATGAGCTTTCGTGAGCTACAGCTCACTTCATCGGATGCATAGCATATCGTGGAAACTGCAGAAGACAGAAGACTGCAGGTCTTCTGCAGTTTCCACGATATGCTATGCATCCGATGAAGTGAGCTGTAGCTCACGAAAGCTCATGCTCAAATAAACTGGTTAGTCTCTAAGGTGCCACAAGTACTCCTTTTCTTTTTTCTTTTTACGAATACAGACTAACACGGCTGTTACTCTGAAACCTTTAATTACTTTATATATTAATGAGACAAGGCAGGTAAGGTAATATTGTTTATTCTACCAACTTCTGTTTGAATAATGTCATTCATAAACCTTGGCAATAGCTAATGCAGGTAAAACAGGACTATGGGACTGATCCTCAACCAAAACCTCCCACTGAAGTTCAGGGATGCAGTTTTGCATCCTAAATGTATGTTTATATGGAACCAAATGTCAGTGCCTAAAGCTACCTTGCAACAAAGAGAAGTCCACGTTCTGGTGAAGGAGATTTTACCCTCTTCAGGAGAAATCCTTCTCTGCCATTATGTTTTCCCCTCCACTTCTTCTACCTAGCAGGTGATATCACAAGGCTACGTCTTGCTCCATCTCGTTGGCTTTTTCTCTGCTCCCTCTTGTAGAAATCTCCCTGGCATGCAGCCTCTTTGCCTTGAAGATGCAGAAAGCCAGAGTCCTTATTATTCCGATTGCTCAGCAATGCCAACAAAATGAGCCACCTGAAGCAGAAGCAGCCAACTCAATACAGTTGTTTCATAAGCTTGATGAGTCACCGTGCACCAGCAGAGAGAAGGCTGGTTGATTTGGGAGCTTTAATTTTTTTTTAATGAGATGATCTCAGACAAAGAGTCCCTTGTTGTTTTCTTGCACTTAGTGATTAATGAATTATGTAATTATGATGTAATAAGCAATGTTGCCCAGGTGCTGCGGTGGTCTAAGACTTAGGCCCCAACCCACTACTTCTGAGTTCTAACCCTCCCTTTAACATTCTCTGTCTCTGGGAGATTGGATAAGTAACTCAACCTTGTTTCCTTGTATAATAGGTAATAAGCATAATATGTGTAATGGGGGTAATAACAGTTGTCTTACCTGCCTCCCCTGGAGAAGATGCTGTGAGAATTAATAAGGTTGTGAATTGCTTTAAAGATAAGTGCAGTGTTATTAATAGGTGAAATCCATCGCACTTAAATACAGCTGGCAAGTGATTGTATTAGATTACAGTGCTTACATAGCATGCAGATAGTAGCCTTATGAATATCAAGAGATGATACAGAAATAAAAAGAAAGATAACAAACAGATCTCTGTTGCATTTTCATTTTCTGATCAGTGGTACAGTTTCCAGGGACACAATAATACTTAGCTTTTAATTATTTTTTTATTCCGGGGTAAATATTATCTCCATTTTGGGATGGAGACACTGAGGCACGGAGAGGTTACACAACAAGTCAGTGGCAGAATAGACCCTAGGGTTGAGAATTTCCAAGGCAGCTCATACATCTTCCATTCCATGCAGGTCTTCTTAGCACAGTGACCTATCAACTGAGCCACACAATTGTCAGTAGGAGGTCAGTGTGTGGCCCGAGTGAAGGATGTGCTCTAGACTAGAACAGAACTGCAAGCAAGAATCCCAGGATGGAGATTGGTGAGGAGAAATCTACCCCAAATACAGGTCACAGATTCATAGATTCCAAGGCCAGAAGGGACCATTGTGATCATTTCTGACCTCCTATGTAGCAGAAGCCATAGTTAAACCATCGAGGCCTAGAAGTATTGTTCTGTGATCTTAAATGGTAAGGTGGGGGTGCAAGGTTGTGGCTGCAGTTTAATAAAGGAAGTCAGATAGACACTGCGTCAAGGGAGATGTTAAGAAAATGTAAATATAAACAAGTTAGTGTGGGGAAAATCTTTTTAACTTTTATTTTAAATAGGTAGGGCTGTATGGAGGTAAAGGTAAAGAACCAGAGGTCGGTGGGAAGACCAAATCATTCCAGGAATTAGATAGGAATGTTCCCTTTCCTGGTATTATTTGGGATTGTTCTAATTTCAGCAGGGTGAGCCTTCACCTTATAACCCTGGCTTGCAGATTTTAAAGAATTTGAACTCTATTTTGTGGCTCTATGCAATGTCCTAATGTGGCAGCCAAGCTGAACAGAACAGCCCATGGTATGAGCTCAGTCAGCAAACTCAAGAACGGGCTGTCTATGCCTTCAGTCAAACAATAAACTGCTTAGTCTCAGTGTTTCTGCCAAGGCTCTGACCTATTCCTGGAGTCCTGGGCTAGTATTTAGGAATTCTTCTCCTTTTCCAGTTTCACTCAGATTTTCCTGCAGAGGAAGCAGGCAAGTCTTCTTAAGTGGTCTGCTGAGTGCCTATTGGTAGGCTTGGAAGGATTCATTTTTTATCGGCAAATGTTGATTTCCCCATACACACACAAACCAATGAAAAAATGTGTCCATCGATAGTAATCAAAATCTACAGATAGGCAAAGTAAGCAAAACGCTGCTTGAGAACCTGCTGAGTTTGATTCAAGTGTGTTTGACGGGTTATGTTGGCAATTTGTGTTTTACCTGTTATAAAGCTTTAACTTTTTGAATCGCAACATCAATGGTTATTAAATAATTGTTGTCTGGCCCACCCAATTGTCTGAGCTCCCCATAATTTCCTGGAATTGTGAACATTTAAATAGATTTAAAAAAAATGCTTAAAACCCATAATTTTTCCCCAGAAAATTTAAATCAATAAGAATAAGAAAAAATGCTTAAAAATAAACATAGATATTATCCGTTGAAGTTATAAAAAAACAAACATTGAATTCAGTCAAAACTTCCTATTGGGCAGTGTCTCTTCCTGGCCCTTCTAGGCCTCAGAAGGACTAAATGTCACTGGTAGCCCAGCTTGAGCAGATTTTCCTTAAGCAGGGGAGTGACAAGGTGCTGATGCCCCAAGCACAGGACAGAGAAGGCCTGATAGACGCTGTCACACATAACATTTTTGTTTTCACCGTGACATTGCACGATGAAGCCATTGCATCAAAATGCCCAGGCTGTGTTTTACGGTACAGGCAGCCACATAAATGTCACAGCATAATGATGCACTTGAAAGACTTGATGCTTCCATAAAGGTTTGCATCCAATTTCAGATGCTTTATGAGACATATGAGAGCCTCAAAATCTTTTAAAGCTATTCCTTCTCCATTAAACCCAATATAGTATACCAAATATATGGAAACCTAAGGAGACAGTGGGGACAGAATCCTGATCCTCCTCCTCCCAAAATAGCAGGAAATATAGGACATGCATATTAGCTGTCAGCAGTATAGGGTCTCTGGCACACAACTGAGCAGTTCTGATATCATCCAATAAAGGGCCATAGTGTATGTGCACACTCACCAGTGCATTGCTATTAAAACCCCCACACAGGGAGGTAAAACAAATGAGAGCTCTTTCTGATCTATTCTCTTCTGAATGCCAGGGTGTAACTGCCATAAATGTTAATGGGAGATATTCACGTGCATCAAAAGAAGCAAAGCCTCTTTTGTGAAGACAAGATGAAAGCCTTTTATAAATGTGACCTACTGGTGGAGAAGGCGTACTTTCAGATGGAACCTATGGGTTTACACTGATGGGTTAGATTTTTTTTTATTATTACAATACATTTTGTTAAGAAGAAGGATTAAAGTATTTGCCAAAATGATTTGTGTTGACAATATGGCTTAGTACATTTGGCAGATTTATTTTATGGAGCAGAATAAATTAAGGTGTCTAGTTGAAAAAAAAAATGTGGGTTATATCCAGTGAAACAATTTCAAGTATTTCAGAAATTCTATTTTTATTCACTTTGCAAACATGCTTAGTTGAACTGCCAGTCACTGTTACATTTCCATTTCCAAGCAATTAATTAAAATCCCAAATCAGGTTTTTTCTTGATCATGCCAGCAGGAGTTGGTTGCCATGGTAATAGAATGATCAGTAGCATTTGGGGTTGGAGGGGAAATGGTCTGCGTTTGGGCTTTTATTGTTGAAACACAAGTGAAAGTCTGGAGGTGCTTATTGGCTGAGCTGCGGAAGTCTGCGGCTCCGATTGCACGATTGGCACCGAGCAAGGATTCTAGGGATTACGTTGTTTTCAGGGATATCATTTGGCCAGTCGCAGAAGTCATTACCAACAGCCTTTTCATTCCTTCAATCTATACATTGAAACCTGACTGTAATTGATCACAGAACAATCTCTGCTCCTAAAAAGGATTTTCAATCTGTAATTGGCTGTGTTTGCAAAGACCTATCGCAATAATTTTTACCCCCACTGGTCCACTAACCTTTGGATATATAGCTCATTTTCAAACAATCCTGCAGGCCCATGGCGTTTTACAAGAGGAGTTGTATCTTAGAAGTGTTAAAAAGGCAGTGTGTGAAGTATGTGCGCGCAGGGCATAATCCCAAACCCATTGATGTTAATGGAAAAACTTCCATTTACAGCACTGGTTTTTGGGTCAGACCCTTCCTTGAGAGGTAAATCAGGGTTGAGGCATCTTATATACAGCTTATGTAGTCTAAAGAGATTCTATTAGATGTAAGAATTGTCATCCTTTGATTGCAGACAATATTAAAATGAAGGATAGTAGCTGAAAGATTTTCTAAATCATTAGGCTGTATTAACACAGAAGAATTCAGTGCTTCACATGTGGTACTTATTAAGCAGCGCATGAAATCAGGAGATTGGTAACAGAATTACAACATGCTTAAGGTTATAGGTCATACACCAAATTTTATCCTTATGTATTAGCTAGAAATTAATCTGAAAATAATTAGAAAAGAATCCAGATATTAAAAAGAAAAGATTTGGAGAACACTGGGATTTCATGTCATGCCATAGCATAAAATTCCAGCATAAGAGCGAGTCTAAAAACACTGAACAATGGCCTAATTCTATTGTTGGGAAGGAGAACGATATTTGCTCCCTGAAACAAGCTAGCTTTAACTTTTTGAATCTCAACATTAAATCATTGCTGTCTGAGCTCCCCATAATTTCCTGGAACTGTGAACATTTAAATAGATAAAAAAAGATTAAAAAATGCTTAAAACTTATCACAAAGAACCCAAATCTTTCCTGCCTTTGAGTTTTATTACTAACCCCACACTCCTGTTAGGTTTTACTGGTCTGGATTTTGAGTGAGCTTGGATTAAGTGTTAAATTCTGGGGTAGGGTTTTATATTTGGATTTACCAGTTTTCAGCAATCCAAATGTAACTCCAACAGACCCGGGTCTGCGGTGGGCAGGGTTAAACCTGGGACCTCTGGAGCTAAATGCATGAGCCTCTACTGCATGAGCCAAAAGCCACATGCCTCTCAGCTAAGGCTGTAGAGCAGACTCATTAATTTCTAAGAGGTCTCAGTGCCACTAGAGGGGCCAGAACACCACACCCAGGAGATGTATGGCAGGTTTCATTAATACCTTACACTTAAACATAAAAGCACAGGCAATGAGTCTATCATATCTGGTTAATGGTCATTAATAACAGCCTTCCCAGATGAAAGAGAACCGAAGTCTCAGATTCACTCAATCCACATTTACCAAACTCCCTCCCTTTTGAAAAACATTGGGTATATATATAACCTTTGCAGTGTGACCTGTAAATCTGCCCCATCAGGCTCTATCTATCTCTGTAAGGTATTTATATGGCCCCCACACCACAGTATCTGAGCGGCTCACAGTGTTCAATGTATCTATTCTCACAACACTTCTGTGAGGTAGGGAAGTGCTAATATCTCCATTTTACAGATGAAGAATGGAGGCATAGATATGTTAAGTGACTTGCCCAAGGTCATAGAGGAAGTCTGGAATCTCCTGGAATTAAGCCCAGATTTCCCAAGTCTTACGCTAGTGTTCTATAAGAAGAGGCTGATCCTCTATCGTTCTAATGGGATGAACAAAACCCCTCAAACTTTGGTGACAATCCACATTTTGTGGCTAAGCCCCATCTTTAATTTACAATGACAGTAGTTTCACCCCAATGATTCAGTAATAATAAGTACTCATGTTTCTCAACAGATATTTTTTCATGTATATGAAAAAACTTAGTTCTTTTATTATTAAAAATAAGCAAGTTAAACTATATAAATGGACATAAAATATACCACACATATACCAATATACCACACATGTAGATAACATATATAATATACATACATATATAATTAATGTAAAGTATGTATCTGCAAATGTATGTATGTTACTATTATATATCACAAGATAAAAACTGTATTAAGAAGGAGATACTATTGAGATGTATATATCAGAAACTTATGGTAAAATGCTAATGTATTGGTGTCATCCAGGGGTTCTCAAACTTCATTGCATTGTAACCCCCGTCTCACAACAAAAATTACTACACGACCCCAGGATGGGGGACTGAAGCCTGAGCCTGTAATCTGAGCCCCGCCACCCAGGGCTGAAGCACTTTGGCCCCAGGCAGTGGTGCTCGTGGCCTCGGCTTTGGCCCTGGTCCCCAGCAAGTCTAACATTAGCCCTGGCGACCCCATTTTGGGGTCCTGACCCACAGTTTGAGAACCGCTGGTGTAATCCTTTGGGGGGAAAAACAAGCATTATAAACCCAGGAAATTCAGAAGTAAGGTTAAACGTAAAAGGACACCCAATTGTGTTAATGTATGCAAAAGCACTGTTAGGGAACCCGGCAACTTTATCTCTGCCTTGTAGCAACACGATACGCTAGCCATATGTTTCTGGCCATGAATGTCCTCTTTCAAAATGACAGGTTTCAGAGTATCAGCCATTGTTCCCTCAGGGAAGATGATGGCCCACAATGCTGTCAAGAAGCAGAGAGGTGTACTGTGAGAAGACCTTGGCAATTTTTGCTAAGGGCCACCTGTGGAATCAATCCCACTGAGCACAGTAGAAGATGGCAGCCATTTTGAAAGGGGGCAATTCTTCATGGAATTCCCCAAAATAGAACATTTTCTTCAGCCTCTGTTGGAAAAATGTTCAGTTATGAAGAATAACAGCAAAAAATAACCATTAACCTTAAACAAATACTTCAACTCTAGCCTATATCTGGGTTTCATGTGATGCTACATTTCTTAAAAAAAAAAACATGTTAAAATTCATTTTAACTCATAAACTAATTAATGTATTTACTTGTAAATTCTCAAGAAAATCATTCCATGTTCAAAGAATAAGTGCTGCAATCTGACAGAAGTTATGCAGTATTTTTTTCTGACATAATATAGTATTTGCATCCCCGCTTTAAGTGCACACTTCAACTCATTCTTAATTATGGACCCTGAGTTTTCTTCCCTAGTGTCCCAAGTGGCTTCATAGGGAAGGCTGCAGTTAGGTTTGCACCGAACAACAGAATAAAATCCCTCTGTTTAACAGTCAAAGGATTGAATTTAGTTTCCATATTTCACATTCACTTTTAAGAGGTCAATTGAATTTTCTGTCACATTTTTTTGGTCAAATATTTACCAGCTTTGACAAAGAAGATGTTTAAAAATGGGCCTTTAAAAATGTCCTGATATACTCAAATGTTTTCAGATCCCTTAAGATAAATAAACATAATCCCTGTAAATTACAATAATATGTCTCTCTTTCCCTCTCTCATTCTCTCTTTCTTACACACACACACACACATTTTCATAACAACCAAAGAACTAAAATGGAGCTAAATTGATTTACACCAATTGAGAATCTGGCCCCTTACTTTTTGCATTTCCTGGGTCTGATTTTCCACTCACCTTGGCACTTTTTTTATACACTGTTCCAGTTAAACTGGTTTCTAGCACTGTTTGCTTGACTGGTTACAAAGTAATTTGTCTGGTACTATGTTTAAAATGTGGCACCCAAATTCAGTTTAAGTGCCAATACAGACATGACCACAAAAAACAAAATACATGGTGTGTGTTGTGTTTAGAGTTAAAGAAATTAGGTGTTCAGAGGCAAATTGGGAAACCAACAATATGAGGTTTATGCAGAGCTAAGGCCCAGCTCCTATGGTCTGATGTTTGCAGGTAGACCCTCCACCGTCATGCCCATCACATTATAGGACTGAATCCTAAGAGATTACTTCAATATGGTGTCTCATGAAAGCTTCACAAAGACTTCCACTCACCCCCCCAGAAGGATATGGATGAGACGTATTTGAGTCATGCATAGCTACATAAATTTAACCCCAATCTCACTTTGGTTTGTGGGATCATGTTTTGCATAATTCCTGAGTATTTGGACAGCTGCTGAGTATTTGTGAAGATGTATGTGAATTCCAAAAGTTACATGAATGTAGCATGAACTTATTTGTCCAAAAATTCATACCAGAAGTTTATTTCCCTTTCCCCCTCAGTTTAAAATGTTCCGTTATTGAACAAGGGGGAAGAAAAAAAATACCATGTCATTCTGATGACTAGTCACACAACATTGATCCTGGACACAGTGAGGGCTAGTGGACACGGCCCTGAAATGGAAGTCTGTTGGGTTAAATGAGGGGTCTGATCCCATTTCTGTCACTTAATCTGTTGTCTGACCGTGGGAAAAGTCACTTAGCCTCTCTGTGCCTGTTTCCTCTTCTCCCATTTGTCTGTCTTGTCTATTTAGATTGTAAGATCTTTGGGGCAGGGACTGTCTTTAACTTTGTTCATAGCATCCTGTGTTTTTTGTATTTCAGTTGTGTCTCTATTGGGGCCCCTAGGCTCTACTGAAATATAAAAAATAGCTATAAACTCCACTGCTCAGTCACTTTGTTTCTTTTGCATTTCCTTCCCTCATCCATGTTTGTATATTTAGAGTATAAACTCTCTGGATAAAACAAATAAAATGAAAGGAGCAAGAGGAGGAAGCATTAACAACATCAGAACAAACTAATTATCTAAACATACCCAGCAGACATGACATTAACCACTTCTGACTCTGATTAACCCTTTCCTAGATGTCCCATGCCCCACAATGGTGCCAGTAGACACCGGTCAAGATATGAAGGGCTGGATTATCCTAATCTGATTTATGCTTAGTCACGGAGATCTGGGTAGTCTGGTGAGCAATCCTTCTTCGTAGTCCATTTACTATCTCACTTCAGAATGAAATTTTGGTTCTGCATCCAGAGAAACTATTAAGACAAAATGGTTTCTCACCTTTTTGTTTGCATTTGTATCTCTTAAAATTAAAAAACAAAAAACAACAACAAAAAACTTTTTCAAACTGAAAAATCAATGGCAGTCTTTCAATACAGACTCTGGTCATCAGTAACTCTGATAAGATGCCGATCATAAATAGAATACAAAGCAAATGCAAAATCAAGTTCCCAATATTGCATCCATCATTCATGTACCATGAGACCAACTAGATGGGCTTGCAGTCCTGTCCAATGTTGACCCTTCTCATATCAGGCCAGGACCAGATTTACACCTTGGGTGCCCCTAGGTGCAGGGGCTCAAAGCCTTCCCCCCCATCTGCCGCCCGTGGTGGCCAAGAGCTGCGGGGTGTCTCTGCTACCCACGGCGGCTCGGAGCTTCTTCCTGCCGCAGATGGCAGGGGCACCCCACAACTTTTACTTGTAGGTTCCCCAGCGCCCCTCCACCCACAGACCCCCCCCACTGCCCAGCGCCCCTCACAAGCCCTCCACTGCCCAGCGCCTCAACACACAGAGATCTTCCCTACCCCCACTGCCCAGCTATCCCCCACAAGCTCCCCTAGAGACCCACTCTCCCAAGCCCTGCCCCCGGCCCACACTCACTGGCCCTACTGGGAGGTGACTCTGCCCGCCAGGCTGAGCGAGGAGTGCTCCAGCAAGGCTGCTTGAAGCCATCTCCCCCTTAGCTGGCCCCGACCCCAGCCCCGATCCCTGCCAGCACCAGGGAGTGGCAAAATTTTAATTTTTAGGCACCCCTAGATTGCTGGCACCCTTAGGCATGAGCCCACTGTGCCTAATGGAAAATCCGGCCCTGCATCAGGTAACAAGTCTCCTTGCAGAATCTGCTGCTTAGGGTTCAAGACATGCCACATCTAACTCTGTTTAAAGATGTGTCTAGTCCCCTGATGTACCACCTTAGATTCATAGATTCATAGATATTAAGGTCAGAAGAGACCATTATGATCATCTAGTCTGACCTCCTGCACAATGCTCACCCACCCACTCCGGCAATAAACCTCTCACCTATGTCTGAGCTATTGAAGTCCTCAAATCATGGTTTAAAGACTTCAAGGTGCAGAGAATCCTCCAGCAAGTGATCCAAGCCCCATGTTACATAGGAAGGCGAAACCCCCCCAGGGCCTTAATTCAAGCCATCTTGTCTGGACAATTCCTTTAAAGAACCTTGGTGTCCCCTCCAGGTGATGTACAAGGTAGCAAGAACATGCTCCAAATTTAGCCAATGCCTATCCCGTGACAGATCCAACAGTCCAACCCCTATGGTTTTGATCTTCCATGCCATCTGTGGTCAAACCTGAATTGCTTCAGATGTCCAGTGATCAGATATGTTGAAATGAAGAAATGTGGGGCCTTTGTGACTCTCCCCTTTGCTGTTGTGGACAGTTAGAAGATGTAGATCATATATTTGTAGGGAGCATCCATCAGCAAAGGCTGCCTGGTTCCTTCATGCACTTGAACAATGCCCTTTTTTCAGCTATCGAATGGTTAAGACATTTAGTCTGACACACTTGACTTGGACATCAATGTAAATGCAATTGCAATTACAAAAAACACCCCACATGTGAGTTGTCCCATTTCATTGGGATGACTCCTGTGGATGAGGGTTTTCAGGCTCAAGCCCAAGGGACATTTAAGGGGGAAACATAAGAGCCTCTTGCCTATAGTCCCCCTCAGAAATGTTTAGTCAGCTATTGATCTGAATGTTTTATAGGTTTCATTCAAGGCCACTGTGCACGCCACCAAACACCCCTTTCTGCCCAAAGATCTCCAAGGATCAGATCTTTCAAAGATGGTACTCATAGCGATGGCATTGTCTAGACTAGAAATATTTGTATGTGTTTGTCTGTAATGATACAGCTTCACTGGTGGAAGGCTTAGCGCACATGTGGAAGGCACAGGTCTCTATACTGCCATGTCCCCTAACTTTGGTTAGATGACCACTAACTTTGGTTAGTGATAAAAATGCCTTCTGGGAATTAGGTAAGATGCATGTCTGTTCTACAGTCTTCACCTCCCGTAGCACCTGAGGAGCTGTACTGGTGTGATACAATGCTTGAAAATTTTCCATAGGTGCAACCTATGGGGGAGGGATAGTTCAGTGATTTGAGCAGTGGCCTGCTAAACCCAGGGTTGTGAGTTCAATCCTTGAGGGGGCCATTTAGGGATATGGGGCAAAAATCTGTTAGATGATTTAATTGGGGATTCGTCCTCCTTTGAGCAGGGGGTTGGACTAGATGACCTCCTGAGGTCCCTTCCAACCCTGATATTCTATGAACCTTGGATACTCATGGGAATTGAACCAGAATTCCTCAAAGTTAGCCTGGACCCTGGCAGTCAGTCTGGATTCTTCCCTTCCTATGCATCTTCACCAGCCCTATAGGGTTTGCAGGCCAAAACCATCCATGGTAATACCTGTGCCTTCAAATTACACCCTCTGTGACAGCTGTGCAGTCCCATTGCCTTGAGTGGGTTTGCACAGGTGTTTGGACTTCTAGCAAACCATTCTGTGGGCTGTAGAGGATGCACAAGGAAGAATGCCATCCAGCTCACACTTTCTTTGACCTGTTGGCTCGATAGTTCTAACAGGACTTACAAGCACTGAAAGACAGTTGCTGATATGACAGTGAGAAGACTTCTGCTGGACACAAGACACGTATCTGCTCAGTATTTTTTCACCATAGTTTTCCATAGTAGAAGTTGGAGCTGTGCACTCAGTCTGTGAGGTGACCTGCTTTCATTGTTGGGAGGAGATAATGGAATGGTCTGTTCAGCTGCAACCAGTCAAGATTGAGGGGAATAAACTTTTAGATGACAACCTGAAATGGAGTTGATGATGAAATGGGGTGATCCTCAAAAGGCGAAAATTTCTTATGTTCTCAATAATAAAAGCTATTAACAAAGCATTTTAAAGAGTGTTTTATCTGGCATATCATGGAATAAAGATCTAGATATATGCAGTAATTAAAGATCAACTTTGATTTTGATAGTCCTTTTTAATCGCTTTTTTAATTGTTGCAAAAATTTTAAACATTTCTGTGAAGTGCTCCGTGGAAAAACGCTGATGTTGATAGATTAACTAATCAAGATCGCTCCATTCTATTTGAATAACTAGAAAGGGACTTTGAGTGGGTAAGTGTAAAATAAATCTTCTGACTAATGTATGGCTCCATGTAATCTCATCTCACCTTCTGGAAACAATGTATAACAAATTAAAGCTTGGATCACGAAATGTCATACAAATCTGGCAGCACAATTTAATTCGGAGGGAAAAATTACTATTTTCTTGGTTCTTAATAGCCATAGAAAATTTCAATTACAGGAAATCTTGACAAACTCTACCTTGAGGGGATGAAGGAATTTTTAAAAGTTTTTTTAAACCATCTCCAGTGTCCCAAAGAATGTAGGTTGGTTTACCCATTTTGACCTGTGCATACTCTCACAGCTTTCCAAGTCTGTTTGAAAGCAGGATGGAAAATATGAACTATAACACTGAAAATGTTCAGAGATAGAGAAAATAAAACTCTTGCTCAAAATGGGCCCGAAAAGAAGGCTTTTTTAGTTGGGGGGGGGGGGGGGGGAGCTTATTTCAAACTTTATCAAGCTCCAAGGGGTTGAAAGTATACCTTGAACTTGAAAATTATTGGGTTCATGGTTTCCTAAGAAAGGACTTAAAATAGCAGTAGAGAGGTGGCAGAGAGAAAAAAAAAATCCAAGGGGAACATGGGGTGAAAATGGAACAGAGTGGAAAATTTATACAAAGGGATGGAGCAGGGAAGGAACAGATAGAGTAGAGAGAAAAATGGTAAGGAAGAAATAAATATACGCAATATACCATAAAGATGTTTCAGCTTAGCTTTGGATGGTTCTACTATCACTATTGCATAGAACATGCATCACTAGATTAGCTAGAAAAGAGTGTGTTTTAAATGAATCATTCTTGGGGGCAGCAGGGGAACCAGGGTTTAATGTGTGGAAAGAAACTGGATGAATGTTGTGAACACAGCAAGCTTAAGAAAATGTCGAGCAGTTTTTCCAACTCCCACATTGTGAAGTATAGCATGAGATTAAACGTATGCGTGTCTCACATGCTGCATCTCTACTCAGGCGTACCGGTCAAAGCTAAACCGTTTCAGAAAGAAAAAAATAAAAATGTGTGTGCACACCCTTAATTGTTTTCCAGGTTTATGAAACAGCTCCTTGCTCCTTGTGGAAGTTCATTTTGGTAGTAAGTAGATGCTGTTTCAGAAGTCCAATATAATGCAAGGTGACTTTACTTTGTGTCTCTCTCTTCCCTTTAAAAACAAATGCACCCTGAGTAGACCTGAGTGAAACATTTTTTTTTTTAATTAAAAAAAATACAGATTTGGTGACAACAAAAGATCTGGCAAATGTGTGGGCTTGTTGATCTAAACAAAAAGAAGCAACAAAACTTCAGGAAAATGTTGACATATTTTGACTTTGGGAAATGAAACATTTCAGTTTTTTAATTCAAAATTACTTTTCACGGTAACATTTTCTTACATTTTCTTTTAAAAAATTAAAGCCCTTTAAACAGTACTCAAAATCAAAACTAATTTTTATGTTAAAAGAAAAGGAGGACTTGTGGCACCTTAGAGACTAATTTCAGAGTAACAGCCGTGTTAGTCGGTATTCGCAAAAAGAAAAGGAGTACTTGTGGCACCTTAGAGACTAACCAATTTATTTGAGCATAAGCTTTCGTGAGCTACAGCTCACTTCATTGGTTAGTCTCTAAGACGCCACAAGTACTCCTTTTCTTAGAGACTAACAAATTTATTTGAGCATAAGCTTTCGTGAGCTACAGCTCATCTCCCCACTGTATTTTCCACTGAATGCATCCGATGAAGTGAGCTGTAGCTCACGAAAGCTTATGCTCAAATAAATTTGTTAGTCTGTAAGGTGCCACAAGTCCTCCTTTTCTTTTTGCGAATACAGACTAACACGGCTGCTACTCTGAAACCAATTTTTATGTTGTGATTCACTGAAATTTTCAAAATAAATTGTTTTTGGGTCAACCCAACACACTTTTTTATTTATTTTTCAGGATTGCCAGCAAACCAGAAAAAAATCAATTATTCACACAACTCTACTCACGAGACACTTGATAACTAAAAGCCAAATGGGGTAGAAATCACGGTTCTGGATGTAGGATATGGAGCTTTAAAAAAGGTAGCTGCCTGTCATAATAATTGTCGTTCTTCTAGGTGATTGCCCATTTGGGTGCATGTGTTTGGGACAGGCACACCTGGGCATTGGAACATGGGAACTCTAGCAAACAAATGTCTTTTGAGGCCATCAGATCACATACCTTCTTCCCCTGTGCTCGGACCTGAAGGAATAAAGGGGATCTGGCCCAAATCCCCCTTCAGTTCCATCTGTAATTTAAAAAAAGACTCTGAGACATTGTGGAAAGTGGGTTGGCAGTGTGAATCTATATAGAAAATCATAGCACAGGACCAGTTACTGTGAAAACAAAACCCTTTTTCTATTTCAAGATCTGCCTTCTTAGGAGATTTACAGTTAGTAGTGATCTTCCAGGAGGTAGGTCTGAGGAGTGCTACTTGAAAATGACTGCGGGAGTGTTTTCCTGGCACCAGATATAAAAGCCAAGGCAAGTGTGTAAAACTATGTAAGCTTGCATATAGCGGTCTACACAGCGGCCTTGTTTTTTTCAATGCTAGAGACATGGTGAGGCTGCCTAATATCTACTTGCGCCATAAAATCTATGAAGGGCTGAACACCTGCCAAATTTTAGGGGTCAGACAAAAGCCTCAACTTTAGTGCCAGGCAGCTCATATAAAATAATCCCTAATAAAACAATGGAACAAATATTAAGGGGGGAAAAAACCTGTGACCATAAACACTCAGAGAACAATGTCAATGTGAATAGTAATCATCCTGTCCAAAATAGAGTGTGGGTTTTTCTAAGGAAATTACAAAATTAGGCCCTGATCTTTCAAAGCAATCTGTGTAGGCAGATCCTTGAAATAAGGAAAGGTGGAGGAAAGAAGGCCTAGTGGTTAGGGTGCTGATTTAGAAGACCAGGGTGCAGTTCCCCTCTGTCACAGAGGCTTCCAGTGTGATTTTTGGGCAAGTTACCTAAATCTTTCTGCGTCTTAGCCCCTCATCTGTAAAATGGGGCAGATAATGATACTTCCCTACCTCAGAGGAGTTGGAGGTGCTCAGATGCTGTTAATAGGGGCCACATAAGTACCTGAAAATCCTCCCACATAGAACCCTTGTGAACCTCTTCATGGAGATAAAGATCTGCCTACCTTGATAGGCGTGGGATCTTAGTGGGTGGCACGAATATAGACTTCAGTAGAAGAGATCCAGCACGTCACACACTCTTACTTAATTCTCAGTATACTTTCAAAGATGCTGCTCATTTCAGACATTTACACCGCTTCTGTTTTCCAGTAGTAAAACCAAGAACCTTATATTATTTACTAAGCAGCTAATTGCATTTGAGAGTCCCTTCAACATAATTAAATCTAGGCCAGCAGATAATTCCTTTGACGCTTATCACAAGGCCAAGATTCATTTAAAAGAAATTATTTAATTTTGGAGTATCGCAGCTATAGTCACTAGGGAAGATTTTTCTAAGGAACTATTTGGGTAGCACATGGAATTAGCTAGAGAAACAGACAAAATGATGAATGACTACTTGTAAAAATAATAACATTGTTGCCATAATTAATAGAAATTGCTTCTGTTTAAATTTCCAAATATGAGCGTAAAACACAATTTAAAAATAGATGCCTTGAACTATATTATTTGGGAAGAAGAATTTAGGTCATGGTTGTAGCTGTAGCTTATTTTTCACGTAATAACTATATCTTTTGGATTTGCCTAATGATTAGATCTGGTTGAAGAAACTTTGATGGAACCATATTTCATCAGAATATGCAGTTCCATTGAACTCAGCTTCTCGAAGCTGTTTTGTTTTGAACAAAATCTTCTGATTTTTCATATTGCATTTACTTTTTGTTTCAATTATTTTCAGGTTTGGAATATTATACAAAATAATCATATGCTATGATGCCAAAAAAAATTGAAAAAGTAAAAATCAAAATGATTTTGTTGAAACAGAATGTTTTAATCAACCCAAAACAGTTTTCCTTGACTTTTCCTTTGTGAAGACTGTTGACATTTTGGGGTTTGGCTCTGATTCAGAGCAAAGGCAGGTAGTGAAATCTTGAAGTCCTTCTGTCCTCTGCACCGCTCTATCTATTGCCATTTTATATTAACACATATTTGTGTGTGTGTGAGAGAGAGAGAGAATGGGAGGGGGATTATGCTAGAAGATGTACTTGGACACATAAAATGCTAAAGATCAGTTTACCTTTAGCTAGTATATTTGATTTCCACCCATACATGTTTGTACAATCTTTTCCAGTCACTCAGAACCCATTGTCTCTCTGTAACGCCGACAAACCCTGGTTGTTGGAGGATGGGATTGAATCTGGGGCCTCTGGAGCATAGTGCATGAGCTAAAAGCCAACTGGAGGTTAGCTAAGGCTGTACAGCAGACTCATTAATCTTCTCTCTCTCTTAGTGGTCTTGGTGCCATTAGATGGGACAGAACACCACACCCAGAAGGTGTTTGGGTTACATCTCTGTGCAAACTACAGGGGACACTCATATGATATTTTTTTCAGTATCACAGAATATCAGGATTGGAAGGGACCTCAGGAGGTCATCTAGTCCAACCCCCTGCTCAAAGCAGGACCAATCCCTGATTTTTGCCCTGATCCCTAAATGGCCCCCTCAAGGATTGAACTCAAAACCTTAGGTTTAGCAGGCCAATGCTCAAACCACTGAGCTATCCCTCCCCCCACTGAGATCGCCTGCATAAATAGGCAGCAAGTAAAGGTTTGCATGGTTAGACCCCATTTCATGATACCCCTCCTACTTTACTTGTTGGAGAGATTGAATATGCATGTGCCTAATCATTTGGAAAAGAGATTCTACACTGATGGTACCACTAAAGTCCTGGCAGTGGTCAGTGATGGGTATGGCATGTTTAGTAAGTTATCCTTTTTTGTATTAATCAGAAAACAGGATTTTCAGTTGCCCATTTGGTAAGTAATAATCATTCTTACTGCTCTAACATTATGCTTAGCACTCACAGTGCCTAAATAAAAAGAAGAGGAGGACTTGTGGCACCTTAGAGACTAACAAATTTATTAGAGCATAAGCTTTCGTGAGCTACAGCTCACTTCATAGGATGCATAGAATGGAACATATAGTAAGAAGATATATATATACATACAGAGAAGGTGGAATTTGCCATACAAACTGTAAGAGGCTAATTAATTAAGATGAGCTATTATCAGCATGAGAAAAAAACTTTTGTATGATAATCAAGATGGCCCATTTAGACAGTTGACAAGAAGGTGGGAGGATACTTAACATGGGGAAATAGATTCAATATGTGTAATGACCCAGCCATTCCCAGTCCCTATTTAAACCCAAGTTAATGGTATCTAGTTTGCATATTAATTCAAGCTCAGCAGTTTCTCGTTGGAGTCTGTTTTTGAAGCTTTTCTGTTGCAAAACTGCCATCCTGAAGTCTTTTACTGAGTGCCCAGAGAGATTGAAATGTTCTCATACCGGTTTTTGAATGTTATGATTCCTGATGTAAGATTTGTGTCCATTTATTCTTTTACATAGAGACTGTCCGGTTTGGCCAATGTACATGGCAGAGGGGCATTGCTGGCACATGGTGGCATATATCACATTGGTAGATCTGCGGGTGAACGAGCCCCTGATTGTGTGGCTAATGTGATTACATGTTCCATTCTATGCATCTGATGAAGTGGGCTGTAGCCCACGAAAGCTTATGCTCTAATAAATTGGTTAGTCTCTAAGGTGCCACAAGTACTCCTGTTCTTTTTGCAGACTGACATGGCTGCTACTCTGAAACCAGTGCCTAAATAAGGGCCCAGATTTGCATTTATACTATGCCCCTCTGCACCACTGTGGCTGCATATGGAGAGGATTACCCATTTTAAGGCCCCTTTACACAGCCAAAGTGTACTTAGTGTATATGAGAATTAGGCCCATGGACACCCTTCTCCCCCCAGACTATGGAGCAGATTATGCCTTGGAAATCAGCATTGGTCTGATCTGGTAACTGTGGAGAACTGCTTTACTTCCTTACAACAAGTCAAAGGTGGATAAAATCAATTGATATCCTTAGTGTCCTTCTATGAAAGTTTTGCAATATAAAAACAGGTGTCTAGGCAAACAGTGTTAGTAATATAACAGAAGTGTTCCATATGTATTCCAGCTTTCTGAAAATAAGGAGCTTAAACTAAGGTCAACATTACCCAGAGTTGTTGCAGTCTGTTCTATATGATATCATTTGAAGACTTGTTGGAATGCAGCATTTCTGAAACCATGGGCCAGATCTTCAGCTCATGTAAATCCGCGTAGCTCTCTTAACTGCAACTGAGCTACGGAGAGTTACATTAGCTGAAGATCTGATCTGATCTTTCTGATGTTATGTTAACAAAATACTTAACACAACAAACACACATATCACTACTGAGAGACAAAAACAATTATATTTTCTATATGTTTTCACAATCATTTTTTAATAAGTTAAGAGGTATTGATTCACCTAAAATAATATGCTGGAAAATGAATAAGCCGATATCAGACTTTGACAATATATGCTGTTCTTTCATAGAAGTATCTTAAAAGTTTTTTGTTGTTCTCCCCCTCCCTCCCCCCCACCCCCAAGGCAGTTTGCTTTGTTAGGGCTTGATCTAAAGCCCATTGAAGTCCCTGGAAAGATTTCCATTGATCTCAGTGGCCTTTGGATCAGGACCCCTGGATATAGGACATTGTGTTTGTTACTGTAAGTAAAATGATAAAGGGGACTCATAGATATTAATGCCAGAAAGGACCATTTGATCATTTAGTTTAACCTCCTGTATAAGCCAGGCCATAGAATCTCATACAGGTATTCCTGTAGAGACCCCAGTTAAATGGATCACTTTTCTGACCACTATTGGAGAGAATTATTTGGTCTCTTCTTCTGAGTTACTATAAGGCCCTTCTCTCCCATTGTGCTCTGGTTCTCTACCCACAGAAAAGATTCAGCTAAAATCTAGCTCTATAAATATGGCTGTGCCTCATCCTGGTTGACAAATGCAAAACAGCCTCCTTAATCACTCATTACTAGAAATGATAGACACAGATCCTTAGGTGTGGGGCAACGACTTTCAAAAAATGATGCAAATTATTTTTCTTATACATGCTGGTGTTTGTTCACGCAGAGGGGTTTTTGTTTGGTTTTGTTTTGTTTTTTAAATCTTTTGTCATTTTACTTGACTGATTGAGACAAACGGTCATGATGGCCCTTTAGGAGCAGGGTTATTCTGTAGAATGGGTGACTGCATTCACAATAGGAAATTTAGTAGCCATAATTCACAACCAGTGGTAGCAATGGTGGAAGCTGTCTCAGGGTGGAGTGAATTCAGATGGTTCTACCAATGATAAGAGGACATGATAAAAACATGCTGGCATCATTGCTAATTACAGCTGGTCAACACTTCTTGAGATGAAACTTGTAGTCAAAAATTGTCAACACTGTCAACATTTTTGACTGTTTTTCATTTGTATCTGTGTGAAAAATTCAGTGCCTCCTTGTCCTGATAAGTATATTGAAAATAAATAAATAAATAAATAAATAAATAAATAAATGCTTGTTTCTGTAACATTTTCCATAACAATTTTGGAAGGAAAGCTTCTGAAAACCAGGCCATTTGGAACACTCCAGAGGGCAAACAACTTCAAAGTTTTTCAGAAAAGCTGGTTTTCATTTCTGAACCAGTTCTGTGGCTACCACCAATGGTGTTTCATCAAGGGTTATTTATAGGTCTAGATTTTCTTATTGTAGAAAAAGCTCATGTACCATATGTTTATACAATGTAATTTTTATGGGTGCTAGCTTCCCTCCATTGTCTACATGAGGTCTCTGAGTGCAGAAGTTTACAGCAGGATCTTCACATTAGCAAATATGCATGTAGCCATTTGAGTTCTGTCTGGTGTCCCATCAGTGAAGGATACTGAGCCTAAGCTACCCCACCTCAGTCATGGAATACCATGTGCACCTGAAATGCTCAGCTAGAAGGACTTTCAGTGGTTCCCATGATACCCTTGTCAGATTCTTCCACCAAAGGGAAGAGATGGTGCGGGGATTTCCTTGTTTCTGATGGAGTCATACTCTTTCTGGATGCTCTTATACTACCCCTGCCAGAGACAATTCCTAGTAGCTTATGCAATGCCCCAGTTTTAACTAAGTACACGGGCCACCTGCCTGCCAACCCTTAGCCTTCTGCTGCATTATCTTTATCCTCCTACCCCTAACTCCCGCTGACCTTCAGATGATAAAAGCAGAACATGGTGCTACACTATAAATATTCATGGTGGCTGAAATTTCAAAGCAGCCTAGGAAATTTAGTTTTTTGTCTTCCAGGCCTAAAACCCTGAGTCCGCTTTGAAAATCTCAGCCACTATGTTTTTTCAGGAGTAAAACATAAAGGGTGTGTAAATACTATAGTGATGAGCCTGGTATAAGGACCTAGGCCTCAGTCCTACACCAGGACTACACAGGCTCAGGAGAAGCTAAATCAGTACAGTACAGTAGCAGGCCCTAGATAGCTAGAAGACCTCCACTGATGTACACTTGCTGTAACTTTATCAGCTAAGTGGAGTTGTCTCCTTCCTCGGTTATGATTAGGAGCAAAAGTTTAGATACGACAACTTCTCACCTTTTCCTGGTACATGAGATTTATCCTGGACAAGGGAGGGTTACGTTCTGTAGGAGCTTCTTGTTAAAATATTGTCAGCATGTGACTGTTTTTTTTATCTCCCAGCTGGAAATAGTGCATACACAGCCTCATCTGCTTAATAGCACATCCTGGCTAGAGTCCTCAGCTACTTTTGTTTCCCTGTTAATTGAAGACATTATTGGTGATTGCTACAAGCAGGCACTACTTTAGAAAAAGCTGGCAGGCCCCAGCATGACACAAGAGACTCTCAATGAAGGAGGGGCAGGCCCTTCCTTCCCTACACAACAGCAATCTCGCGGCTCAAGGTGCCCAAGTAGCAAGTTGGAACTCGGTCTGGCATGGCTCGGCCTCTGACTATTATTAGAACAGCAAAAATGCCTGCCCCAGGCCAGCGTGCCAAGTGAGAGTTGAACGGCAAAACAATTAAATCCATCTTTAGTTGCAAGCTGTTAATGTATCTTGAGACAGTGTCACTTCCATGACCTTGTAGAATGTCTGCAGCATTGCGGAAACAACTCGCTCCTCTTTGTAGCAGAAGAGTTTTTATGTTATTCTCTCCCTCCACCCTAACCCTCCTCCTCTTTCCCTGAGCAAATCCCCATAACAAATAAAGTTACACTTCAAGACTGGATTACGCAGGCTGTTAGGTTTGCATGCCAGTGTTTACTTTAAGTTAAAAATGATACTTCTGAGAATTCAAATAATATGTTTAAAGTATTTCCAGGTTATTGCTTTGCTTGTATTCGTTTTGGCACTGATTCTCTCCACGGATATGTCAGTTTTGAAGGAGAGATGAATGCCGTTCAGTTACAGCCTTTGCCTATTGATCATATGTTTAACATCTGTTTACTTTGTTTATGTGCCGTTTTGAAGGGATTCACTGAGAAGTTAAGAGCACTCACTGCAGCAAAATTTCTCCTACAGGAACTTGCTGGCACTTGGGTAAATTCTCTCTTATGGCAGAGAATCGTAAGAATTATTATTATTAGAATTATTAGTACACACAGAAGTTATGTCCAAATCAGACCAGAGGATCACAACAGTCCCTTCTGGTCTTAAAATCCATGGATGTATGAAAGCCGTTCGCCCCAATGTGTCACTATAGTGGGTCGCCTGGGACTCTCAGATCAAAGGGTTGCAGAACTTCTGTCTAGGCTGCAACCCCTTGGAACCTATTCCCCTCCTTGGCTGCTTGTTCTACACACCCCAGCATGCCTGACCTCTTCTGCTCCATCCCTGGACCACGATCCAAATCCCTGCTCCCACAACTATGCTCCATCTTCTCCAGAGTCTGGTAGCTTCTCCAGCAACCGTCCTTTGCCCATTGCTTCCCTTCTGCTTCCATTCCACCTGGGTGTTTGCCCCATCAAGCTCTCACACCCAGTCATAATATACCCCTATGACAGGGTCTTCCAGACAAACTACACACACACACACATCTGGGGTAAAACTCAGCCCTCAGACTTCAGTACAAATCAGATGGGAGTTGTGTGCAATGCGTGTTTCAGAGGGCAAAGCCTGGCCCCAAGTGCTGCATTATACCGCAAATGGGACCAAAAAAAAAAAAAAAAAAGATAAGGGACATAATATGCTTTCAGTTCTCTCTTTGAAAAGTATATCTATGAAAATATTAAAATATTAAAAGAAACTGTTTTAAAGAAAAAGGCGCCTCAATTTTTTAAGCTTAAATTTCAGAAAGTGTTGAGTACCTGCCCTTTGAAAATCAGGCCCCTTCACTAATGCCTGGCTCCTACACAGTATTTTTCATGAGTAGATTTCAAATCACCTTGTTAAGGAGATCAGTATCTTGATCCCTGTTTTACAGATGGGACCCCAGGAGGTGCAGTGATTTGTCTATAGCCACCCAGCAGCTAAGGACTAGAACCAAAATTTCCTGAGGCCCAGTCTAGTGCTCTATCCACTAGGTCACCTCTTGGATGAAAATCTTGGCCCATGGTGTTTTAAGTGTCTGTGAGAGAAATATGAGGTGAAATTCTGACCCAGTTGAAGTCTGTGGCAAACTTCTCATTGACTTCAGTGGAGCCAGGATTCCAGCCCTGGTGTTATCTCTACTTGTGCTTTTTCTAATGAACCCACACATTGCTATGATGCATTTATTATTTCCCCCCCAATTAGTAGCAATGCATCTGAAAACAAATGCTGGTTAAAGGGTGGAAATCCTTTTGAAATCCTAGTAGAAAGGAGAGTGTGTATGAGTTTGAAATAGTCTCCTACCCTGACCAAACAATAGCATATAATCAGTGAAGGCAGAGTATTAACCCCTCCACACCCTGTATATGCATGAAGATGCACTTGACGCAGTGTATTATATACACCTAGTTGAAAAATTTCCATGAAGGAAATAGGCAGCAGGTTTAAAACAAACAAAAGGAAGTATTTTTTCATACAATGCACAGTCAACCCGTGGAACTCCTTGTTAGAGGATGTTGTAAAGTCCAAGACTATAAAAGCATTCAAAAAAGACCTGGATAAGTTCATGGAGGATAGGTCCATCAGTGGCTATTAGCCAGGATGAGCAGGGATGGTGTCCCTAGCCTCTGTTTGCCAGAAGCTGGGAATGGGCGACAGGGAATGGATCACTGATGATTACCTGTACTGTTAATTTCCTCTGGGGCACCTGACATTAACCACTGTCACAGGACAGGATGTTGGGCTGCATGGACCTTTGGTCTGACGCAGTATGGTTGTTCTTATGTTCTTATATGCTTATGTTTTTCTTTTAAAAGTGGCTTTTTTGACAAAATGGAAATTTATATGAACAAATTTCAGTTTTCATCAAAAATGTTTGGGTTTTCTGTAATTTTTTATAAATTACTGACACAAGCTAAAGCGATCTAAGCCAGATTTAAACCTATATAACCTGCCCTAGGGACTGCGCTGTGATGGGGTGGGAAAGCTTGTGTGTCCCAATGATACTGAGAGCTGCGCTGGTGGGAATTTTAAGTGCCGGTGGCACCCCAGACAGGTCTAGAGGCAGGAAGGGAGACGAGTTGCAGTCTACTGGTCCTCCAGATCGGGGGAGGAGCAATAGCCAACAACCTATCCTCATAAAAAAGGTTAAGTTGCAGAAACACAGTAAGATAGCCATTCCAGCAAACAGCATGATAGACAGACAACGCAGTGCCTTCCTCATGCCTTTCACAGGGTACTGTTAACAGCTTCAAATTGGGCCCTTTGGCAACCAGCACCCTGGTCATTCAGAACAGCCGGGACACTGGGTGCATTAATGTAGCACTTACCCCGGCCGGTAGCCTGATGAGTCAATGAGGTCACTAGCTCCCCAGCTGGAGAACCCAGCAAGGATGGCAGGCAGTGTAAAAAGCCAACCCAGGGAGCAGGAAGGGGCTCCTCGTAACTGCTGCTATATGCTTGTATTGTACCTGGAGTGTAAGAAGGAGACAAACAATAAACACATGTGGTGAAGGTACCTGGGTAGACCTGTGTGCTGCTTAGTTCACCAAGAGGACTGAGCAGCCAGGGTTTTCCTGGAGCAGAAGAGCCCATTCATAATGCCCTAAATGACATCTGACAGCTCAGGAAAGATTCAGATTCAGAAACCCATGTAGGCGTGTTTATACAGGAATTTGCACTAAATTGGTTTATCAACCAGTTTGACTGAAATTGATGCAATTTTTGAGGGTAAGCAAGCCCCACACCTTCCTTTCTTTGCTCACTGTGCAACATGTTTAATGGTCCTCCTAGAGGACACGTGGGTATATCTATGCGGGAACTGGCAGGTGTAATTTATGGTTCGAGTAGATATATCTTGCTAACTCTGTCTGAGGTTGAGCATTAAGATAGCATTGTACTGTGGCAGCACAAGCAGAGGGAGGAGCTAGCCATATGAGTATGTATCTAGGGTCTCGGATGGGATCACACCCAGAGCTGCTAGCTCGTTCTTCTGCTCGTGCAGCTGCTGCTATTTTTATTCTATTTTTAGCACACTTTCTCAATCAGAGCTATCATGGGTGTGTGTCCTGGAAATTACACCTTCAGCTCCAGTGTAGACTACCCCTGTGAAGACTGGGAATGTATATAGCTCTGCCAATGTGTGATGTTTCAAAGAACTTCACAGAACAAAGGGGCTGTGCTTGAAATCCTCCAGCAAAATTTCTGGAAACTCTTTTTTTAAAGGGAGGGATGTAGAATATGAATGGTGTAGAATAGGAAATCAAGTCCTGAAAGTGACTGGACTCTGAAATAGTTAGAGAGAATATAGGAATGAAACCATTCACATGTGCTTTATTATGCTTTAAATAGTGGTCAAATACAAAGAAAGGAAAACTTGGTCAAATTAATTAACACTTAGTCAAAGAAAAAAAAAGACATAACAGGACGTTTAGGAATGACATGACATTGAGATAAAGGAATAAGTCATTAATTGGTTATCTTAGTAGGGCTATAGAAAGAGCCCTAACAAGGTCAACATGACTTTGACAGTGACCACAGCTATATTGCTCTTAGGAACTGAAAGTGAAAGAGCAAAACATAAAGGAAGAATGGAGATAAGGAAATTGAATACGTAATTATGCAGAGGTCTTTAGGGAGGGTCAGATGATTGCAAGACAGGTCAAAGGGCAAAGTGTGTAATCAAAATGGCTGAAATAATAGTTGTCTGTACATGCATTGTCCCTTTTCAAATTGACATCAAAGAAAATTGAAAGCACGGATAATGGCTTTAAGAAGATAAGTAAGAGGATAGACATAGAAATTTAAAACAGATAGATTAAATAAGCTAATGAATAATGTACCAGAAAAAGAGACACAAATGTGTAAGCTAAGGTACAGGCAAGTTGAACAATAAAACAAACAATTACAGGCTTTGCTTACTTGAAGATTGTAAATAATGGAAATATTAAGATTTTACTGCTTAACAGCAGAAATTAATTTAATGGCTGGATTTTTCCTATTTCCATGCTCCTTAAACAGTATGTCTTTTTAAACAGGTTAAAATTGGGAATGGGTGTAAAATAAGAACTGACCTTTGCTCCCCTAAACTATTTTAGCATCTCAGAAATATTACTAATTTTTAGACATTTAAATTTATCCATTCATGCTTCTGCCCTTCCTATTTTTGGCTGAATGTGCTGTGTTCCCCCCTCCTGAAACGGGGAAGCATAGTGTTAGAAGCCTTGCAGGTATTACAGTCTGTTCTCATGTTCCAGCTCAGGTTTGCAGACTCAGGATGTGTTTTGATGCAAACTGTCCTTGGAACAACTATCATGTCAGTGAGTATGATGCTGTTCATTTCAATTCCATCGGCAGGAAGGTGTTTCCACTTTCCTGCTGTAGTGTCCCTTGTGGAAGAGAACAGAAATACAGGCGTAGGTGATTTTTTACTGAATATGTTATACCAATTAAAGCCCTAGTGTGGATGTAGTCATACCAGTATAAAGGTGCTTACGTTGGCATAATTATTCCTCCTTCCATATGAGAATAAGAGCTTGTCTCTACAGTGCTTATGAGAATGTCAAGTAAGACAGTGTCAAAAGCTTTATAAAAATCAAGACATAGCATGTTCTGCTTCCCCCTCATCCACTAGGCCAGTAATTATGTCAAAGAAGGAAATTAGGTCGGTTTGGCGTGATTTGTTCTTGACAAATCCATGTTGGTTATTTCTTATAACCCTGTTGTCTTCTAGGTGCTTACAAATTGATTGCTTAATCATTTGTTCTAGTATCGGTCCAGGTATCGAAGTTAGACTGTCTGGTCTATAATTCCCCGGGTCCTCGTGCCTTCCCTTTTTAAAGAGAGGTACTATGTTTTCCCTTCTCCACGCCTCTGGGACCTCACCTGTCCTCCATGAGTTCCTAAAGATAACCACTAATGGTTCTGAGACAGCCCATTACATCAAGGCTTCATATTTGTTATTTATTTATTATTTTTATATTGAGGTAGCACCTAGAAGCTCCAGGTGTGGACCGGGACCCCATTGTGCTAGGTGCTCTACAAACACAGAATGAAAAAGGTTCCTGACCCAAAGAACTTACTATTGAAGTAATACAAATAAATAATAATCAATTCTCTGCACTGCCTGCAAATTCATTTCTCAATGAAATACAAGGTGCTGATAACTGTTTACCATGCAAAGCCATAAATGGTCTAAGCCCCGGTTGTTTCAGGAAGCTGCTTTTCCTCTTATACCCCATCCCCACAATTGCAATTGGCACAAATGTTTCAGCTGTCCCCCCCAGGGGGCTCCTGTAAGCCGGGGCAAGGTGTCCTCTGAAGTGAGTTCTCACCCCTTGAAGTTTTGGGAGTTGCTGATGCTCAGAATCTCTTATGATGGGTTTTTTGCTATGTACTGCATCTTCCAAACAAATGAATAAATAATGTTTTTCAGAATTAAATAAGACAACAGCAGAGTTAAATTATGGTAGAGGGAAGGGGAGAAACTAAGAGGCTACAGTGTAAAGGGAGGAAAACAAGTAGAGCCAGACCCTCTGGCCCACAAAGTCCTGATTGTGGTGCTCTGACAGAGCAAAGGGAACGTAAAGTGGCCCTTACCAGGCAACTGGAAATTCCAGTGGGTCTGGGAGAGAATTCCTGAGTGGTGTAAAACCTGCACTGCCAGTTTTTCACCCCCTTCCTGGCCTCCAGCCTAAGGGGCATGTTGAATGTGTGAGGCGGATTGCCGGGGGGCATAGCTAGAGTGCACTTCCACTCTGACCACAACGAGGCTGTTACAAGTCAGTGTAACTGAAAGCACCTGTAAGGTGTTTCTAAAGTACGCTGGGGGCTGAGTCCCCTGCTGCCGCCACGGCGATTGTGGAGTGGGGTGAGGCAGAAACGTGGCCCAAGACCACCTTTGCCGCATAGCCTCACCTCCCCGAGGAGCACTGGGCATTGAAGGCGTTGTTTTCATTCACCTGAGTATGTTGAGCACAGACCAAATCCTATGTCCCTCTAAGGCGGCGGCCTTGTCTACTCAGGAGGGTTTAGCTGGTTTAGTTACACTGGTAGAGCTATACTGGTGAAACTCTCCAGTGCGAACACGGTTATACTGGTATAAAAGTTCTTATACTGCTATAGTTTATATAGGATTCCCTGACCAGCATAAGCTATATCAATGTAAGCATGGTTTTATCATTGTAACAGTGTCTACACTAGGCTTTTACTGGCATAGGGCTTGTCTACTTGAAATATTACAGTGTAGAGAGTACCTATGATGACAGGAGGGGTTCTTCCATCAGCATAGGTAATCCACCTCCCTGAAAGGCGGTAGCTAGGGCAATGGAAGAATGCTTCTATCAACCTAACACTGTCTACGCTGGGGGGGTTAGGTTGGCTTAATTACATCGCTCAGGGGTGTGGATTTTTCACACCCTTGAGTGAAGTAGCTGGGTTGACCTAAATTTTTAGTGTAGACCAGGCCATAGTTTCATAAATTCCAAGGCTAGATCATCTAGTCTGACCTCCTGTATAACACAGGCCAAAGAACTTCCTCAAAGTGGCTATGTCAGTAAAAACAATTTTTTTAAAAAAAATCACACCTTACCTGACATAGCTATGCTGCTAAAACTTTGCAGCGTAGCCCAGGCCAAAGTTACAAAGCAACTGACTTTTAAAAGCTCTCCAGGTTTTGAGGTTGCAAGCCCAATTTATAATGCCATGGCATGAAGATATTTGTCACAGTTTTAATGCTCTCACATCTCTTAATACATTGCTTTAAACTGCCAAAAAAGGTAATATTCTCAATCAAGTCAACTATATTTTATACACAAGTTATGACTTACTCCTCTCAGCACTGGTGTTAATCAGATTTCATTTATTTTTATAGCATTAGGGACATTAACATTACCCTCTAGAAATGTTCCTCTTTCTATTTGTCCTTGGATAAGAAATCTCCCATATTAGGATAACTTTCTTCCTCCAGATAAATGTTTCCTGATAAAATAATATTGTTAACCTGTAACAACGGCAACATGAAATAAATGCAGTTGTCAAGTAAACTTTGAATGGGGAATATAAAAAACAACAGAAAAAAAAACCAACAACAAACAACCGAACCCAGGATACAGATTAAAATATTGTGGTCTTGTTCTTTGATATTCCCGAATCCATTTATTTCCCTGGCTATCGCACATGATTGAATAGCAGAGAAGTCACCTGAAATAGTACCAAATGACAAAAGATGTATTAGTGTCACAGATGTAATGTGCTTCGTCTCAGGATGGATAGGCTTGGGTGCCGTTCACACTGCTGCACGTAATAGGGATGAGCCTGAATCAAACACCCTTGAAGATACTTTATTTGCACGTCTCAACTATAGACGTGGTGATGGGGCTTCAGAGGCCCAGAAAAGGTTTAAGGGAGCCTGAGAGCTCTATTAAGCTCACCTGATACACGTGGGGAGAATGAGGTCAGGCTGAAGGAAGAACTTGAAAGAAAAAACATAAGACAGTCAAAGGGAGAGGCAGTTTTGAAGGCTCCTCTTGAGAGGACAGACTAGTTAAAGACCTGGTCAAGGGGGAAAGAAAAGATGTGTAGCTATAGGAGTCAGGATCAGCTCCTGCAGTGGACTCTGTAAAAGGGCAGGGCTTGAGTGAAAGGATCCTGTGAGTTAATGTCCTGAGAAAAGGGTGAAGAGTCAGAGTGAAGAAGAGGGCTGGAACCTCAAACCAGCAGAAGTGAGAGAAATCTAGGGGAGTTTATGGTTGGAATGGTATTTGTTGGAGAGACAGGGACTGAAGGGAAGTCCCACAAGGAGCAGAAGACCTGTTGTTGGGGTTTCCTGAAAGACATTATTTGGAATCTGAAAGACACTATAGCCCTGGAGGGATGGGACTTAAGAGGAATCTGTCCAGAGGGCCTGGTCAGGGATGCAGGAGACCCTCATGAGGGAGCAAGGTGGAGGGATGCTGGGGGAAGGGGAATAGAAAAGTTCCAAGGGGGTGCTCTGGAATAGTAAGGCTGCTACAATATGTTTCAAAAATCTTCTTATTCTTATTTGTCCCTTTAGCCGTTATTTCAGTTTGCTAGAGTGCCTTGATCTAGTCCTCTGTGAAACACGACTAGCTCAAAATGCTCTTATGAACTGTAATCATGCGCCAGCAGGGTGCGCACGGAGAGTCAGTCCGCGGCAGTCTAGCATGGAGTAGGGTCTCACTCTCGCTTGCTGTGAACTAATTATTCATGTAGCCAAGCCTCTAGTGAGGTCTTACCCAAGTCCTAAAGAGAAACAGGTTGAAAAATGCCAGTTTTTTGTCGCCATGTTGGTCCCAGATAGGAGAGAGACAAGGTGGGTGAGGTAATATCTTTCATTGAACCAACTTCTGTTGATGGACGGGTCAAGCTTTCGAGCTTCACCAAGCTCTCCCTCAGATCTGGAGAAGGTAACCAGAGTGTCACAGCTAAATTCAAGGTGGGACAGATCGTTAAGCATAAAGTGTTTGAACCCTTTTCACAAAGTGATTCCTCCATATCTGACCTCTTTGTCCTCAAAGAAAACCTGCATAATGCCTTCAAAAGATGAGCCTTGGAACTTAAATTTATAACTCTGGGAGTTAGAAACCACAGACTTAAGAGAGACACTGGTTTTATGGCTCATTAAAACAATTTGTAATATACTTTGCTGCGTACTAACTCTCCCTTGTCGTACAACTGCAGAGAGATATTACCTCACCTACCTTGTTTCTCTCATATCCTGGGCCCAACACAGCTACAGCAACAATGCAAACAATTAACTTCTCTGCAGCTCAGTTGTTCTCATGTAAATGGAAAAAATGATACCTACCTACCTCTTGTGGTTTTTGTGATAATTAATGAATGTTTTTAAAGTACCTTGTGAGTTTGTTGGAGGGAAGGAGCTATATGCTATATGTGCAGCCTAGTCTAACCCAGAGGTTCTCAAACTGGGGGGGTGAGCCACCGGAATGTATTCTGGGAGGGGGGCAGTGAGAAGCTTTAGGGGAAAGAAACTTACCGGGCACATTTGACCCTCAGCAATGAATAACTAGCAACGCTGATTCCTCCAGACGTCTCAGGTCCTCAGAGGGCGCTGTGCATTTTGGCGGATTTCTGTTAAACTTGCGGAACTTTATGCAAAGTCGTTGCCATCTGTACGTTAATCCGTTTCCCACAACGCGGTGTGCACATTTCATTATAAGCATCGACCGCAATCGCAGATTTGCTTTTGCTGTGATTACAATGGACCGTTGGCTCATTGGTGCTGTTCGCGGAATTGCTCTGCTCCAAAAAAGGGGTGCACCCATCACACTAGCAACAATGTGATGCCAGTAAGCAGTATCTCACTTAACATTTTCATTACTCTATACTTAAGTGGCTCCGTTTGAATCGATGCCTTACTGTTTTTAATATTTAGTGAGAGTTTCATGCTGATATTTTTTTATTGGTATAAGGACTTGTGTGGCGGGAAGGTAGGGCATAAACTACTAGTGCCACAAAGAAGTGGGGCACAATCAAATAAGTTTGAGAACCACTGGTCTAGCCAATAACTGCAGCAAAAACTCAATTCAAAGACATGACATTAATGTAGCTCTTCTTTCTGACAAGCAGATATACTTTCATTTGTAGACACAGAACATCTTTGATTGCACCGTCTGTGAGAGCTAGAGGTGTGGCCTGTTCACCTTGCTTTACTCGTGAGAACAGCCCCAGTGACTCATGGGAATAAATCAGGCATTTATTTATTGGACCATTGTCACTGTTCATACAGCTATACTTTCCCTACTGGGCCTACTGGCACTTTCGGACTTTTCAGGTCCTGCTTTGCCGCTCTCAACGGTCGATTTTTCTTCTTCTCTCTGGCTTCTCTCCCTCCATTTTTCTGCACATTCCCTGTCATCCTTCCTGTGAGACAGGAAATTTTCTCCTGCCACCGCTTCAGAAATTGTCTGATTTAATTATGTGTCTTTCCAATAGACAGCAGCCTTTTTCATTTAGCCAGTGTTCCACTCGCAGCCCCACAATGGTGGGAAGACCAGGGGATGGAAAAGATGTCAGGAGCCTTTTTAATTATAGGAGCTTTTCTTAGAGCTTTGGCTACCCATTAAGTAAATATGTTTCTTATTTTAACCTCTTGAGTGCCCCAGGCCTTGCAAGTGTATTTCACATACATGGATGTATGCTGTGAGATGTAGGTCATGCTATTACACTGATTAGAATGGACTCTGCCTTTTAAGATATGCCTCTGGGTGGGTTGTCCTTCAAAGGAGTAACTGGATTAGCCACTAGGTCAAAGACTAAGTACCCAGTCCTTGTGACCTAGAAACTCAATACCTTGTCCTGGGCAAGAACTACTGCTCATAACAAGCACTATTTTCTGCCTCCGTGTCCAATGTTTACCTGTTTTTCATGCTCCTATTCCAGTCCCGGTGCGTTGTCTCCTAGTGCTCTCCCAGCCGTCAACAGTTGAGCACAGGTTGATGTAGGATGATGGAATTGGTTATCAGTTTTCCACTAGTGACTAATGTAACT
Organism: Chelonia mydas; assembly: GCF_015237465.2. NCBI lineage: Eukaryota > Metazoa > Chordata > Testudines > Cheloniidae > Chelonia > Chelonia mydas. Next base: position 335,711,192 of record NC_057849.1, on the reverse strand, counting down.
TTCTGAGAGGCATTGAAATCCAGTCACTTACATTCCCTGGGAACTATCAGAGATCCACATTTGTAATTTCAGCTTAATCTCCTGAGTTCCCATCCAATGTGTTAACCAAAACACCATCCCTTCTCTCTAATATGTACATTACATTCACTTATGGGGACCAAATATAACTTCTCTCTCTCCAGCCCCTCCCTCCCTCCCCCTGACCCCCTGCTGGGGATCTTTTTCTTTTCCTAAATTCAGTCGTTCACATTTTTTCTTATTTCATTTTTTCCCCTTGCTTGTCTTTCAAGATTAAGGCTTATTCAGAAAAAACAGCATTCTGTGGCTTATGTGAATCAAGAGTTTGTGCTGTGTATATTGAGCCATGGAGGCCTAATGAGATTACACAGGCAGTATCAGTGGAAACATTGTAATTTTGTGGTGAGGGTTTAGGAAAGTAATGAAAGTAATGTCACATATTTCCTGTTTTATTACCTCAAAGTGTACCAGGTGTTGTCAACAGTGTTAGCGCCGTTTATTACATGGAAGACTAGATTATTCAGGCTCGGGAAATTAGAATTAGGTAACAGTCAGTGGTTCAAATGCAGCCCACAGCCCGGATCCAACAGTTGGGCCATGCAGGCCTGGGCAGCACTCCACTGACTCCAAATGAGCTCTGTGTGGGCCGGAAGGGCCCATCTCTGAGTTCTGATTGCAGGGTCTAGACCCTTGTATATAGTGGCCAGATGTCATGCCCATCTGATAGGTGTTTGCTGGACTATATGAACTGAGTTGTGATCTCAGCCTGGTTTCTATTGGATAGTATTGATGACACAAGCCGCCACTACAACTGGTAACTTTATTGGACCATGTCATTGAGAAGACAGGGAATGTATGAACATAGAGACTGAACAAGAACAAAGCCATCCTCTACACCTCCAGAAGTGGTTTCTCTGGATCAGAAGTGGGCAGTAAGGGGAAGGTTGCCCTATCACAGCTGATGCTAGACCTGCCTTTTAGTCACCCATACAGTGTTTCCTGCACTTCCGATTAAAATTGAACCAACTAAAATACTTTTATTTTTGATCATATATAGCACATTATACTTTTGTTACTGGCAGCAGACTTAAAGTAATGTCAGTGACTTTTTTACTTAGAAAATTTCTATTTTTACTTGTGTAAGAAGCCTGTCTGAAAAATGTGATATAAAAACTTGACATTTTATATCAAGTCACAATGTATATGTCATAAACTTCTTGTTAACACTGCACACTCCTTGGGTCTAAAAATAACCCACCTCTTTCCAGATGAGTACTAGCTCCCTCCTGTTTCTTAGAATTTATGTTTTTCCCTCAGAGTAACCACAAAACCACCCACCTCTTTCTTACTGCATGCATGTCTAAAAGTGCTGGTGCCAAACAACTGTTAATTTCTCTCTCCTAATAGGGTAAAACGGTTCCTTTCCCACAAAACCTGAATTCATTGGGTTTGTAAGCCATTATGAGTTATTTACACAGAGACAGAGCTGGTCAAAATATTTTCATCCAAACCTTTGCCAATAAATGGCTTCTTGACCCTTCGAAGGAGGGTGGAGGGGGGGAAGAGTGATTAAAACAGAAAATATTTAGCTTTTCATTTATTTTTTTTCTAAAATGAAATTAATTTTTTTCCATTTTTGTTCTTTGATTTCCCCTCCCCCCACCCTTTCCCACTTTCCCCTTTTCATAGGGGGAAAAAACATAAAAAAAGGGGAAGAAAAGGGTGGAAACTTTGTAGTGACAGATATGGCAGTTTCCTGCCATGTCTTTGGGAGATCTTGCTTAAGTCTACGTATGATTGTGGGCCAGGGATTGTAGATAATTACATGGGGGAGGGTGATCACAACTCCTACAAGAATTAAGAGCAGTGGGGATGATTAAGCAAATTCACTCTGGTTGTAACACCTCCAGATAGGTACCACCACTTGGAGAGGTGTGGTTAGCCCACACTGGAGGTGTGTACATTCGAGTGTGCACTAGAATATTGCGCACTAACTGACCAATATGGACCGTGCTAAAGTACACTACAAGTTCCCCAGTGTACATTAATGTATGTTTAGTGCATGCCAGCAGGGTCTGCATGGGCCAGTTAGTGTGCAACACACCAGTGCACACTAGCTTGTACACCCCTCTGGTGTGGACTATTACACTGTATAGACAAGCCCTTAGAGAGCCATTGGCAGAACTGGGATTGTAATGTAGGAATCCCTGGTTCCCATCCTCTTGTGATAAACACTGGAGGTGAAATTTAAAAATGAGATTATAGAAAGCAGTCAGTATACTCTGTTTTAGAGCAACCGAGGGCCTAAAAGTGGAGGGATGAGGCTGCTCAAGAGGATTTTGCTTTCATGTATGTGAAAAGAAGATGAATTTTCTCACTCAGTTCACTTGTCTAACATGGGGGCGGACGGGGGGGGGGGGGGGGGGGGAGGGATGAGAAAAAAGAGCCTTTTCCTTTACTTGGAAAAGCCTACAAATACTAATTTGTCATTAAACTTCCCCTTTCAACAATGTGTTTGGCTGAGCTGAAGCTTTGAAGGTTATGGATTCTGAATGATTGTGAAACTATCTGGGGGACATGTTCAACAGCATTCATCTTAACTAGGGTGACCAGACAGCAAGTGTGAAAAATCGTGACAGGGGGTGGGGGGTAATAGGAGCCTATCTAAGAAAAATCCCCAAATATTGGGACTGTCCCTATAAAATCGGGACATCTGGTCACCCTAATCTTAACAGAGTAGCAAGAGCCAGGGAATAGTCTGTAAACTATCCACAACAAATGACATAGCACAGAACTAGCCCTGACCTTCACAGTGGCCCTGGTTCAGCAAGGCATTGGGACCCAAGCATGTGCATAAAGTTAACCACATGCTTAAGTGCTTTGGAAAACCAGGACTCCATTTGTGATGCAGCTTGGAAAGGATTTTACAGCTAAAGGTTACATACAATTTTCCTGATCTGAGTGATTTTACGATGACTGAAACAATGGTTTCTCTCATTAGTCAGTTCTGGATGGTTTAAAATCAGAATCCAGGAGAAACTGGAGATAACATACCAGTGACGCTGCTTTCTCCTCTGTAATCTGTAAATGAGTGTATAATTTCTATCTGGATATAAGGTAAAAAAGTTTTTGGAGCTTGACTCTGCTTCCATTGAATATCGCCCACTGATTTGAATGAAGCAGGATCAAACCATAAGTTCCAGATTCTCAAAGGTTTTGGAGCACATGGGGGTTAGGTGCCTAAACATCTTTTAAGGTCTGGGTCTAAGTGTCTACGTAATTCAGTAGTGATGGATGGAGCATGGCAGTGTTACTGTTCATTCACTGTCTCTAGCAAACCACCAAGTATGAACAGTGTCTCTGCAGATTTCAGAGTAGCAGCCGTGTTAGTCTGTATTCGCAAAAAGAAAAGGAGGACTTGTGGCACCCGAAAGCTTATGCTCAAATAAATTTGTTAGTCTCTAAGGTGCCACAAGTACTCCTTTTCTTTTTGCCTCTGCAGAGCAACTGCTGGGGGTGGCCATTTCTATTTGCTACCAAAGCAAGCTAGTCTTTTAGGGATGGGTAGTTGGATTCTTTCTAATGTCTCTTGGTGGGCGGTAAGTGCTGAGGATCTCATCTAATTATAACAGGAACATGGGATTTGCCATGAAGAATCAAGCCATATGTCCATCAGAGTCTAGTATCCCAAATCCAACCACAATATCTGATGCTTCAAAGGAAATAAAAACCATATACTGCACCTGGCTGAGCAGTGTTGTGCAGGGGAGAGAGAAAAAAGCATAACCTGTAATGATCAGATCAGATCCTTTAGCCTGAGATTTGAAGTTTTTACATATGACTATACAACAGCATTGATAGCTGGATTTTTCTTAGTTCTTATGAGATAGATGATACCTTCCAGTGGTAAATGGAAACTGAGGCACACAGACTCTTTGTATCCATTTCAATAAGGACACTAGGTTTCTGGGAATTAAATATTATATGCACAGAATGGATATAGCACTTGTCATCCATAGATCTCAAAGCACTTTACAAAGGCAGTAAGTATTGATATCTCCATTTTATAGAGGGGGAAACTGAGGCACCGAGCAACTTGTCTGAGGTCACCCAGCTGGCCAGTGGCACAGCCAGGAATAGAATCCTGATCTCCTGACTCCCAGCTCAATGCTCTATCCACTAAGCATACTACCTTGTATACCTCCCTTAGGTACAGGATCATCAGAAACATTTTCATAACTCATTCTAAATTATCATTTGTTTGCTTAGAGTGTAAGCTCTTCAGGGCAGATTTTGTGTCTTCCTCTATGTTACCCTGTTCCTGTTTGAAACCTCTGGCTGTTACCACAATCTGAGTTATACATGATCAATAATAATTAATAGCACGTACGTAAAAATGCATAGGACTTAACAATTAATTCAGTGTTCTGCCTACAAGGAAAGATGGAATCTGGGTATCTAAAAACATACGAATGGCCATACTGTGTCAGATCAATGGTCCATCTGGCCTAGTATCTTGTCTTTCGACGGTGGCTGGCACAGATGCTTCAAAGGGAATGAACAGAACAAGGCAATTTATCGAGTGATCCATCCCGTTGTTCAGTCTCAGTTTCTAGCAGTCTGGCTATCAGCAATGCAATGTATAGGATGGCACAGGGAGCACGACCAGCAAAGTGACAGCACTGGCCTCAATCATCAAACACAACATTACATCAGACAGGTTGATGTTATGACTCAGACGCCCAGTGGTCCAGTATACATGGCATGATGAGGGAAGTACATTTCTATGAGATTTATTGATCACTATGATACATTACAAGCATTCACACAGGACTCCCCAAATCCACTAGTCACTGAACTTAGTGTAAACGTGGGCAGGATTCTCCGCGGTGCACCTCTCTCCTTTGGTTGATCAGAAATTGTGGTCAAGGATCTAGAAAAGATATGCTATTGGCTTTGAGAATTTGATTTTTCTTTAGCCGAACCTGCCACCAGTGTGCTAAGGTCACAGACTGTGGCCTGGTCTACACTACACGGTTAGGTCGACATAAGATGACTCGAGTTGACCTGACTGTGGCAGTGTCTTCACTTCAATTTGTCTCCCACCTACATAAGTGCCACTCTACGCCAGTTTACTAACACCACCTCCACCAGCAGTGGTGTAGAGTCACCGTTGATATAATTAGCTCTATGCAGTGTCAGCGTAGACACTGCATTGCTTATGTTGACTGTTATTAGCTTTCAGGAGCTGTCCCACAATGCCCAACACTGACAATACAAGCGCTCCTGCTGAGGATGTCCACCACTGACACAGGACACCAAATGTGCACGCACACAAACGATTTAATAACTGCTGTGGCGGTATAGCAACGTACGTTAGGTTGACATAATTTTGTAGTGTGACTTTCAGATCATTCTCTTGTTTTGTTGTTGTTTCCTGTAAGAAGTCAGAACTTCGGCTTGTCCGCTGTTGACTTAGCAATGATGTCAGAACGTTTGCTTTTTCAAAGCTCAGGTCTGGGCTGGAGCTCAGAGCTGGAAAGGAAGCAGCTGCTGCTGATGTAGCGTTGGGCTCCATTGAGGGTGAGAACTAGAGAATCTGCGATCCCTAAACAGTCTGCTTGTTCTGACTCTTCGTCATCCCAGGCTGTGCTATTTCAGTACGGAACCAGAGACACGTCCTAGTCCAGACTTCAGAGCCCAGACTGCTTTTGACTCCAAAGACACAATTCCAATTACTCATCAGACGGAGAGGCTAAAGAAAAAAAAACAGCACACTCAGACACTGAGTCCATGTATTTTTGCTTATTTATGTTGTGTCAGTAAAAACTTGGGAACTCCCCCCCCCCCCCGCCCCAAAATGACTATCCCAAAACTATCCAGGCAACTTATGGTCACTCTTTCAATGTGTGTCCAGTGACTCATCATGTTAGGCTGGGATTTTGAAAGAAGGCTCAGGGAGCCAGGGGCTTTTCAGATGCAAGGCTTAATAAACAGCATTTTTTGGTGCTCCGAGCTGGGCAACCTTTTTTGTCTGAAACTCATTCTGGTGGAAAAAGCAGATTCAGCAACACCCAAATGTTCTGCACATTCATGTCTGGGTCACCAAACTGGGCGTTTGGGAAAAAAAAACCAGAATGTTTAATTTTGTCCTTTTTGAAATGAAATATTGGGCTTTTGGGGTTTTAACCTACTTTTCATTTCAAAATTTCCCTTTCACTTTAATTTCAAAAATGTTAAATGATTGACATCACAATCAAACCTTTCAGTTTTGTTGAAATGAAACATTTTATTCAATTCAAAGCACGTTTTTGGTTTGCTAAGCATTTCTAAAAAGTTTTGGTTTTGGTTAGACATGAAACTCTTTTTTTTTTTTTTTTTTACATAATACATCCATTATTCACTCAGTGCTCCTTGAGCTTCAAGGCGGAAGCCAATCTCTAAGGCTATGTCTGTATTGCTTTGTAAAGTGGGGTCTGTGGGACCAAGGCTTCTGGACACTGTTTTTCCAAGTTCATACTTGAGTGTTCACACTGCATGGCACAACGAGGTTTACAGTTCCTGGACCTGAGTATCACAACCAAGATCATGTCTCCATATTGCACTACACAGACCTTCTGACTCGGATCTGTGGTTTAAGCTGCATCCACACCACAAAATGACAGGGCTTGGACCCGAGCCACAGGATCCTAGGGCTCAGGTTTTGAGTGCTTTTTGGCCGCAAACCTGAGATAGAGCCCAGGCTTAGTGTGCCACGTACACATACAGTAAGGATATGTCTACACTGCAATTAAAAAACCCACAGCAAAGAGTCTTTAAAGTCTGGGTCAGCTGACTCGGACTTGTAGGACTCGGGCTTCCAGGCTAAAAATAGCAATGCAGGCATTCGGGCTTGCCCTGGAGCCCGGGTTCTGAGATCCTCCCAGAATTCGCGAGGTCTCAGAGCCCAGGCACCAGTCTGACCCTGAACGTCTACACTGGAATTTTATAGCTTTGCAGGCTGAGCCCCACAAGCTTGAGTCAGCTGACTGGGACCTGCCCCGGCCATGCTGCGGGTCTTTCATTGTCATGTAGATGTACCCTAAGAGACCCGGACAAGATCTAATGCGAGGGGCAGATTATCCCAACTCTGCCTACTACTGAGTTCTTAGATCTTCCTCTTGAAGCATCCAGTGCTGGTCACTATCAGAGACATGATACTGGACTAGTTGGACTCTGGGTCCGATCCAGCCTGTCAATTCCTATGTTCTATGAAAATCAAGCTCCTGTCACCTCTGGCTATGATGTGACCTTCTCTGCAGTCTCCAACAATTTACCAGACTCCAGTGGAGTCTCCAATAATTTACCTCGATGACTCAAAGGAAAGATTAAAGACAGAAAATGTGGTATGTGTGGCTATGGGACTGTGGTGACACATCATGATGCTGTTTTCCATGCACTGCACTTTTAAACACATGGAGGCTCTGTTTGGCTGCTAGGGACAGCCTGGGGTAGCTTACAGAGCAGACACCATGCTCTGTTTTCTCTCTCACAGGAACTTATATTTGTTCTGTGAAATGGAAATACTGTCAAAATTTCACATTCCCCTCCCCCCACAAAACTGTCTTCCCATTGTTCAAACAACTCTAATTAAAATGCCAGAGGGAGGTGGTCAGAGCTAATTCAGTGTAGTCACACCATTTATTTTCGACCCTAAGGGTACTGCAATCAAAAACCCATGGCACTGCATCTCAGAGCCCAAGCCAAAACATCTACACTGCCCTGCCGCCTGAGCCCCAAAAGCCCGAGTCAGCTGACCCGAGCGGCAATGATGCAGGTCTTTTATTACAATGCAGACATACCCAGTGCTTGTTTGCATATTGTCTGCAAATAAGACCTGGATATTTACAGATTTGTTCACTATTTGGAACCATTCAATGTATATTTTCTGCTAATGTATCGAGGGATGACTGTTCGTGGACTTTTCTTGGCTGGTATTGCTGATAACGTCAGACCCTTTGAAGTAAGTGAGTAATGCATATTGTCAAAGTGAACGTGTGGTTTTTATTAGAAGGAGGGGTCCCCAGGGTAAAACTTGACCAATACTAGAACTGAACTAGATTTAGTAGTGCCTACCGGCGGTTTCATTGAATCCAGAGTTTTCCCTTAATAAGGACTTCAGGATTGGGCCAAAAATGTCTTTCTAGTCAATATTGTTTTTGTCTGGAAAATGTGGATAATACCCTTACTTATCTACCTCAGGGGATTTTTGTGAAGGTTATGTATTCATTTATTGTATTGTGGTAGTGCCTAGGAAATCCAGTTGTGTCCCAGGCCTCCATTGTGCTAGGCACTGTACAAACACAGAACAAAAAGATGACATTTGCCTCAAAAAGCATAAGCTTGTAAAGCTTTGGAGGCATAAAGTTCTATACAAGGGTCGCTATTGATTTTATTGTTAATGTCTAATTATTATTTAGTAAAGAGCTCTGGAAATATGAAATACAGAGGCCCGGTTTCACAGAATGTTTGCAGAGTATTGGCCTTTTGTAGTCATCATAATTAATAATGATACTACTTAGCGCTTATCTGAAACTTGATCCAAAGCAAATTATAGAATCATAGAGGTGAAGGACTGGAAGGAACCTCGAGAGGTCATCTGGTTAAGTCCCCTGCACACAAGGGGGACCATTCCTGACGGATGTTTATCTAACCTATTCTTAACTCCAATGACAGAGATTCCACAACCTCCATAAGCAATTTATTCCAGTGCTTAACTGCCATGACAGTTAGGAAGTTTTTCCCCCATGTCCAGCCAAACCTCCCTTGCTGCAATTTAAGCCCCTTGCTTCTTGTCGTATCCTCAGAGGTTAATAAAAAAAGTAGTTTTCCACCTTCCTCATTGTAATAACCTTTTATGTACTTGAAAACTGTTATCATGTCCCCCCCTCAATCTTCTCCTCTCCAGACTAAATAAACTGAGCTTTTTCAATTTTTTCTCATAGGTCATGTTTTCTAGCCCTTTAATCATATTTGTGGCTCTCCTTTGGACTTTCTCCAATTTGTGCACACGATATTCCAGCTGAGGCCTTAATCAGCATGGAGTAGAGTGGAATAATTATTTCTCGTGTCTTGCTTACAACACTTCTGCTAATACATCCCAGAATGATGTTCACTTTTTTTGTAACAGTGTTACACTGTCAAATCATATTTAGCTTGTGATCCACTATTATCCCCAGTTCCCTTCCTAGGCAGTGTTTCCCATTTTATATGTGTGCAGCGGATTGTTCCTGCCTAAGTGGAGTATTTTGCATTTGTCCTTATTGAATATCATCTTGTTTACTTCAGACTATTTCTTCAGCGTGTCCAGATCATTTTGAATTATAATCCTAGCCTTCAAAGCGCTTGCAACCCCTACCGGCTTGGTATCATTTGCAAACTTTATAAGTGTACTCTCTCTGCCAGTATCTACATCCAACACAAACAGCCACGTATGCCTGCGCACAAGTAATATATCAACTTCGGGAGGTGTACGCTGACATAACTTGCATCAACTCAAGTTTTTAGTGCAGACATGGCTCCAGTATATTAAATGGGAGTCTTCGATAGACTTCAGTGGAGATTGGATCAGGCACCAGGGTGCTTTTGGTATACTTAAGATTTTAAAGCAGAAAAATCCCTCCATGTATGCGTGTACAGAATATACCAGATGATATTAAAAACGAAAGATCACGTTATAGGAAGATGTTTTTACTTTGGAATTCTTAATAAGTAACTGGGGGTGGCTGAGAAGCATCAGAGGATATTATCCATATAGAAGTCCAATGCACCATAGGGGACCAGGCGAATGGCTACATTCTGCAGCACCATCCCTTGCAGAATATGGGGCTTCTGGAAGGAAGTTAATATAGCTTGGAGCGGCGTTAATTCTGTCAGGATCTCTCTCACTGATGGCACTGTGCAGCCATAGGGTACTAAAGGCTTGATCCTGCCAGGAGCTGAGCACTCTGGCACTGGCCCAGCAAAGTCTTAAGCATGTGTTTAAGTACATGTGGCCCAATCCAGGTGTCATGGAAATTAGTAGAAAGATTCCCACTAACTTCAAAAGGTGCTGGATCAGGCTCATGAGCATGTCATTGATGGATCACAGCCAGAGTGCTCAGCCCCAGTATGATCGAGCCTTAAGTCCTGGAACTGGAAGCTGTATGAAATTCATAGACCTCTTACATGGACCAACCACTAAAGGTTAGTTAGTGTGGGTTCCATGGGCATCTCTATGAAGAGGTTTCCTGATCCTCTGGTCCCAGTTCCGCAGATTTCTTCATGGGAGGGAGCAATCTAACCCCTAGGTAGCTCAGAGTGAGTCCATCATTTCACTGGTCTTTGCATTACATCTAAATAAATTACATATATAAATGTACCAACACTTAACTGTATTGTGAGTCAAATCACTTTAAGTGTAAGCTTAGCTCCTGATTCCTAATATACTAAACCTTTAATAGACTTACAATTTTGAAACTGAAAAGATCAAAGTAATAAGCAGTGGTGTGTATAATACATAGTTGGAAACACAGGTATTTTTCTAGTATATCTGTATCTGTTAATTTATGCTGCAGGAGCAACAGGCTTTAGGAACATAGAGGCAAACATGATAGTTTTTTTTCTAGAATATTGAGTGCATGAATTGATTTCAGCCCTTTTCAGTTGCTCATAACTTTCTGGGGAAAATTCTTTTTGAGGGTGAAATTTTCCATGCTTGGACTCATGTGAAAGATAAATGTTTTTCTAAAGTTTTGAGCCAAATTGTTTCAGTTTCAATTATTTAAGAGTGAACTAAACATGTTTTTTCTTGTATGTTTCAGTTAGGAATGTTTCATTTCGGTGAATTAAAAATGACTAAAATTAGAAACGTAAAACATTGACATTGAGGTTGCAGACATTTGCAGATGCACTTACGTTTGTGTTTGGGAATAGTCCCACAGCTTTCTAGAGGTCTGTAATGGTACTACTCATGGGTGCAAAGTAAAGCATCTGCATAAGTAGTTGCAAGATCAGGGACATTCTTTGTTTTTTAGGTTCCATAGTGATCTAGGAATAAAGGCAATTTTTTAAAAATAGTTTTAAAGGTATGACTATTTCAATTAGGTGGTTTCACTGACAAACAAATGCAGTGGAATTTTTATCCCCATATTTTAGTGTGACGGTTCTGGTAATATCCCAGTTCAAGTCATATATTGCCAGATTGAAACGCCTGAGCCAATTTTCTTCAAGTGTCATTGAGATCAACAAAAGAAGTCAAGTTTGAAGAAAACCACATTAATAATAGGTATAAAGTTATAAATGGCTGACCTCTGCATGTACATCCAGTGAAGGACCAACTTCACAACTGGCATAGCTTCCTAAAAATGTCAAGGTGTCCCATAGACCAGAATGGAGCTGAGTTTGAGATGACTCAATTTTGTGTAGGAAAAGCCAGTTTGTTTACTTACTTAATAATTATCTGACAAATATCATAAAGTGATATATAGAGAAATCTTATGGTAAGACTGAACATGCAAGCTAAACTTTTGGAAATTCTTGATTTCTCCACACTAACATTGATTTAAAGATAGAAGGAATTATAAGTAACATGTAGCTAATACTTTACTGGCAAAATGCTGCCTTCCTTGGTGCTGATGCACAAAGGGAGTAGGAAAGAGGACGTAGCCCCTCTGTTTTGTTAACAGTAAAGCTGGTTAATTTTTTATTCAAAATTTTGCAATGTAGCTGAAACGTTTAGATCCGTGCCTGCGGAAACAATGCATTTACTCACATGGGTTTGATCTTGCAACCTTTGCTCTATAAGAGCCTCTTATCACAACATACTGTTTTGTCAGCAGATAGATAGGAAAAGTGATTCCGATACTGTAAAGCAAGTCAATGGTTCTGGTTGACCTAGCATCTGATTTCAACCTCGTCTTCTGTCACTTAATATAACAAATTATATTTGTGGCACATTTAGCTGTTTCTACCAGTTTGGGTCAATGGACTAACACACTGGCATAGACAAGAGGTTTTTCCCTTTTCTTTATGTATAGTCATGCATGTTCCAGGATCCAGCTTGCAAGCTCTGATTGATTTGGAACAGCGACAGATTCCGATTTTTTTTCTTTTCCATGTCACAGAATCTGCTTTTAACAACTTGTCAAGCAGTCTCTGATTTATTGGCATAGCAGAATATGGGGTAGAATCTAGTCATTTTCTTTTACATACCACAGAATTTGTTTGACAATTCACTGTGCGCACTCTGGTGGCCTGGCACATTCACATTGGCATAGCCCAGTGCATTGCTCCATACCCTTAGCTGGTTGTGTTCAGCTCAGTTCTGCTTTGAACAACCCTTAGCAATCTGCAAGCCCATTGCTTGTTAAGATCACTGAAAATGTTGGTTAGTAACCACTTTGCTGCTTCCTTGAATAATTAGCACACTATACACCATGGAAATGTGCTGACATCGCAGGAGATTATCAGCATTTAAAATAATGCAACCACATTCCATGGCACCGAAGGTCAACAGGAAGTGGCTAATAATTCTGGCCCTGAGAAAAAAGCTAGAATTATGTTATCATGACTCATCATGGCCAGGGCAGGATATAGTCATTATCTAGAAAAAATCTAAGAAAAATATCCTATAATAAACTGAATACTACACTAAATCCTAGCCAAGCCTCCTAAAATTGTGGTTTCTAAAAGTTTTCTCTCTTTGGACAACCCACATATGACACTGAGGGCAAAGTTTTCCTTTCTGGTCTACCTGTGCTTGTTTCATGCTCAAAACCAATGTACAGGTCAAACTGTGGGACTGTAAAATCAATCTGGGGCTGATCTGATGGGCCAAACTGTGGTATTGTGTCAAAGATTCTACTAAATAGTTAAAACGTTTCTTCCCTCCTGAGCGAGATTAACGTTTCCAGAGGTATCCTCCCTTTGTAAGCAAGAGAGGATGTGTTTCTCAGACCAATAGAATCTTTCAAAATATAAGAAACTTCTAAAATGGGACCACTGTATTTATGTGGTTAAGGCAGAGCTAAATCTATGTCCATACTCTGGACAGAATCAAGAGGGCTCCTTTTTGAAGCATGAATGGTCTGTGCTGGAATAAGGGGTTGTACAGTGCATACATAAATATGAGGACCACAACATGTAAGGCCCAAGGAGGGGCTGGAAGGGGTAAACAACTTGTGCCCAACATTCCTGCTACTTCCTATGATTTTTATAGATCATATTGTATGGCAACTACCAGAATTAGGCTCAGGCTGCAAAACCATTTACACACCTCAGAATTCGGAGGCGTTTTTATCTTATTTCAGTTTTGCTAAAACTGACCCAGTGGTCTCAGGTTGTAGGCCCAAGGAGATTGTGTTGCAATAATCTAATCTCAAGGTGACAAAGACTTGGGTATCTGCAGTAAGGCCTGCATCTGAAACAATAGGTTGAACTTGCTTTGCCAAGCCACCACCCAAGCCGCAATCTCAAGTAGGCACTGGGCAGCAGCACCTCCTCAGCAGGTATAAATGGTCATAGCTCCAGAATGACCATTTACGGCAGCTGAGGATCATTCATCCCCCAGTACCATTGCTGCTTCACCACCCCATCTCTAGAGTCTTTCCCAAATCCTGGGTATTCAATACCAGTTGCTCTGGCAAAGATTCTCAGATATCTAGATGGATTTCAGCAAAGGTAGGAGGAAGGTTATTGGGAATCAGGGAGCCACTCCTAGAATTTATGCCGTGGTGGTCCCTGGTAGTGTGTTACCCCCTAGCACCTGCTTTTCTGGGTGTTTGACCACTGACATAGACTCTGCCCCGATATTAAATCCCCAGATTCTCATCAAACTATAGTGAAACTCCAATGGTATGGACTTCATAGTGTCTTACACAGCTCTATTGCAAACCTATGTCATAGTCCAGGAAGAAGGTGTCTGTGACCAGGATCTGACCCCCTGGTCTTTCCTGTAGCAGCGCACAGCACTGAGAATTTTGCAGGGTCAGCTTCTCCACATTCATCTTTGAAAGTGAAGAGTCAGAACCTGCTCTCCTTACTGATGGCTTTGCTCTCAGCATGGCCTTTCTTAGTGAGCAGAAGAGGTTTAATATTCATGCTGTGTATTTGTTTTAGCTCAGCCTGTCTAAGGAGTTTCCTGTGCTGTGTACTGTGGTTACTTTAATGCCACCTTTCTGACACAGCTACGGAAAGGCGGGCTATACACAACATTTGGTCGCGCCCAACAAAGCTCAGCGTAATGAAGGCCCTTCTTAATGTGCTCAAGCAAACAGCGCGCGAGCATGTGGGAAATCCATTCTGTTGCCCTAAAAGGGAAAGAGAATGATGTGGCACAACAGTGAACCCTTGAAGTGAAAGGTGAGCAAGGCTAGAGTGTTGCTGGATAATCTTAACTTTGCTTCCCTTTCCTGCCATGAAACAGTGCTCTCAAGTGCATCCATCTCATTTCCTCTGCCTTTGTACACAGCACAGAAACTATTCCTCTCTTCTACCCTTTGAAAGTAAACACCTCTCTTCAATAGTCAAACAGCCCCACAACCCGTTTCCCCCCCCAACACGTTAGTCCACACACAGTATTTTATGCGTAACGGGGGCTCCACAACTGTAGATCGACTAGCCTTTATTTGTGGATTTGTGAATATTATTTATTGAAGGAATTGGTGTTTCATTTTATAATCTTCTCAGACTGAGCCAATGCTAATGCAATCAAGGGCAGTCTTTCCCCTGATTTCAAGCAGCACTGGATTAGGTCCTTAGCATGGGAAATAGCAAAAAACCTCAGATAACACATAGCTGTGATCCAGCAACAAGCATCGCATGGGGGCTCATTTGAAATGCAATTTACCAACTAAGATTTGGCCAATTCCAGACTGTGATGTGACATTCTTAACTTTAAAGAATAGTAAACTGGTCAGCATTTTATTACAAAAATAATACACTTTCTGTTGTGACAGTATCACACTCTACTAGGATGTTGGAGGCCAATATAAATTTGAGAACTGTCTGGTGGGAAACTGCAAATGAGAATAGACATTGATAGATCTGTTGTTCCTTTTTCACCCCTTCTGTACACAGGCCACTCCCAGACAGTTCTTAAATTTATATTGGCCTCCAACATCCTAGTAGAGTATGATACTGTCACAACAGAAAATGTATTAGTTGGGTTTATCTTTAGTAATGCTTACTATACATGTATCTGTAAGCTTAACTTTCTGGGCAATGCTGCTCTGTCTGTAAATAGGTATAGGATTTATGCCCATAAGTATACATTTATTCATGTTAAAAATCACTTGAGTAGTCCCCTGGAGCTTGGTACTCAATAAGAGTATCAGATTCTGGCCCATAATAATGTTTGACTTAATCAAATGGTGGAAAACAAAAATGGACGACAGTAATGGTTCAGAACACTACACCTTGCAGTTTAGTCTGAATTATTAATGTGCATAAAATATCATACTAACTATAGATACGTCAAGAACACAGGGGGGGAAATCTCTTATGGGCATAAATACAGTACACATTTACAGACAGAGCAGCACTGCCCAGAAAATTAAGCTTACAGGTACATGTATAGTAAAGATAGACCACAGCTAAACATAGAGGAGATCCATTTGGTTATAATATGAGCTTTAACAATTATAAATTCATATAGGATGGCCCAGTGGATAGGTGACCAAATGAGGCGTCAGGAGATCTGGGGTCTATTGCCAGTTCTACCACTGACCTATGTGAGCTGGTGAAGTCACTTCATCTCCCGCTGCCTCTGTTCCCTCCCTCCCCATACCCCTTGTCTTGTCTATTTAGATGTACGTTCTCTGGGGCGGGGACTTTCTTTTAATATACGTTTGTACAGTGCCCAATACAACAGAGCCCTGATCTTGACTGAGACCTCCTGATGCAAGTGGAATACAAATAATAGCCCTGATTCAGGGAGATACCTCAGCACGTGCTTAATATTAAGAAGGCAAACAGCCTTATTGACTTCATTGAGTCTGCTCATGTGCTTTAAGTTAGGCATGTGCTTAAGTAACTTCCTGAATTGAAATCATAGTGTATACAAAAATACACCTTTGTCCTTTTTATGTTCTCCTGGTTAAATAAGGTTGCAAAATACAGACTTTCATGAAAATATACCTTGTCTTTTATATATCTATATCTATTTACAAGAGGATTCAGCAATCACTTTTGGAATGGATTTCATAGCATAAATTGTATAAGCACCCAGAGAAGCACATAAAACTAGTAGGATCTGAGTGTAATTTTGCAAAGTTAAATTACTGTTATGTCAGAAGGATAAGAAATGTGTTTCATTATTATGATATAAACAAATATCCCTGCATTGCATTCATATCTTATCATTTAATGATGTATAACAATGTTTTGCTGTTAGCCATCAATATAATTTTTTAAAATCTAAATTACTTTGTCTTATATCTATTTTACACTGATCACTATGTGACTTTAAAAACCACAGGGCAGAGTAGTTTTCAAATAGTTATCAGTCTCACGGTCTGATGTCTAGCTGTCAGTTGTGGGCGTCTTTCAGAAACTGCAGGTTTTAATCTAGGTAAAGAGGATAAGGGCTCAGCACAGGAAGGAAGAAACTGCAAGGATCATTGATTAGTTTAGGCTCCTTTCCCATCTCTACTCTCGACCAACTCCCTGCTATATTTATACCTGCACCATTGACCCTGGTAAAGGGGTAAGGGTGGGGGTGACTCTGCAAAGCAATAATTTCGGTATAATTCAGTAGTTTAAAATTAGCTATACTAAGGCCTCAGCCAAAGCCCACTGAAATCAATTTAAAGACTCCCATTAACTTCAATGAACTTTGGATTAGGCCCCAGTTCATCAATGCACTTAAGCAGTTCTTAGTTCCATTTTTATTCAGCAAAGCACTTGTACACATTTTGCCTGCAGTCAGGGTATCAAGCCTTTCTCCTAATCATTGTGAATCTTCTGTTTTCCCTAACCGTTCTCACCACACTCTGTGACCAGGACAATTGTACCGAAATGTTCTACAGAACGTAGGGCCTGAATGCATATTGTCACAGCAGACACCGGAGTTTTTAAACAAAAAGATGAGTTCTTTGATGCAAGGAAGCATCACCTCACTTGTATTATACCTAGATAAATAAGGAAGATCCTGGTCCCAACTCTGCCCTGATATGCCAGTGCCACCCAGTTGACTTGAGGGACATTCATCTGTGTACCTCAGGGTATGTCTACACTGGCAGAGTTGAAGTGCCGGCAGTTACGGCGCTGCTCAGAGCACGGCAGCTATCCCAGAGAGCATCTCTTCCTCTTATGCCGCTAAGATTTGTGGGAAGGCGGAGGGAGTCATGGGGCATCCTGGGTCCTGTCCCAATGCCCTGTGATGCATTGCTTCGCATCCCAGCAATCCCTGTGCTTCCATCCGCATTTGACACCGTCTTTCAACGGTTTGTGTACTGCACACTCTGCTCTGCCTCTTTGGTCTGCAGGAACGGATCCTGCACTGTTGACCAATATGCAGCTTGCTCTCTCTAACATGTCACGAGTGGCAGTAAAGATATTCCTTAAACTACAAAGGCAAGAGCAGTTCAACACTGGTCTCACCAGGTGTAGTGGCTACAGCACGAGATTGCTTGTGGCATTCACGTAGGTGCTGACCACAGTGGAACGCCGCTTTTGGGCTCAGGATACAAGCGCTGAGTGGTGGGATCACATTGTGATGCACGTCTGGGATGACGAGCAGCGGCTGCAGAACTTTCAGATGAGGAAAGCCACATTCATGAGACTGTGTGATGAACTCGCCCCAGCCCTGCGTTGCAAGGACACGAGAGTGAGAGCTGCCTGCCGTTGGAGAAGCGTGTGGCGATTGCACTGTGGAAGCTGGCTACTCGAGACGGCTACCGATAGGTTGCTAACCAGTTTGGAGTGGGAAAGTCGACCACTGGACTCGTGTTGATGGAAGTGTGCACGGCCATTCATCCCATCCTGCTCCTAGACCATGACTCTGGGCAACAGGCGTTTCATTGTGGATGGCTTTGCCTCCCACACCTTATGGTAGGCATTCCGCCGTTCCTTCACTTTGATCCTGCACTGCAGTGTGTCCCGGTCATGGTCCCTTTCTGTCATGCATCGTGAAATCTGTCCGTAGGTCTCATAATTCCTCCAGCTGGAGTTCAAACCGATGACCAGAGAGGCGAGAACAGGCACTGTGGGACACCTCCCGGAGGCCAATCGCAGCGCTGTGTTCACTACGGCGTCTGCACTGGCCCCGCAGTGCTGTAGCCCCGGCGCGGAAAGCTCTACGCCTCTTGTTGGGGTGGTTTTTTTACAGCACTGCAACTGCGCAGTTTCTGCGCACTAAGTGGCTTGGCAGCATGTGCACCTCGGGAGTCACAGCGCAGAAAACTGCTTTACTGCACACAAACTTGCCCGTGTAGACAAGGCCTGAGAGCAAAATTCAGTGCCTCCTGAATATTACTGGTTTCTATTATCGTAGCACCTGGAGACCCTACATGAGATCGGGGGCCTATTGCAATAGGCACTCCACAAATACATAGTGAGAGAGAGCGACGCCCCCTATCCCAACAATTATAATCCAAATTGGCCAGACACACAAAGGGTGGAAGGGGAAATAAAAGGTCTGGAAGGGTGAAATAACTTGCCTGTAAATTCACACAGCAGGTCTCCTGACTCCCACTCTAGTGCCTATCTTTTAGAACACACAATCCAGCATGTTTCATGAGGCTGGATAGTCATCTGTCTTGGATGGCGCAGACACAATGAATCCTACATCTGAGCTGGGGGTTAGACAGATGACCCTCGCAGTCCCTTCTAACCCTATGGTTCTATGCTGTCATGTTAGCCTGTGATTTTAGAACCAGCCTCAGCGGGAGCCATGGGCGCTCGGTAGTCTCTCTGAAACAGCTGGATTACTTTTACCTTCCTAAAATGATTCATTTAATTGAATCCAAAACCCGCACGAGTTCTGATGCCCTGAGGACCCAAAGAAAAACTGCTTTGCTTAATTTGACATCATCTTTATTTTTCTTAGAAGAAAACTACGTTGAGGGGTGGACATTTTCTTTGGAAGGTTCCTGTGACAGCCCCTAAAGCAGAGTGATTGAATCACTCGCAGTAGTTTTCTTTCAGAAAGAAAAACCCTCCAAATGTCAGCTATTGCATACTTTATTGCAAGGTTCCCTAATCATCGCTTTGCAGTTTCAAATCTTTTGAAGCCCCCATTTTTTCCCCTTCCCTCGGTACTGTGATGAAAAACAATTTGACATACAGCTGGTTTTCTAAGAACAAAGTGTTGTTTTAAGTTGGTCTTTAGCTATTCATTACTGTAGTAACACCCACATACAGTAGCAGTAAAAATGATTTAAGCATGATGTATCTCATTTTGCACCTTTTTCCATTATTCTTAGAATTGCATTTGTTTTCATTAGGGTTTTACACAGATCAGATTGAGCTGGGACTAGGGCGAGTGAGGTGATACCTTTGCAGATAATAATGCATTGCACCAATCATGAATTGCACTAAATAATCTTCAGATAGGGGATTGCCATGAAAGAAATGACATGCTAGCAGTTTAATTGTCAGGAGCTAACTCATGTTAGCAAGATGGACTAAGGATGGGTAACAGCATTTCCCAATAGTGGGGGAAAAAAAGAAAAATGAAGGTAAGATCAATAACATTAAGACAAATGCTTTAATAATGTTGCTTAACTCCATTTGTAATGAGGGGAAAGAACAAGATCCTCTGGAAATTAAAACCAATACCGGTTTGCTTAACAAATGCCTTGTCTGCATTTAGAACGAAATATGGAAATGCACTAAGATGAAAATTTATTGAGGAGAAGCATAAACAAAAAGGCATATGCAGAAAAAAGAAAGATTTCGTTAAAGAAACACATTGGATAGGATAGAGGAAAAGGTGTGCAAAATAAAAACTTTGCTCGAAGTAAAAGTCACAGGTCATTGAAAAAGAAATTCCGTGAAAAATGCCACAGAGTGTTTTTTGCTGAAATTGGAACGTTTCAAAAATTTCCAACAACCGCTAGTTAAAAATGGATTTTCCCATCTGGTAATAAGCCGGACCAAAAGAGCCCCAAAGTGGTCCGTGGTTTGATTTGCATAGGAAAAGAATGTGGTTGTCAAAGGCAGCCCACAGCTTTGTCATTGTCTGTATGCTGTTGCTAGTCTTCTTAAAACTTTTATTATCCTTCAGGACATGAGCTGATCACCAGCCAGGTTCAGAAATTAATTTCCACCCCTGGTGTAGCAGTGGTTCACAACTGGGTGCGTTATGTGGGGGTGGTTATGGCTTTTGAGTGAGACATCACCACTCAGTTTCCGACAGGTTATGGGGTTAGATGGATTTTGTTCCACACTGGACTTTGCTCAGTTGTATGTTGGAAGCCATGTGAATGGGACAGCCACTGGGTTATTAAGTTCTCAATGCTAGTTGAAGTTTCTTAGTATACAGGATTTTGAGGCAGATCCTCAGTTGGTGTAAATTGGCTTAGTCAATTGAGATCACTGGATCATAAGCAATTTACACCAGTTGGGAATTTAGCCTTACAAGTGTATTTAGTAACAGAATGTTGCACATACATGATTTATTTGTTACAGGGATCTCTGTTCTTTTTTAAAGAAAAAAATCAACAAGTTGTTATAATGATAGTACTCTGTGCTCCTCATCTAAAATCTCAAATCGTTTTCCAAATATTTATTATTACACTTTACAAAACCCCTGTGAGGCAGTTCAGCATTATTATTAAAAAAATGCTGGTAAATAAACTAAGGCAGAGGAAGATTAAT
Source organism: Chelonia mydas (assembly GCF_015237465.2). Lineage (NCBI taxonomy): Eukaryota > Metazoa > Chordata > Testudines > Cheloniidae > Chelonia > Chelonia mydas. The sequence continues at coordinate 335,690,336 of NC_057849.1, read as the reverse complement.
GTGATTTACCTAAGGTTACACTGAATCAGTAGCAGCTGGGATTAGGACCAAGAGGACCTGATTCCCAGTCCTCAGCCTTAACAACTAGACAGCATTGCCTCCCATTTGTGCTACAGAAGCTAAGGGATCTTAATTACATAGACAAGCAATTCAACTCAGCTAAGTAAAGTTCAGAACCTGTTGTCACTACAGTTAAAAACAGTTTGGTAAGTGATCTGAATAGGAGCAAAATCCATTCTGAGATGGGTGAGTTCAGATCTTGAACATAGAGAATGGACTGGTAGTAGGAAAAAAGCTCATTCAAATAAATTTTCTTTCTATTCCTTGAAAACTTCAAGCTCATATCAGGATCCTGCAATTACATTCTATGGAATCGATTACACTCTGGCCCCGATACAGCAAAGCAATTTAGCACGTGCTTGGCTTTAAACAACGTGAATGCCCAGTGAGACTACACACATGGGTAAAGGTACTGCTGTGTATGTTTGCAGAATCTGAGACTTGCTGGGGCACCTCTTCTTCTGTCACAACGCCTGCTGTTTAATCCCTTATTTTAAGAACCTAAATAAAATATTGCAGCATTTAGGTAGCTACATTTGACAACATTGTGGGGTTTCATTTCTTGTTTATACACAGGAATGATTTGTTGAGCATATTCTCCTTTATTATTTTCATAGCAAAGTAAGAAAAACATAGTCAAGTTTTAATTAAAATTTCCCCAGAAAAACCCAGTGGGTTAAATCTTGGGATTTAAAACAAAACAAACAAACAAGCAAAACCATTCTGCAAATCTTTTTTTCAAAAGTTCTAGCTTGGAAAACCCAAAGCACTGCTGGAGTTGCCATAGTTAGTGCATGGTAATCTGCAATACACTAATCTAAAGTGGTTGCGTGTAATTGGAGTTGAGATGACAATTCACAAGGAAAAAGTGGTGAAAATATTTTCCCCCAAAAAAATTCTGTGTAATTTTTTCAGCATTTCATTAGGAGTGATTATGTACACCTGAAATTTAATGTTTCCCCCTAAATTTGGTGAAATTAAAAAAAGTTATTTTTGCATCGCAAAATGCCCAATTTCTGTTTTTGTTACAAAGCTTCAACTCAAAATAAATAATTTCTATCTTGTGATTTGATCTCTTTTTGAAGAAAGAAAAAATTTGCAAAATTGTTAAGCTGAGTTTAGGCACTGAAGATCTCGTTTGCATTTTTAATTTGCTGTGTTAAAATGTATTACTCTGACAAAGGTGTTAAGGAGAAGGTTGCCCATAAATTATGTTACTTTATATTTTATATTTCTCTGGCTCTGAATTGCTATTGGACTTCAGATGCTTTGGGGGATATGTTATCAATGCAGCAGGCTTATTCCGCATGATTTACAGAAACACAGATTTTTAAAACAGAAATTTTACACACAGAGCAAATTACTCAATTTTTGAGCATTTTTTCATTTAGTTATAAATATTTCAGAGCCCTTTATGTCATTTTTTTCCCCCCAGGGAAATATACAAGAGCTGATATCTTAGGAGCAGTTTCTGTCTATCACACAAAATGTGTTAAACAGAAACCTCTTGCAAGGAGCATTCAGCAAATGGGTGCCAAACCAAAAAGAGGGGTAATAATAATAAAAAAATCCATTTCAAAATGAAAATATATTTTGGGGTTTTTCTTTATTAAATGAAAAACTGAAAATGTTATTCAGAAATGTTTTGAATGTTGTTTCAAAATGTCCAAAAAAAAAATCAACAATGTCAGTTTGCTGCAAGATTTTCATAGTGGTTGAATTTTGACTTTTTTCTAACCAAGCTGTTTTGTCATTTCCAAAATATTTGTTTTCAAGTTTGGGTTGTTGGGTTTTTTTGTGGGGAGGTGTCAAAATTATTTTCCAAACTTGACCTGAACCCACAAGTATTTTCAGTGCCTTAAAAATGCATTTTTGAGTGAATTTACTATTCACCAAAAACATCTTGGTCAAGTCTTCTTCCAAACACTTTAAATGATTTCAGTTGGAGCTTTGTTAAGAAAGGCCTTCAGAAGTTGAGGCAGAATTTTGCCCTAAAAAAGCCACTGAAGTCAGTTAGAGTCTTTCCATTGACTTCAATAGAATTTGGTTCAGGCCTCAAATCCTTTATTATCGAGGGTGGTTTTTTTGTTTGTTTTTGTTTGTTTTTTGTTTTTGTTTCTTTTTGGTGTGTGTGGAACAGGGAAAAACAACAACTACAAAACCCAAAAAAACAAAACAAAACCACCCATAACACTACTGGAATTCATGCAGTTAGCGGTGGCAAAGTATTAGCTGGAGACGTACAGTGCACTAAAGAGTAGAGATGAGTTTCACTCACCACATGAGGCTGGGGCTCTAGGTTTGTAATTCCTGAAGCTCAAGTGGGTAGACAGTCAGACCAAGTTTTCTCGTGTTAGCCTTCTTCTGCAGACAATCTGATTGTATTTGATTAGCTTTAGTTTGGAATGATTTTTATTAGAAATATGTTGTAGCTGGCTTTAATCTATGTTTGTCGCAGAGTAGAGGAAACATGATTGAGTGGCAAGTATATAAGAATATAAAACTTCTCGCATCCAGTGATCGGCAGAGCGCACCTCAGACTTTATTCCTTGTAAACAGGGTTTGATTCATTCATCTCAGGTTGCTAGCAACTGGGTTTCATTTTGCATCAGCAACCAGAAGACTAATGTTAATAGCCCACAAAGATGCGGTAGCCAACCCAGAAACGAAACACATTCTGAAACGGAGAACTGTTGCAACCGAGCCTTCTGTCAGGCTGATTCAAAACAGCAGTGTTCCAAATGATGGGTGAGACGTAAGGTTTACAGACAGGTAAAAGAATAGAATTTTTACCCATGCGTGGCAGCGAAGCAAATTGTTAAACTTATGAGATTCTAAAGGCCTGTTTTCATAATATCTCCTAATGCAAAAGCCCCCTGAGACAACAAGACAGCTTACCTGCCAACTTTGACATTTCTATAACCAAATCAATATTTCAGTGGCCTCACACTATAAATCTGATGTTGATTTGAATTTTCTGAAAGTAACAAATGATCCAATTAGAAAACCAACAAAAAGGTGAGAATAATTATGCTGTTTATTCTTCCATGACGATAAGGTGGGCTTGACAAGACAGAATACTCTTCCTAAACCAGAGTCTGTCTCTGCTTGCAATTGATCTTAGAAGTTAAAGGTTTCCCTTGCATTTTTAACATGCTAAGTTAAAATATATTACTTTGATAGAGATGTTAAGTAGCAGTTTGCCTACAATATCACATACCTTTTGTTTTATATTCCTCTGGCTTGCTGCAGAATTTCAGATGCATGTGGGGATATATTGTCTACATGGAAGTGAGGCTTGCTCTGCAATGATTTACAGTAGCACACAGCAGGTTCACCCAAGCAGCTCTTTTCTTCACAGTATCATTCATATGGAAAATATGGAAACGGTAGAAGTATTAAATGCCTTTTCTGTTTCAGTTTTCACCAAAAAGGTTAGTAGTGATTGGATGCCTAACATAGTGAATGCCAGTGAAAATGAGCTAGGATCAGAAGCTAAAATAGGGAAAGAACAAACTAAAAATTACTTAGACAAATTATATGTCTTCATGTCACCAGGGCCTGATGAAATACATCCTACAATACTCAGGGAGCTGACTGAGGAGATATCTGAGCCATTAGCAATTATCTTTTAAAAGTTATGGAAGATGGAAGAGATTCCTGAGGACTGGAAAAGGGCAAATATAATGCCAATCTATAAAAAGCGGATAAGGACAATCCGGGGAATTACAGATCAGTCATTTGAACTTCAGTACCTGGAAAGATAATGGAACAAATAATTAAGCAATCAGTTTGCAAACACCTAGAAGATAATAAGGTGATAAAAGTCAGCATGGATTTGTCAAGAACAAATCACATCAAACCAACCTAATAGATTTCTTTGCTAGAGTAACAAGCCTTGTGGATGGGGGGAAGCAGTGATGTGGTATATCTTGACTTTAGTAAGGCTTTTGATGCTGTCTTCTATGATCTTCTCATAAACAAACTAGGGAAATGCAACCTAAATGGAGCTACTATAAGGTGGTTGCATAACGAGTTGGAAAATTGTTCCCAGTGCTTTACAATCAAGCTGGAAGGGCATAATGACTGGGGTCCCACAGGGATCAGTTCTGGGTCCGGTTCTGTTCAATACCTTCATCAATGATTTATAAAGTTTGTGGATGCTACCAAGCTGGAGGAGGTTGCAAGTGCTTTGGAGGATAGGATTAAAATTCAAAATGATCTGGACAAACTGGAGAAATGGTCTGAAGTAAATAGGATGAAATTCAATAAAGACAAACGCAAAGTACTCCACTTAGGAAGGAACAATCAGTCGCACACATATAAATGGGACATGACTGCCCAGGAAGCAGTACTGTGGAAAGGAATCTTGGGGTCATAGTGTTGTAAGCAAGACATGGGAAGCAATTCTTCATAGAATCATAGAATATCAGGGTTGGAAGGGACCTCAGGAGGTCATCTAGTCCAACCCCCTGCTCAAAGCAGGACCAATCCCCAATTAAATCATCCCAGCCAGGGTTTTGTCAAGCCTGACCTTAAAAACTTCTAAGGAAGGAGATTCCACCACCTCCCTAGGTAACGCATTCCAGTGTTTCATCACCCTCCTAGTGAAAAAGTTTTTCCTAATATCCAACCTAAGTGCTGCTCTATTCCATGCTGATTAGACCTCAACTGGAGTATGGTGTCCAGTGCTGGGTGCCACATTTCAGGAAAGATGTGGACAAATTGGAGAAAGTCCGGAGAAGAACAACAAAAATGATTAAAGGTCTAGAAAACATGACCTATGAGGGAAGACTGAAAAAATCGGGTTTGTTTAGTCTGGAGAAGAGAAGACTGAGAGAGGACATGATAACAGTTTTCAAGTACATAAAAGGTTGTTACAAGAAGGAGGGAGAAAAATTGTTGTCCTTAATGTCCGAGGATAGGACAAGAAGCAATGGGCTTAAATTGCAGCAAGGGCATTTTAGGTTGGACATTAGGAAAAACTTCTTAACTGTCGGGGTAGTTAAGCACTGGAATAAATTGCCTAGGGAGGTTGTGGAATCTCCATCATTGGATATTTTTAAGAGCAGGTTAGACAAACACCTGTCAGGGATGGTCTAGACCAGTGGTTCCCACACTTGTTCTGCAGCTTGTGCAGGGAAAGCCCCTGGCAGGCTGGGCTGTTTGTTTACCTGCCGCGTCTGCAGGTTCAGCTGATCGCGGCTCCCAGTGGCTGCGGTTCACTGCTCCAGGCCAATGGGAGCTGCTGGAAGCGGCGGCCAGTAGGTCCCTCAGCCCGCGCCGCTTCCCGCAGCTCCCATTGGCCTAGAGCAGCGAACCGCGGCCACTGGGAGCCGCGATCGGCCGAACCGGCGGACGCAGCAGGTAAACAAACCGGCCCGGCCCACCAGGGGCTTTCCCTGCTCAAGCGGCGGAACAAGTTTGGGAACCGCTGGTCTAGATAATACTTAGTCCTCCCCTGAGTGCAGGGGACTGGACTAGATGATCTCTCACGGTCCATTCCAGTCCTATAATTCTATGTCAACAGGAGCATCCGGGGTTTTTTTTTTTGGTTATTCAAATTGTTGTTTGGATGGAACGTGCTTAGAGGTCCAAATTTCCAGCTTTCTCTTTTTTCCCCCATAATTATCTTCAGTGATAATTTATATCCAGTTTTTTTTCAATTAAGGGGCACACAATGTAACCCCTTAATTTCTAGTTACCTGGAGCTAGATTATGCATGAAAGCAAAGAGGAACTCCACCTAAAAATCATGAGCCATGATCTCACCCTGTATCTGTGTTGCTAATGGACTTGATTTTCAGAGTACCCACAGCCCCAGTTAGTGTCAATGGAGCTGTGAATGCCATTGACCCAGTTTAAAAATCAGGCCCCAAAGATCCCATTGTGCCACTTGTTTATACTCCCAAATCAGGTCAACTGGTTGCTGACTTAAAAACAAAACAAAACAGGTATGAGAAACAAAATGAAGCATTACACCAGAAAACTATCCTGATACCACTGGCTAAATCTTCCATTGCATTGTACTTTGAGTAGTCATTTACACCTCAGAGAAAGTGGGTGTAAAATGCTACTAAATCAGGTTGGGGATGATTTCCACCCACCCTATCCCGTAAATGACTGTACAAAGTGCAGAGCAATAGTGAATCAGACCCAGTAACTCCATCCCAAGGCAGTGCTGCGAGGCTGTTCTGAAAGTTTTACAGCAAAGTTTGTTTTGTGGGATCTAATAAAAAGACCACAGTTATTGTTCTCTGACTATTCATATTCTTTCCCTCACACTGCAAAGAAAATTGGTTCATTCATATTCTTATATGGTGGGCAAGATCTCCTTGCCTGGCATTCTTCTGAAATAGGAAAGAGATGCCCTACTCAGCCTGGCTTAACATTGCCATTATCTGCATAATAAAGCTAGACCGTAGGTACAGTATTTATACACACACACACACACATAAATTTATACAGATATACCGGGTATGCACAAGGATAAACTGAATAAGAATGACAATAACTTCAGAATAGAGGAAGAGGGATGCAACTTAGTAAGTGACATCCAGAACAGATCTGATAATGTCAAATGACTAAACTAAGAGCTTTTTATGAACATCTCTTCTCAGATAGACTATGTGGGGAAAAAATATACATGAGCTGATAATGTGAGATTTCCTCCTCAATTTGGCAGAAAAGTTGTTCCTTATTCATTTTTCATCCCTTTTTCTTTTGGCAGATTTTTTTTTTCATATTTAGCACAAAGAAAGACAATTTTCTTACATTGTACAAACCTATGTTACATTTTACAGAAATGTAAGGAGACAAAGTGGGTGAGGTAATATCTTTTATTGAACCAGCTCCTGTTGGTGAAAGAGACAAGCTTTTCAGTTTACACAGAGCTCTTCTCCATGTCTGGGAAAGGTACTCAGATGACTACACTGCAATTAGACACCCGTAGATGGCCTGTATAGCTGACTCAGGCTCATGATAAGGGGCTGTTTAATTGCTGTGTAGATGTTTGGACATGGCCTGCAGCCCGAACTATGGGACCCTCCAATCTCGCAGGACCCTAGAGCCAAGGCTGCAGCATGAACCTGAACATCTACACCACAATTAGATAGCCCCTTAGCCCAAGCCCCATGAGTCAAAGTCAGCTGGCTTGAGCTAGCCCTGGGATTTGACTTGCAGTGGAGACATACCCTGAGCCTCACAGCTAAATACAAGAATGGAACAGATAAGGAGTTAACATGTTAACTACGACTGAAGGTGTGTTAACTGCCCACTTCAACTTGAATTAGGGTGACCAGATGTCCCGATTTTATGGGGACAGTCCCGATACTTGGGGCTTTTTGTTATATAGGTGCCTATTACCTCCCACCCCCGTCCCAGTTTTTCACACTTGCTATCACACTTGCTCACCCTACCTTCAATTGTCTCTTGCAACATTTGTTAACTGCTTGTCTGTTCTACCCTTCTGTTTAGTTGTGACACTCTGAGCACCTTTCCCAGACCTGAAGAAGAGCTCTGTGTAAGCTCGAAAGCTTGTCTCTCACCAGCAGAAGCAAGTTGGTCTAAAAAATGATATTCCCCATCTTGTTTCTCTAGTATCCTCGGACCAACATGGTTACAACAATACTACAAACAGCAATGTAAAGGCCTGCACGTTGGATCATAATTCGATCACAATGTTGGTAAAAATGATACCCCTGAATCTACCTAGGTTGCTCTGTGTCCCTAGCATCCTACTAGTAAGCATCTTCCAAGTAATTAAAATAGAAATAAATAATTACATCACAGCTGTCTTCCTTCCTCCCAGCTCAACAGGAAAAATACCTGAATTAGTTGTTATTTATTTTCTATGCGTGTGTGTAGACTTTAATAATGAAAAGGCATGCTAAAGATGTACAAAGCCAAAAAGTCTCAAGAATTTTAGCACAAATGGTTACTTTTCCAAATATTGTTATGACAGTCTGTTTTATTCATCTTCCCTGCATCCAATTACAAAGCAGAAACAACCAAAGAAAAAAATTAAACTTATCATGGAAACTGTTGTACTACAGGTCTTACACCTATTTTCATACCAGAATTGAGGGGAATTTTGCCATTGGCTTTAGGCCCTGATTCAGAAAGGAACTTAAGCACATGTCTAACATCAAGCATGAGTAGTTCCAAATGAAGTCAGTGGGACTACTCACGTGCAACAACTTCGGCATAGGCTTAAACACTGCTGAATCAATGCCTTAATGGGAATGGAAAAAAGGCTTTTAGCTATTATCACTACAAAAGGCCCCCCTCCCCCGCCTGCCCCGCTCTCCTGCTGGTAATAGCTCACTTTACCTGATCACTCTGGTTACACCGTGTATGGTACCACCCATTGTTTCATGTTCTCCATGTATATAAATCTCCCCATTGTATTTTCCACTGAATGCATCTGATGAAGTGAGCTGTAGCTCACGAAAGCTTATGCTTAAATAAATTTGTTAGTCTCTAAGGTGCTACAAGTCCTCCTTTTCTTTTTGGAGTAACACTAGTGACTCCATAATAAGTAAAATATTCTCAAATAAATACTTCCCTTGCTCAGGAGATACAATCTGCTGGACTTTGCATAGCATCTATTTGCATTAAAGCTTTTTCTTCCTTTGATTACATTTTTTCCCCCCTTAGTAGCCATATTTGGATTTTGAACTCATGTTTTATTTATTCCTTATCAAAGCCACCAAAGTTTCTGATCCATTAGTTCACCAGTTTAGGCTTCAGTAATAGGCAACATGTCGATTCTTGTTCCAAAGCAGGTATTAATGAATAGATTTCACTCAGGCCATGCCACATCTGATTGGAATGGACAGTGGTGCATTTCAAAAGCATCCGGGTTCACAGATCACCTTGGCCCCAGTTTAGGCATTTCTGGTTTCTAGCACCACAAAGGCATTAGAGAAGGAACTATAAAAGCAGGATTTCTTTGACTGGATTCTTTGCAACAGAGTCAAGTAGAATAAACCTTTTTCAAATGTAAAAAAAAAAAATTAAAAAAATCCTAAAATAAAAGGGTTGGATTTGCTTATGTTCTTTGAAGCTTTTCTTTGTAGGCAGTGTGGGTAGGAAGGAGAGGAGGAATGGAACCCAAAATAATTCAAGAAAACATTTAGTTCTGTCTTTGAATTATATAAAAGCAGCTGCATTTAATTAATTTTTTTTACAGAGTGCTGAATAATCACTGACTCTGCAATACATTGGGCCCGAGCCTTCTCCCATTGAAGTCAATAGGAGCTGTACCACAATGGGAGCAGGAGCAGGCACCGTATTTTTCTCTAACAAAATAGAATTCACAGCACTCGCGATGATTCTGCTCCCACATTAGGAGCTATTTCCTCTGAGATACAAATGTGCTCCTCAAATACTGTATTGAAGATATCAGCCACCAGGAAGCAATCGCTAATTGAGCAATAAAGGGATATCTTCACATATACCAAGAACAAATAGGGCCAAATAAATAATTCTGCTCACATCATCCCTTCCACCTGGAGAACTCAAAGCACTTTCTAAAGAGTAATCAGTTAAGCCTCAAAACACCATGGTCCACGAGAGGGGGATTATTACAGCAATGATACATAGTCACCCAAGATTACACAGTGAGTACTTGTCGGAGCACAAGTTAGTTGTGTTGAGTCCCAGCCACATCGGACCACTGGACAACCCTGTAACAAAGGAGTTTATTATAGTCTCTCCAGCAAAGCACACATATATGCAGGGCTTGACCGTGCGCCCACTGAAGTCACTGTTAAAGATCCTGTCAGCTTTAAAGGGGCAGGATCAGACCCTGAATTCACACAGCTCAAGGGACTGTATATTTACTTGTTCCGTAGCTATTCTGCTGTGCCTATACGTCTGTTTTTCGCAAAAGATGGATTTTCCCCCACCACGCAACACAGCTTCTATGCGCTCATCTTCCTTAGCTCAGTCTTGACGGATAAGGCCATAATGGTGTCAAACTCATTTGCTAATTTGGGAGAAATGTTCAACTGCGTTAAGGTTGTGTTGCTCCTCTAGAAGATGGTGATCCATCTGGACATTATGTTTTCGGTAGTTATGCTGTGGGCATTGTGTATATGGTTGTTTGAAGCACAGCTATATAAATCCATGTGTTAATAACTGTAAATTATGGTTTATCTGGCGGAATTTTCTTTTTCCTCCACGTGCAAACACCTCTAATCTCCATTGTGCTTCAGAATGTAGCTGAAGGTGAAGCAATATGTGTCTCCTTCATGGGCAACAGATCAAACTATTAACAGCATGGTGGAATAGCAGGCTAGGATTTGGTGGGATTTATGAAAGGACATCTGTAGGCAGCATGTAAAAAAGGTTCTTGATTTCATAAGTGCTTCTGTTTCCTAAATGCATAACTGTTTTCTCCTCCGTAGCTAGTCAGTGGGCACAGAGAAGGCTTTTTATCCCATTGAAGAGAAAATTTGGCACCGGTGATTAAATTGGATTAAGGGTTTTACATATTTCAGTGGCAGTTCCTAATGATAAATTGACCTCAATGTTTCAAATATAGAGGAGGAAAGGAGCACACCAGCCTGTCTTTGTTTTCTGTGCTGAAAAAACAGTGATCTCCCATCTGAGGGGACACTATGCCGATTCCCTGCAAAATCCCTTAGGTCCAACTCTGCAGCCCAGATGCCAGTTAGCTAGGCTGGTGCTGAATAGCTCAGCAGGGGTCTGGGTGGGGTTAGGAATCTGCTCTCCTCCCTCATTGCAGACTACATGAGGAACTGCTGTATAGATGCTGCTTCTGCAGTAGCCACTGTTGTTGCCCTCGTTGCCAAGAAGGCCAATAGCATATTGGGCTGCGTTAGTAGGAGCATTGCCAGCAGATCGAGGGATTATTTCCCTCTATTTGGCACTGGTGAGGCCGCACCTGTAGCATTGCGCTCAGTTTTGGTCCCCCCATTACAGAAGGGATGTGGACAAATTGGACAGAGTCCAGCGGAGGGCAACAAAAATGATTAGGGGGCTGGGGCACATGACTTACAAGGAGAGGCTGAGGGAACTGGGGCTATTTAGTCTGCAGAAGAGAAGAGCGAGGGGGGATTTGATAGCAGCCTTCAACTACCTGAAGAAGGGTTCCAAAGAGGTTGGAGCTCGGCTGTTCTCTATGGTGGCAGATGACAGAACAAGGAGCAATGGTCTCAAGTTGCAGTGGGGGAGGTCTAGGTTGGATATTGGGAAACACTATTTCACTAGGAGGGTGGTGAAGCACTGGAATGGGTTACCTAGGGAGGTGGTGGGATATCCAGCCTTAAAGGTTTTTAAGGCCCGGCTTGACAAAGCCCTGGCTGGGATGATTTAGTTGGTGTTGGTCCTGCTTTGAGCAGGGGGTTGGACTAGATGACCTCCTGAGGGCTCTTCCAACCCTAATCTGCTATGATTCTATATTCTAAGCACAGAGGGGAGAATCCATGGAGCCTCTGACCCCCACCACTCTTTTCACATGGGCTCCCACAGGGCAGAGCTCTGCCTACTTAAATTGCAAGCTCTTTGGGGCAGGGACTGCCTTTTACTTATATGGGTGTTCTATGCCTAGTCTGGTGGGCCCCAGTCCCTAATTATTAGGGCTTCTGGTCCCTACTGCAGTATAAATAAATGATAACAGCACATGGAATCTGCAGCCCTTCCAAACCCACTCGCCGCCCCCTGCATAGCAGAACAGCACCAATTCTACTGCCATGGGTCCCAGAGCGTAGAGTGCAGGATTTAAAAGCAGGACAGCCATCCCCACTGTACAACAGATTCTAATTGGCACGAGTTTTAACTAGGTGCAGATTAGCCCCTGGGCACGATCTTTGTCTGGCTCTTTGATTCCTTCCTCTCCGCTCATAAAATAACTCTGCATGCACATGGAGCAGACAAAGAGCTAATGAAATGAAAGCTGAAGCTAAGCTTTGCCGATTTTCACTTTACAACCCGTATTTGGTAAATTCCTCTTTAATTGGTCCCTCCAAGGCCTGGAATATTCATTGGTACGCACATGGCAGCAGACGCAAATATGCAAAGTTAAATGGTCCACGTTATTTTAGAAAGGTGCCTACAGAAATGGTTAGACAGAGCTATTTCACTGATGTCTATACCAGGCAGGTGCACTGTCGTTTCAAAGGACATGGAGAGAGAGAGAAAGAAGGAGCTGTTCTCTGGTAGCTTTATTTAACTAGTGAATGAAGTATGGTGCTTAGAAAAGAGGAGAGAGCTTTAGAACAACTGGGTTCTTTTCCCGTCTCTGCCACTGATCTTGTCCAATTCACTGTAACTTCTCTGGGCCTTAGTCTACTCGCCTGTAAAACAGAAATACTACATGGCTCCCTCAGAAAGTCCTACTGAAGTTTCTTGTGTGTAGATCCTATAAGAGGTGCTGTAACGTGATAAATTTCAATGGCAGTGAGGTGCCTAAATCCCTTAGTCTGATCTAAAAATTCCATATGTGTGCAGCCCAATGGACGGACATCCTCCAGTATATTTATGCCAAAGTGCTTTATAAACAACGTACACATAGCGCTTCTGGATGGTTGTGGCAGCCACCACAGAATAGCCTGACAGGGAAGGAAAGTGCTGCCTAAAGACACCAGGGCTAAACCCTCCTGGGAGTAGAGGGCCATGGGATCTTCAGTGTCTTTACAGAGCAGGCAGGACCTGGGCTTTCACAGATCAACATATGCCTTCAGTATGAAAATCATATTTCTCTTTGCCACTATTTTATCTGCTATTGTTACAGGTAAGTAACAATACGAACCCACCCCTGAAGCAGAGGTTTGTGGCACTCAAAATCATGTCTCTTTCACCAATAGAAGTTGGTCAGTGAAAGGTATTACCTCACCCACCCTGTCTTTCAGTCAAGAGTCCTATAAGTGAATGGGATGAGTGGGGGGAAATCCTGTCTTTTTTCAAGTAGTTTACACTGTGCATCTGGCAGCATTTGTGTGGTGAGTTTTGCTGTTTGGCCTTGGTCAGTTTCCCCTGTTGCTGAGGTAGCATAGCAGGGGAGTGATAAATACCTTTTGAAAAATAGGAAAAGGTAGTTGCAAACCCATAAAAAGGAGCAGGGCCTCTGTAATACCTGAAACTAAGAACTTCTGGGTGGTGGTTGGTTTTTTTAAACTGACTAATTTAGATGTGGTCTACACTACAGCCCTATATTGGTACGCCTACGTCGCTCAAAGGTGTGAAAAATCCACCCCCGTGAGTGATGTAGTTTACTGACCTAACTCCCTGTGTAGATAGGAGAGCTTTTCACGCCAACATAGCGACCGCCTCTTCTGGGAGGTGGATTAACTATGCCGATGGGTTAGCTCTCTCCTGTCAACTTAGAGCATCTTCATTAAAGTGCGACGGTAACGCAGTTGCGCCGAGGCAGTGTTTGAAGTGTAGACTTGCCTTTACGTTTCAAGTTGACAGTGTCTTTTTGATTTATATCCTTGTGACTTTGTCCCGTGTGTGCCAGAAAGAAGGAACGATGGAAAGAAGAAGGGAAGAAGGATTTGTGGAGAAGTCTGGGTTTTAGTCCCACAGGGCTACAGATGCCCTGTGTGAATTTTGGCTCGAAACATGACCTGTGAGTCTCTGTTTCTTCATCTGTAAAATGGGAATAGTAATCCATCCCTCCCTCACATGAGGCTAAATTAATTAATGGACACTATGGTGATGCACACCCTAGTAAAGCCCGTAAATTCACTGACATTGTTTAAATGCCAAGGAATTTTGGCCTGTGGCATGGCCTACATGTGAGGGTTAGCGATTTGTTTTAGTGCCTTTCAAACTATTAAAGGACAGAGACTGTGTTAAAAGGCATGAGAGGTGGGTGTCATGAGAATCCTTCCCAGTGCCCTTATCCTGAAAATCCTTATTTACCATGAGGAGTCCCATTGACTTGGCTGGGCCTGTACATGAGAATAAAGGACTGCAGCGTTGGGGCATCTTTATTATGTACACGCAGAAAGTGTGTGACATGTTAATCTGCAGACCGCAGTTATTTTCCGTTCATTTCAGCTGCTGTAATGAGGTTACCCAAGAGGTTATCTCTGGACAATTAGCAACCAGTTAATTACACAAAGACAGGGCCAGATCCTCCAACCATTCGTCATGCAGGGAATAATAATACCTACCTCTTAGATAGCACTTTTCACCAATAGCTCTGAAAGTGCTTTACAAAGCAGTTCAGTCATTTACAGATGGGGAAACCAAGGCACAGAAGTGAAGCAACTTGCCTAACGACACCCAGCAGGCCAGCAGCAAAGTCAGGAACAGAACCCAGATCTCCTGAATCCTAGTCTGGTGCGCTATCCACTAGGCCACACTGCCCTGGCGAGAAACAAGAGTTCTATTCGTTACAATTTTATTACCCCGCAGACTTTTTAAATATTATTTGTATTACCACAGTAGCATCTATTATCCCCAGTCATGGACCAGAATCCCATTGTGCTAGGTGCTGTACAAACACAGAACAAAAAGCCAGTGCTGCTTCAAAGAACTTACCGTGGACCTTAAAGGGTTATACAGGATTGGCCCCACAAAAACAATAGCAAAATTCTGAGTTCACTGTAGCAGGTACTGGAATCAATAACCCTCTGGCATTGGTAAACACAGTTCTTGTGAAGCTGAGCAATATTAAAATCACTCTGAGTCATCTGATATCCTCCAACATGAGGGAGAGTGCTTTATTCCTTTTAACAACCTACACAGCAATTGCTGCTCATAACAAAATGATTGTAGTCGTGATTTCCTTAGAATGGCACCCTACGGGCCAGACCATGCCCCCTTGAGCTGCACATGGAGTGGAACCCCAGGGGCATTTCCTCATGGCTCTTACCACAGCCCCATGGAAGGGGGACTCCTAGTACAAACCCCCATCTCCCTCTAGGGCCTGGGCTGAAAGTGGAGGTGAAGATGGAGCAGGGTGGGGGAGGAATGTGTCAGGAAGAGGTTAGTGGGGACACATATCACATACCCACCCCCACTCTGGCCCTGGTGGCTTAAGCTGAGAAAGAGAACACAGCCCCATGCTGTTAACAGTTCAGTGTAGGCCCCTGCCCGTGGGGATGCACAGGAGCTTAGACTGTGCTGCCGTGGGTGGCAAAAGTAAGCAGCCATAGGTGCGGGAAGTAGGGGTGCTGGGGGTGCAGCCACACCCCCTGACTTGAAGTGGTTTCCATCATACACAGGGTGTACATTTTGGTTCAATGGCTCTGAGCACCCTCCCTTTAAAATTGTTATAGCACCCCTGTAAGCAGCAGTGGTCAGAGCAAGCTTGGACTTTGCCCAAGATATTTTTCTTTCGGAAAGGACCATTCAAAAACTTTACAGATATCTCCCGAGAGCCTTAGTTGTTTTAGGCCAGCAGGACAAAACACTACTAGCATCCTCCAATCCCTCAAAGATTACATTCTGGAGAGCGCCGCTATTGTGCTCGATATCTTAAGTCTGTATTCCTACACTGTACGTGTATTTATGCCGCTAATACTGATAAAAAAGTCATCTAGATAATCTATTTAAACAGCTAAGAGAGTTCAGTGTCTCTGCTGAACCAGACGGCCTCTGAATTTAAGTTTAAAAAGGATTCAGTCAATTATCAATAACGTCATGCAATCTGAATGGAGCAGGTGTAGACTATTCAAACTTTTAAAAGACAAATAGGCGACTGACAGACAAAAGAAAAAAATGTGTACACGATTAAAGAGATAAATAACAAGATAAAAGAAAATACTCTCACTGAATCATTAATTCTTAATTTTAATGAATTTGCATGGACGCGGCATACCAGAAAGTTCACCTTAGTTCTTCAAGACTTTAGGGTAGCTCTCATTGTTATTGCAAACTTAATTATTCTATGTTCCCAACAAGAAATATTCAAAATTCATAAGCCAGCCCCCCCCACCAAAAACAAGTCATGAGATTAACTGAAAAATCATGAGGTTTTTTTTTTTTTTTAAATAATAAACGTTGGGTTCTTTTTATTTGTCTCCTGGGTTTTAAGTCACTAGGGTACGAACTTTTCTCTTTGCAATCATGAGGGCTAGACTCTTAGTATTATTACAGTTTTTTTAAATGAAAGCTAAGGTTCTCATATAATCACGTGGCTCCAGTAGCTGGGGCTTTAAGAAGCTGATTATCACAAGAGCTGGCAACACTAATTGCTGATAGGGTGCTACAAATTTCTATCCTGGTCCTTTTAAAATTGTTTTGATATCAAAATAAGTAAAATAATAAAATATAAAAGAAGGTGAATTACGGCAGTGATGACACTGGAGATGCTATCATTTCTGGTTTAAAATTCATTGTTTCTCTGAGCTTCAACTTACCATAATGCATGTTTCGTTTTCTAAAAAGACTCAATAGTTTCTTTGGGATGGAGTCTGCTACCCTACGGTATTCCATATGGATTCTTATATCGCACTTATCATCATACTATCCCTTACTCATGTCTCTCAGCACTTTGGTCCATAAGTAGCTACATTAAAACCTCCTAGACTATTTGTAGAGTAAGACTCTTCTCGGGGTGAGGAAAGGTAGCAGAGTATGGCCTTTGATTCACAGATTAGGATTTAAAGACAGAGCTTAACATGCTCAGATGGGGTAAATTAGTGTAGACCCAATGTTTCTTCAGCTTTTCAAGTTGGTGGCCCCTTATTTGAAGTCAACTTTTCATGACCCCCTTGGGGTTTACTATAAAAGTAAGAGTAAGAAAAAATAAATGCATCCAGGGTAACAATGATAAGGGTATGTGATTTATTTGTACATGTGTGTTTTGAGAGAGTGAAGAATGCTTGGCTTTGAAGAGCAAGGGTGCTCAGGGAATGGGAAAGTGAATGTTCTTAGATTGTAATAATTTTATTCTATTTCGACCCCCTGATTGCCTTTCATTACCCCACTGGTTGATAAACACTGCTGTGTGTTTGTTTGTTTAAACAATCTGGGACTATCCTTTCCTTGAGTACCAGTGAGTTTCTGGGTTATGTTTTAAGATGTTGATTTTAATCTTGAAAACCCTAAAAACCTATATTTTTAAAGAGACAAGGTGGGTGAGATATCTTTTATTGACCAACTTTGGGTGGTGAGAGATCCACAAGCTTTCGAGATACACAGAGCTCTTCTTCAGATCTGGGAAAGGTACTAAGAGCGTCACAGCTAAATAAAAGGTGAAACAGATTGTTTAGCATAAGGATAAGTCTTAACTGAGTCCTTGATTTTTAGTATCTCACAAAGTTATGAATTTAAGATCCCAAGCTTGTCTTTTGAAGGGGTTGTGAAAGTTTTCTTTGAGGACAAGGCTTTCCAAAATGCCACCTTCTTAATGGGCCACCTGGAGGAAGAATTTCTGGACCAATGCAATATGAAACCAATGATATACCTGAGAAATTTTCATCCTCTGGACAGACAACATAAATGCCGGCATAGATTTCCACCACAACTTCAGCAACCAGTACCCATCCATCAACCTCTCTCTAAAACACTCCCACACCTGCATCAGCATTGTGGACACAATGATCAGCTTCAACAAAGGAACCCTACAGATAACTATCTACAAGAAACCCATGGATTACCACACCTACCTTCACAATCCAGTAACCACCCCAAACATACCAAGAAATCTGTCATCTACAGCCAGGCACTCAGATACTCCAGAATATGCTCCAAGGAGTCAGTCCAAGGTATATACCCTGACACACTTTAAAAGGCTTTCACCAAACAAGGACACTCCATCAGAGACGTAGATCGCATCATGGAATGAGCCACCCAAACACCCAGAAAACCCAGTCACACCTACCTCACACCCTTAGTTGTCACCTACCACCTCACACTGGAACCCATAAGGGGTATCATTAAACAATTACAACACATACTCAATGGGGACCAGATCCTGAAAGAAATCTTTCCTGAAACCCCTCTACTGGCCTTCAAACAATCCCCAACCTTGCCAGGCTCATCATAGCATAGCATAGAATCATAGAACTGGAAGGGACATCGAGAGGTCATCTAGTCCAGTCCTCTGCACTCAAGGCAGCACAAAGTATTATCTAGACCATCCCTAACAAGTGTTTGTCCAACCTGCTCTTAAAAATCCCCAATGATGGAGATTCCACCACCTCCCTAGGTGCAGAAGGAAGCTGCCCATAGACCAAGACATACCAATTCAAAGCAAAACCAGACCCTGCCATAACAACAGATGAAAAACCTGCAGACATATCTCCACTGATATAATGATCAATATCCCACAAAGCACATCCGTCAAGATACGTGGCCTACCCATGCCTATCACAACCTGTGGCGTATCTCATCCAGGGCACTAAATGCCCCAATAACAATTATGTGGGTGAAACCAGATATTTACTACACTCCTGAATGAACGCACACAGCAAAATGATAAAAGACAAAAACACCACATCAACCACAGGCAGACACTTTTTATAGAATAATCACTCCATATCTGACCTCACAGTTCTCATCCTCAAAGGAAACCTGCCCAACACCATCAAAAGACAAGGCTGGGAGCTTAAATTCATAACTTTATTAGACACTAAAAATCATGGACTTAGTAAAGACACTGGATTTATAATCTACAATCTTTAACCCATTAACCTTCCGTTGTCCTGCGATTGCAGAGGTGTTAACTGTGCACTTCACCTTGGACGATCTCTTGCAACGTGTGTTAACTCCTTATACTTAACAATCTGTTCCACCTTGTATTTAGCTTTGATAGTCTGAATATCTTTCTCAGACCTGAAAAAGATCTCAGTGTAAGCTTGAAAGCTTGTCTCTTTCACCAAGAGAGGTTGATCCAATAAATTATATTACCTCACCCATCTTATCTCTCTAATATCCTGGGGCAAACATGGCTACAACGACATTGCAAACACATTTTCAAAGACAGTTAGGTATCGCTGCACTCAGTTGAGTTAGGAGCCTAAATTTCATTTACAATATTCATTTTCAATTGTTGGTGGAATGTTAAATTCCTAAGCACCTAAAACACTTTTGAGAGTGAGATTTAGGGTCCTAAAACAATTATGCATTTTGATGATGATCATAGCAATCCCTAAATACCTTTTACAAATCTGAGCCTAGATGCCTTAAGACCATCCTACCTGAGTAATCACCTCTCCTATGACCTACTGCCACAGTCGGGGCACTCATGCTGAAGACCTATTGGTATAAACGAGAGGAAATTGCTGGCTGGTTTTTTGTTTTTTTGTGTGTGGACTTCTCGTCTTCGGAATTCACTCTTCTCCTTGTTCTGAAATGCCCTGAGTCTGCTAACCTTCATACATTGCAAAATCTCTTTTCTCAGGCACTAGAACATGGGTTGGAGAATTGAAAAGGGGAGGAGTTGTTTCATCGACTTTTAAGGTCAGAAGGAGCCAGGACAACCATCTAGTCTGACGACCTATGTAACACAGATCAGAGAACCTTACCCAGTAGTTCCTACATCTAGCCCATAACTTCTGTTTGAATTAAAGCCCAAATTTTAGAAACACATCCAATCTTGATTTAAACACAACCTTATGTAAATTCTACCAGTGGTTAAATACTCTCACTGCTAAAAATTTGCACCTTATTTCTAGTTGCAATTTGTCTAGGGTCAACTTCCAGCTACTGGATTTTGTTATGCCTCTGTCTGCTAGATTAAAGAGACATCTACTGGGTTAGAAGTTGTTTGTGAATTTTTAAGTTGCCTGTCTCGGGTGGTGGGTTACCTTAAATTGTACTGCTGTGTATAGGACTCATTTTAAAGATATGACTAAGGCCTCTAGAATATATAGAAAGGCTCCCTTTTTAACATTTTTGTATGTCTGAATAAATGTATATGTACAGTGGAGCTGAATAAATAATACATTTTTTGATTAGTTGGTAATTTTGAAAAGTAGAAAAAACTGTTTTGGATCAAACAAAACATTTTCTTTCATTTTGAGCTTTTTTAAACATTTGAAATAAAATTAAAAGTAATTTCAAAATAACTTTTTGTTTGGAAT
Source organism: Chelonia mydas (assembly GCF_015237465.2). Classification (NCBI taxonomy): domain Eukaryota; kingdom Metazoa; phylum Chordata; order Testudines; family Cheloniidae; genus Chelonia; species Chelonia mydas. The sequence goes on along the minus strand of NC_057849.1, from coordinate 335,670,268 downwards.
CAAACAATAAAAAATGGTTCATTTTAGAAAGTGTCAAATTAAACGGGGTTTTTTTGTTTGTTTTTTTTTAGAATTTTTAAGGTTTTTGTTCCAGAACAAAATATTTGGTAAACAAATTGACACATTCACAAAATATTTCAGCCACGCTGAATTTATTTATTTACCGACCAAAAAAAGTTGTGATCAAAATATTTTGCTCAGCTGTTTTGTATAGCACCTAGCACAATGGGGCTCTGGTACCGACCGAGGGTTGTGAGTGCTCATGTAACATAAATAATAAAGCTTATGCATATGTTATATCTTTAAATGTTTGTAGGATGGGGTCCTTACTGGAAAACAAGTGAGCCCTCTTTAGCTAATTCAGCACTTATGAATCTCCATAGAATGCAGCCAAAGATTGTGCAGCCAAGAAAATAAACATTTATATTAAAACAACAACAAAAAAGTAAGTTCAAATCTTGATAACACTGCACTTCTGTCATAATTTTTAAGAACTTTTCCCCTTCATTCAATTATGGTCTCATTCATTCTTGCCACTTTTGGAAAGCAATTTTTTTTTTAAAAGAAAAGTCCTATCTGATTGAAAGCATTTCACATGCAAAAAAAAGCCAAGTTAATAAAAGAACAGTTCCTCTATATATACAGAAAAAGATCACATTATAAAAACTGCCTCATTAGAAAAGTCTAGCCACTGATGATCTGTCTTATATATTTCTATAGCGCCTTATCACTGCAGCATCTGATTAAGGAGTGAAATGATTAAGATAAATGACACAGTTACGGTAACTGATCCCCTTCCACTATGATTCTTAAATCTGCAAATGAGAACTCTGAATTTGGGAAGAGGGAAACAAGGGCCCAATCCTTCAACCCTTAATGACATTGAAATCAATGGAGGTCTGCTTGAGTAATGACAGGTTTCAGAGTAGCAGCCGTGTTAGTCTGTATTCGCAAAAAAAAAAGGTACTTGTGGCACCTTAGAGACTAACCAATTTATTTGAGCATGAGCTTTCATGAGCTACAGCTCACTTCATTGGATGCATTCAGTGGAAAATACAGTGGGGAGATTTATATACATAGAGAACATGAAACAATGGGTGTTACCATACACACTGTAACAAGAGAGTGATCACTTAAGGTGAGCTATTACCAGCAGGAGAGCCAGGGGTGGGGGGGGGGGGGGGAAACCTTTTGTAGTGATAATCAAGGTGGGCCATTTCCAGCAGTTGACAAGAACGTCTGAGGAATGGGGGTAGGGGGGGAAATAAACATGGGGAAATAGTTTTACTTTGTGTAATGACCCATCCACTCCCAGTCTCTATTCAAGCCTAAGTTAATTGTATCCAGTTTTCAAATTAATTCCAATTCAGCAATCTCTCGTTGGAGTCTGTTTTTGTAGTGTTTTTGTTGAAGAATTGCAACCTTTAGGTCTGTAATCGAATGACCAAAGAGACTGAAGTGTTCTCCAACTGGTTTTTGAATGTTATAATTCTTGACATCTGATTTGTGTCCATTTATTCTTTTATGTAGAGACTGTCCAGTTTGGCCAATGTACATGGCAGAGGGGCATTGCTGGCACATGATGGTATATATCACATTGGTAGATGTGCAGGTGAACGAGCCTCTGATAGTGTGGCTGATGTGATTAGGCCTGATGATGGTGTCCCCTGAATAGATATGTGGACACAGTTGGCAATGGGCTTTGTTGCAAGGATAGGTTCCTGGGTTAGTGGTTCTGTTGTGTGGTATGTGGTTGCTGGTGAGTATTTGCTTCAGGTTGGAGGGCTGTCTGTAGGCAAGGACTGGCCTGTCTTCCAAGATTTGTGAGAGTGTTGGATCATCCTTCAGGATAGGTTGTAGATCCTTGATGATGCGTTGGAGAGGTTTTAGTTCAGGGCTGAAGGTGATGGCTAGTGGCGTTCTGTTAATCAACTTAGGCTTGAATAGAGACTGGGAGTGGAGACTGGGAGAGACTGGGAGAGACCAGCTCTCCTGCTGGTAATAACTCACCTTAAGTGATCACTCTCTTGTTACTGTGTGTATGGTAACGCCCATTGTTTCATGTTCTTTGTGTATATAAATCTCCTCACTGTATTTTCCACTGAATGCATCCAATGAAGTGAGCTGTAGCTCACGAAAGCTTATGCTCAAATAAAATTGTTAGTCTCTAAGGTGCCACAAGTACTCCTTTTCTTTTTGCTTGAGTAATGGAGTTTTCTAAGGGTTCAGATATGAGCAGACCTCTGCTTCTGCCCCTTACTATCTGCATCATGGGTTGGAGCTTTTGGAGAGTGGAAAAGCAGATTCCAGGGCTGGTGTGTGTGCAGTGGGCAAAGCCTAGGTTCAACTCCCAAAATGCTAATCAGCATCACTCAGCTTGCGTGGGGGGGGTGGTTCGGGGGGGGGGGGGGGGGAGGCGTGGGAATTGTGCCAAGAAAAGGACTGGCACAGATTACTTCCTCCCTGGAACAAGAGGGACCCAGTTGTGGCCTACTAAGTCATAACTAGGTTTTCGCTCTGCTCCTGGGCCAATCCAGCTACTTGCTGTTCTATCAGGCAGAATGCAAGGTACCATTAGCCCTGTTGACTTCAAAGGGGATTGGCTCAGGCCCTAAAGTATTACAACTGCTGAAACTCTACAAAGGTTTGCACAAATGATTTATTGCAGGGTGCGGAGACGGTGTATTTACATGCATTTAAGTTTGTTATAAACATTTACAAAACATTAGGACAAATACCAGCATTCTCAGCTAAATATGTCTGACCGCAATTATTTCTGATGAGTAAAATGGCTTGCAAAACAACTTGAAGGGGTTGTGTGTTTTTTTTACTTTTTTTCCGTTTTGTTTTCAAAATCCTTTGGCTTTGAAAACATGTCTAGCACTGACAGGCAGATAATCACACCCTGCAAAGGTTCATGTAGAGTTAAAGAAAACCAGAGATTTTCAAGAGATTAGGGGCAGAGATATCTACTTTAAACTGGTTTGTGTTGCCCTTCAGTCAGCTGTTGCGGTTTTTGCCTTTCATAAAGCCCACCTTAAAACCTGAGTGTAATGAATGTGTCCAATTTGGCTCAGATCTGCTGTGCCAAGCAAGTATTTTTCTTAACTAAATATTGTATTTTGGCCCCAGTGAGGCTGATTTTTCCATTGGAAATGGTGGCACAAGGGCTGTTGACCATAGCACAAGAAATAGTCCATATGCTGAGCACTTCTTTGAGGCTGCTGGTTGTAAGGATGAGAATGAAGAAGCCAATCAGGGGGTTCACAAGTTGCTTAGGCAAGACTGACTTTATAAAACTGGCTCTTTTCCTGGTTTTTAGCACTGAAGGCAATAAGAACATAAGAACATAAGAACGGACATGCTGGGTCAGACCAACGGTCTATGTAGCCCAGTGTCCTATCTTCTGACAGTGACCAATGCCAGGTGCCCCAGAGGGAATGAAAAGAACAGGTCATCATCAAGTGATCCATCCCATCACCCATTCCCAGCTTCTGGCAAACAGAGGGTGGGGACACCATCCCTGCCCATCCTGGCTAATAGCCATTGATGGACCTGTCCTCCATGAATTTATCTAGTTCTTTTTTGAACCCTGCTGTAGTCTTGGCCTTCACAGCATCCTCTGGCAAGGAGTTCCACAAGTTGATTGTGTGTTGTGTGAAAAAAATACTTCCTTTTGTTTGTTTTAAACTTGCTGCCTATTAATTTAATTTGGTGGCCCCTAGTTCTTGTACTACGAGAAGGAGTAAATAACACTTTCTTATTTGCTTTCTCCACACCAGGCATGATTTTATAGACCTCAATCATATTCCCTCTTAGCTGTCTTTTTTCCAAGCTGAAAAGTCCCAGTCTTATTCATCTCTCCTCATACCGCAGCCATTCCATACTCTAATCAATAGGAGCTTCTTCACTGTATCTCCCTGTGAATCCATTTTTGTAACATTGTGCACTGCAGCAGCATCTTCCAGAAAGGTTTCCCCACTCTAGGATCAGTGCATTTGATCCTGCAATCCTTACTCCCATAACCAGTCATCACTGACTTGAGTAACCCCATTGACTTCAATAGGCAATAGCTCCTCAGGGGCACCGGAATGAAGCTCCTTACTGCACACCTTACAAAGGGGCTCGTCTCCCCCCAGAAGTCTCCTCTGAGGTGGCGTTCAATGCCTTGCAGAATTGGACTCACAGAGTGCTTGAGTCCCCATTCCACCCAGGTGAAATTCACTCTACGGGAATGCTGGATACAGAGTAGAATGCTCATAGAATAAATAGAATTAGTACATGAATGGTAAGGCAAAGCTTTACATGTAAGAGGGCTCACCTGCATTCTGATTACTAATCATTCCTCATCATTAAGAAACAATGCATCTCTCCTTCCCTCATCAGGCTGAAAATGGCAGATGAAATTTAATGTTGATAAATGCAAAGTAATGCACATTGGAAAGAATAATCCCAACTATACATATAAAATGATGGGGTCTAAATTAGCTGTTACCACTCAAGAAAGAGATCTTAGAGTCATTGTGGATAGTTCTCTGAAAACATCCACTCAGTGTGCAGCGGCAGTCAAAAAAGTGAACAGAATGCGGAGAATAATTAAAAAAGGGATAGATAATAGGACAGAAAATATCATTTTGCCTCTCTATAAATCCATGGTATGCCCACATCTTGAATACTATGTGCAGATGTGGTCGCCCCATCTCAAAAAAGATATATTGGAATTGGAAAAGGTTCAGAAAAAGGTGACAAAAATTATTAGGGGTATGGAACGGCTTCCGTATGAGGAGAGATTAATAAGACTGGGACTTTTCAGCTGGGAAAAGAGACGGCTAAGAGGAGATATGATTGAGGTCTATAAAATCATGACTAGTGTAGAGAAAGTAGCTAAGGAAGTCTTGTTTACTACTTCTCATAATACAAGAACTAGGGGTCACCAAATGACATTAATAGGCAGCAGGTTTAAAACAAATAAAAGGAAGTATTTCTTCACACAATGCACAGTCAACCTGTGGAACTCCTTGCCAGAGGATGTTGTGAAGACCAAGACCATAACAGCGTTCAGAAAAGAACTAGATAAATTCATGGAGGATAGGTCCATTGATGGCTATTAGACAGCATGTGCAGGGATGGTGTCCCTAGCCTCTGTTAACCAGAAGCTGGGAATGAGTGACAGGGGATAGATCACTTGATGATGACCTGTTCTGTTCATTCCCTCTGGGGCACCTGGCACTGGCCACTGTCGGAAGACAAGATACTGGGCTGGATGGACCTTTGGTTGGACCCAGTAGGGCCATTCTTATGTTCTTATGTTCTTAAAGTACATGAAGCTTTCTAACACTTAGTCACACTGATACAGTAACAGTAATTCTACCAGTAAAACAAAATCTCACTTCCAATGTTCACACATAACAGCCAGGAAGAATTTCTTCCCAATGCACAGGAATGGCAAGGTACATTACATGATCTCTTCTTCTGGAGTGACAATACCAAACTGCTATAGGTAGATGGGTGTAGTCATTAGAAATGGGCCATAGGTGTAAACTGCAAGCTGCTGTTTGTGGGTGGACCCCTCTGCTTGTGCAGAGCCTGGCTGATGCCATTGCGGTCCACATGGGTCTGCCCTCATGGAGCAGGATTGGGGCCTTAAAGTCCAGTCATGTAATACCCGGAGATTTGAAGACATTGAGCACTTCAGAGGAGGTGGATGGCAGCCTGCAGGATGAAGTCTTTATGATCCAGATTCAAACTTGGGGATGGGTGTGTTTAACCTTGTGTCTTGATCTGGGCCTGTCTCTTGTGATACTTTCTGCTGTGATGTCACTCTGAAATTCATGATTTCTGTGCTGTTAATGTAGCACAGAAGTCATTTTTTATATGAAATGTCCTTTTGTGAAACAGCCCATCATGAACAAATGAGGTCAAGCAGCTTCTAAGCATCCAGGTTGTTCCCAGAAGGAGTTGAAATAGAAGGGAAGAGAACGGAAAATATGGAGATGTGGATCAGCTGAAAATTGGCACCACTTTGTTTAAACTCTGTAGACCCAACTCTCAATCAGCCGCTATCTCGTGTGCAGTCACTTACACCATAGGTTAGTGAATGCAAAGTGGGTATGAATCACCACCAAATAGCAATGGTAGCATTTTACACAGTTTGCACAGGTAAAAAATGACTACACAAAGAGCAAAGCAATGACCAAACAGGTCCTAAAAGTTGCCCGAGTAAACCAAGGGCTTGCTCCAACTCCCATTGACCTGAATAGGTTCAGTATCGATCTTTTTATTTGATTTAATCATGGGGGCTATAATGAATTTCCCACATTCTCAAAACGTAGCATATTCATGCTGAAAATAATTAATACTGAACAGGAGATTTTTATCAATCTGAGAGATAGCTGAAATTAACTATGCTTTCATGTACGATTTTAAGTAGGTCAGATAAGGAGATCTGTTGTAACCAACTCTTATTTTATAGATAAAGATTGCTCTGTACAGACACACACGTACACTTTATGTCTATAGAAAATCTAACCCAAGCAGCAAAGTCTCCTTACCCCACAGAAAGTAGTAGAAAGTTCATTGAGCAAGTTCATAGTTTCACAGGTTTTAAGGCCAGAAGGGACCATTATGATCTTTTGCATACTACAGGCCTTACAATTCCATCCAGTAATGCCTGCATCAAGCCCAGTCAGTTAAAGGTTTAAATGAAGATATTTTAAACAGAAAACAGCTTCCCTATGCTTCATTTGTTTTCTCTATATATTATCCTGCCCTCTCTCTACATTGAATAACTCACAGACTGAGGCAAAATATCATCCAGCAATGTTTTAAAATGCTTACTCTTTTAATTACATTTCCCTTTGGGTAGTAAGATCAATGATAAGAATAAAACTGATATAGAAGAAGACTAAGAAGTGCCCCACAATGGAATATGTTATCAATTTGATGGAGTTTCAGTTAGCCTGATTCTCTGATGGTGTTCATTAACCCCTTGAGGAGCACAACGTATCAAAATTGAATTTCTGGAACATATGCTAGAAGAAGCAGGGAAAAGATGTCTTTATCCTGTGATACGTTGTAAGCACATATTTAACAACTTGTGCTAAGGTGTAAAAAAAAAATTACAGATCACTTTGTGCTGTGAGTCCTTTTTTCTTGTGTATACCTTTTACCCATCTTTTAAATTACTGTTTATATTATTATTTATTTGTAAGTGCTTAGTAGCCCTAGTCATGGACCCATAGTTCATAAATATTTGTTTAAGTGGGATTTAGGCCTAGGGCTGGTTGAAAAAAAAATTGTGTGGGAAATTTGAAGAAAAATTGTTTTTCATTTTTTCCAGAAAAAACTATTGATGAAAAGCCAAAACCCCAAAACTTAAATCTGGGTGGATTTCAAAAACTGAAACAACTTTTTGGTAAAATGTTTGGTTTGGGAGATTTTTTCCCCATTTCCCGCCTTTTTTTCTCCTCACAGAAAAAGAAGAAAGAAAGGCAATGGGGGAAGGGTGAAGGACAAAAGAGAATTGTTTTTCTAAAAACTGAAACAATGTTTTTTATTGAATAAAAAATTAAAATCTTGAAAAACATTGTACATCGAAAAGGTTTTGTTTCTTTTAAATAGCCATGGAAAATTTTCAGTCTGCTTTATTTAAGCACATGCCTAAAGTTAAGCATATGCTCAAGTGCTCTGCTGAATAGAGAGAGATATAAGTATGTGCTTAAATGATTTTCTAAATTTGGGCCTGTTCCTAAGCCCAGTGAAGTCAACAGAAGGATTCTCTGGTGCACTTTGCATCAAGACCTAAATGCACATTCGGCATTTAATCCTGCAACATTAAAGTAAATGGGAATTTGTCAACTGACTTGAATGGGAAGAGGATCAGACCCAAAGGCCCTAGTTCTGTAAACAGTTTACACATGTGAGGAATCCCACTAAGCATGTACATAAGTTAAGTGCATGAGTAATTGCGTACATGTTCAGAGGCTGTGGGCCAAACCACTGGTCCACAAACATAGTGTAGGACAGACCCACACTGTCATATGCAGCAATCGCTAACCCTTCCCAAGCAGCCGTGGAGTTTAAGGGGTGGTACAGCCTCTTGCCCCAAAAGCAGCTTTCCTGCTCTGCAAATCAGTGTGTGAGGGGAGGAGGGGCATTGGGTGCCCTAAGGGCCTGATCCAAAGCTGATACAAGCCAATGGAAAGACTCCCATTGACTTCGGTGGACATTGGATTAGTCCTCAAGGGAAGGCCCTGTCTCCTCCTGCTCACGTATTCAAGCAGGCTGCAGGACAGCATAAGCAACAGACTCCTTGCACACCAGCGTAAGGGCCTATCACAATCTGACACTTCTCCATCATCCCTTGTTTTGACAGAATCATGCTAGACATAGTGGTACCTACCCATGATTGTCATCACAGAGTGCGTATAGTGGATAGATAAGGAGGGACCTGAGCCAAAGCCCATCAAAGTCAGTGACATTGGATCAGACCCTTAAAGCACATCAGTGATTACAACAGAACAGTTAGATACATCCCACATGCTTAAAATAACGGTCAGCAAAAACATGACCCAAAACTTGGGTGCTGTTGTAATACATAAGACAAATAATATTTCCTCTCCCCCCCCCCCCCCCCCACACACACACCATTTTGTTGCTTTTTTCATTAGAAAATCTTTCGGAAACTTAAAAAAGGAAAGAAAAAAAAAAAACCTCTCGCAGCATTTGCAACCCGAAATTAGTGCATGAAAATCTAAAAATGAAACTTACTGAGGGGAAAAAAAGTGAAATTGCTCAGGCTTTGTGAAATGCAAACAGTATAATTAATGGAAAGTAAATGAGGATGTTTAAAATGCTTTCATCTGGGGTGTTATATAAATAACATCTGTAATGAAATGTATTTTATGGAAATATATAATTTTTAGATCATTAGTTTCCTTTTAAAATGCCTGATAACCTTTTTATCAGATTTAAATAATAAGGCCTTAATCCAACCATGGAACTACACCAATTTGCACCAACTGAGGATGTGACACAATAATAAAGCATGGTACTATTGTGATCTGTGCTATGTCCTATTATTTTCTATTAAGTTGCGGGCCAGATGAAAAAACCATCATCCACTGTTTGGTTTATTTCTCTTCAATATTTCTGTTTTTGTACAGTTGTGTCTTTGAAGTGTGGAAAATGATCGTTTAGGAAACTGAGAACTAATACTCCTGAAACTGCTGAACTTTCAAGTCAGAGGGAAGTTATTTTCTGTGTAGGTGCTAAAAATATTAGTCCTCAAAATAGCATGACCTGACTCTTGCAAACACGGTAATTTAAGGACTGGTGTGCACTGGGGTCCAGTTTAATAATTTTATGTGGGCATTGTCAGTCTTTCCTCTGAAATATTTTTCCTGAAATATGGACTCTGATGCAACTGACAGACAACAACAATAACAAAAGATTAATGGCCAAGTCTTATAAACATGAGGGCAAATTCTCAGCAAAGAATGGGATGTTGAGGGCCCAATCTTTGATGGGGCAGATCCTCAGCTGACTGACCTCAGGGAAATTATGCCCCTTTTATACTACTTGAAGATTTGACCCTGTCATAGTCCCTGCATGCGTATAACTCCTTTTATAGTTAATGAGATTTCTGAGCGCCGAAGGATTACATGCTTGGACTTACCTATGTATGGATTAATCATACAACGTTCCGAGCGGAACTTTATATGTCACCTTTGTTGATGACTACAGCATAAATAAAACAACTGCCATTTTGCTGTGGAAACCAAAGAGCTGCAAGAAAGAAGATTGTCAGATCAGAATCAAATGCAATCCACAGTTTCTCACCTCTGTTATTACTATGCATTCCCCATTCTTTCCGACCTGTATCTTCCCCCAGATATAATACTGAGTATTCACTTTCCAACTTTATGTAATAAAGAAAGATTTGCTCATTCTTGTCTTTGTAAACAATCCAACTGCCGTTCAACAATTTTAAAATGTCTAAGATTACCAAATAATTGTTCAGTGTGTATTTGTGTAGGGAGTTATAACCGTTACACCTTTCATATTTTCTGTGTTGTTACTCATTGTAGTCATATACCAAAACAAAGACAACAGTACGACCCCATGCAAAATGGTTAGAGAATAAGTTAAAAGATGCTTCCACATAACTAACCCACAGCTCTTCATTTCTGGGGGATAAAAATCTAATTTTGTTCCCCTGTTCTTTTAGGAAGGGGAAAAAAAATCTCTTTTATGGTGACTCTATACCTTGTTTTGGATGTAATACCCCTGGGGGTTGTAGCACAGAACTAATCATTTGCATGTACATCAAGGAGGATATTTCTATACAGGAAATCTAACAACTTTATTTTTAGTGACTTTAATGCTTTGATAAGTAAAGTTCATGGAAAAGCCATGTAATTGGTACAGAACTTTTTTACCCTTGCATCAAGCCCCTTAATCCTTAAACATTAGAGTAATTTTGCATCTAGCCCAGGGTAAATTAGTTTCTTTGGATTTTTTCAACTTTCCAACATTATTTATTTTCAATTTGAAATTCTTTTAATATCAAAGTGGGTGTAATTAATTCTCCATTTCTGATGATCTGAAAATTAAAATGAGAAAATACAAATTATATATCAAAGAACTTTCATAAAATATACCTCAGAAAAGTAGTGCCAGTTTACTGAACCTACATCACAAATTTTTGTGGATTGTTTTTTCATATATAAAAACCATACTTTAGTGCCATCTAGTGCACTGAAAATCGTGTAGGAAACTTTCTCAAGTCACCACTAGCCCACCTTTCCAGAAACACTTCAAAAATCCAAGATTTGAATTTATCACATGAAATAAAGAATGGGCTGTCTATTCGTTACCCATTATAGGCTCAATTGCATCTGACCTGGCACTAAAAGACATGGGGGTAAGTATAGATGAAGGGCTCCAAGTGGTCCTTCCTTCCCCCTCTAAAAAATTCAAATGGACTCGAAGAGAAAAGGAGAACTTGTGGCACCTTAGAGACTAATAAATTTATTTGAGCATAAGCTTTCGTGAGCTACAGCTCACTTCATCGGATGCATACAGTAGAAAATACAGTAGGGAGATTTTATATACACAGAGAACATGAAACAATGGGTGTTACCAAACACACCATAACGAGAGTGATCAGCTAAGGGGAGCTATTACCAGCAGGAGGGCGGGGGGAGGGGGGAGGAACAAAAAAAAAACAAAAAACAAAAAACAAACAAACAAAAAACCTTTTGTAGTGATAATCAAGGTGGGCCATTTCCAGCAGTTGAGTTTGTTTTGTCTCTTCTGTGTTAAAAATCAGAGGAATCTTCAGTGAAATTCAGTTCACAACTAATATCTTGTGTTTGATACCTAGCTGTGAATGGTTTAGATATCTGAAATATATAATGTTACCCAGAGCCTGTACAACCTCTCATTCATCTCTGATCAAATACTGTACTGCCAGGTGCTAGAAAAAGAAAAACAAAAAACCTATCATATATAGTAGAGCTGGTAAGGAAATTTTAAAAAAAGAAATTGCACAATGATTTCACTGCTCTCCCTCTCCCATTTTATGATCAGCTCTCAAGAGATAGATACTGTAGATAAAATAAAAATTATACTACCTAGCCCTGAAATGGTATAAAACACATATAGTAAATAATAGACATTAGTCCTAATTGCTGTTACACTGAAGTCAATGTGGTATCACCCCAGAGTGGAATCTGGCCTATTATACCTGCTTGGATTCATCGCATTCTCTCCAACTCACCAATGCAAACTTTGGTTTTCAGTGTCCATCTCCAGTATCAGTGTTGTCATTTACTAATACAAGAAATAGGCTAGAACCCAATCAGAGGCCGGTGTGAAAACTGCTACTGCCCCATGGGCAGTACTAATGCATGAATCCTTGACTTGGAATCATTTATAAAGATTTTTGAACAGATCTGCTGCTGGTGTAACTTGGCCTGGATCTTTGAAGCCACTACACCGATATACACTAGGGTGACCAGATAGCAAATGTGAAAAATTGGGATGGGGGTTGGGGGTAATAGTATCCTATATAAGAAAAAGACCCCAAAATCAGGACTGTCCCTATAAAATCGGGACATCTGGTCACCCTAATATACACTAACAGAGGATCTGCACCTTTGTTTCTAATGCAACGGGTTATATACTGCTGGCTAGTTTAATGCTCCATTTTCTGTTGTCTCCACTGACAAATTTTGGGAATTATCCATTCCCCCCTCGTCCCATGACTATGCAAGAAGATGGGATGAAAAGCACGTTCTAGGTTAGTTAAATAAATAGGCTAATGCAAATGACACAACGTTCCCAGTGAGTAATAATAACCTATGAATTTCTTCAGTTCCCTAAATTTGGCTAATCTAGCCAAAGCCTAAAGTAGCATTTACGTATATGCCAACTAGTCTGCCATGCATAAGATTTGATAGCTTTGTGAACATTTTTGGAACACTGAAAAAAAAAAAATCCTACAGGGCCCATGCAGAGTAGAATCCAGGCTTGTATTATAAAAAACAGATGGAACAACTATTGACACAACAGCACTGTGATCAAAGAAAGGCTGTTATTTCCTGATGAATTCTACCTGAATTGAAAATGAGGAAAGTCTTCATGAGAGTGGGATCCGTGAGGCTGGGAATGCTCTCCCAAGGAAAGTGGCTAATGGCCCAACCCTTATTATATGCAGCAGAAAGCACTTAGCAGGTTAACGGACCCCAGTGCTAGTAGATTATTTTACTATTGGAGGTGTTTTCTATTCTCATTTATGATTCTGTGATTGATGCTTGATTCGGGAGGGGTGACCTGATTTGGAGTAAAAAATAATTAATGAAATCTTTGCCTTTATGAGCCTGTTGCTAAATTGAAACTTGAACTTACAAATGTAGAATTATGTACAAAAAATAAACGCATTGAAAAATAAAACAATGTAACTACAAGTCAGCTCAGGCTTACTTCTTGTTCAGAAAATCACTCAGACAAACAAGTTTCTTTACATTTGCAGGGGAGATAATGCTGCCCTTTTCTTGTTTACAGTGTCACCTGAAAGTGAGAACAAGCATTCATATGGCACTCTTGTAGCCAGCGTCACAAAATATTTACGTGCCAGACGTGCTAAAGATTCGTATGTCCCTTCATGCTTCAACCACCATTCCAGAGGACATGCGTTCATGCTGATGACGGGGTCTGCTCGATAACGATCCAAAGCAGAGCAGACCGACGCATGTTTATTTTCATCATCTGAGTCAGATACCACCAGCAGAGGGTTGATTTTCTTTTTTGGTGGTTCAGGTTCTGTAGTTTCCACATCAGAGTGTTGCTCTTTTAAGATTTCTGAAAGCATGCTCAACAACTCGTCCTTCTCAGATTTTGGAAGGCACTTTAGATTCTTAAACCTTTGGTCAAGTGCTTTAGCTAGCTTTAGAAATCTCATATTGGTACATTCTTTGCATTTTGTCAAATCTGCAGTGAAAGTGTTCTTAAAACGAATAACATGTGCTGGGTCATCATGTGAGACAGCTATAACATGAAATATATGGCAGAATGCGGGTAAAACAGAGCAGGAGACATACAATTCTCCCCCAAGGAGTTCAGTTACAAATTTAATTAATGCATTGTTTCTTTAACGAGCATCATCAACATGGAAGCTTGTCCTCTGGAATGGTGGCCAAAGCGTAAAGGAACATTTAGCATATCTGGCATGTAAATAACTTCCAATGCTATCCGTAAAAGTGCCTTGCAAACGCCTTTTCTCACTTTCAGGTGACATTGTAAATAAGAAGCAGGCAGCATTATCTCCTGTAACTGTAAACAAATTTGTTTCTCTTAATGATTCGCTGAACAAGAAGTAGGACTGAGTGAACTTGTAGTCTCTAAAGATTTACACTGTTTTGTTTTTGAGTGCAGTTATGTACATTTGTAAGTGCACTTTCACAATAAAGAGATTGCACTACAGTACCTGTATGAGGTGGACTGAAAACCACAATTTTCTTTTGTTTGCCATTTTTACAGTGCAAATATTTGAATAAAAATAATAATATAAAGTGAACAGTGTACATTTTGTATTCTGTGTTGTAATTGAAATCAATATATTTGAAAATGTAGAAAAACATCAAAAATATTTAATAAATTTCAATTGGTATTCTATTGTTTAGCAGTGCGATTAAAACTGAGATAAATAGTGATTAATTTTTTTAATCACGGTTAATTTTTTTGAGTTAATAGAGTGAGTTAATGGCGATTAATCGACAGCCCTAATATTTAGCCTCCTAACTTCCACTGAAGTCAATGGAAGTTAGGAGAAACTAAACACCTTTGTGGATCTGGGGCTTAATCTCTCTGTGCTTCACCTCCTCATTTCTAACATGAGGATAATATTATATCCTTTGTCTATCTATTTAGTTTGTAAAGTCTCTGGAACAGAGAGTGTCTTTCATTATGTGTTTGTACATTGCCCAGCATGATGGGGCCTTGAGCTCAGTTTGTAACTCTAGGTTCTGTAGTGAAATTATCCTAATCTCCATGGGTATGGGTGCGTGCAGTGGTGTTGGTGACTTCTCCTCACCCATTGTAGATGGGATCAGCCACAGGAATCTTCATGCCCCTGTGGAGGACAGTAGCGGTGGTGGAATCTTCGGGATGCAGCATGCCCTGAAGTGATAAGGTCCTTGCACCTCAAAACACAGAAAGTTCACAACATACGTGAGCTTCACGATAGTCTTTTAATAGTCACCGCCCTACTCATCGCTACAAGAAAGATTAAAATAGCATGGATCTGGTTAAGAAAAAACAGGTGTCAGCACTTTGATTTGAACCTTAATGTGAATTGGCAGGCGATCTGAGTGATAAAAACTCTAATATGGATGGTAATTTCACAGGGAAGAAGCTAACATGTTTTATCCACTGGCTTTCTTTTGTTCATTGCTGTGAATTATCAAGTGACTCAAGACAAGAGGGGATATATATTTCCAGCTGTGTTGTTTTCTTAACATCACACATAGCTCAATGAAATCATTTGGTTTGCTAAGGTTTTCAGAAGGAAGCACAGAGTTTATATAACGGAAAATGTAATAAGAAGTTACCGGCAGAAACATAATGTATGGTTAGCACAGGGGTCCCTAATGATCCAACCAATTCACTGTTATTTGAACCAGTGGAAACCACCATGCTTTCTCAACCTCCCAATTTAGCTCCCAGTTACAACCAGTGTAGGACCATACAATTGCAGAGTGGATTAGACTAGTACAAGCTGTTTCAGAGAAGTTGCAAGAAACTCTGCAGTAGGCAGTTATGGGATAACCTACTCCTAGGAAAATTTTCTTCCAAACTCCCAATAGTTAGACATTAAGATGGTAGGAAAAAAAATTACACAAAAAGTTTCTCTGTCAAAACCTGGTCTTTTTTCCTGAGATGAAACTTTTCATGAAAAAGACTGTCAACAATCTCGAAGTTTTCTTTTTCAGCACTATTTTCTGTACTTTTTGGTAAGTGAAAGATTTCAATGATTTCAAACATGATTTTGATAAAAAATATTTCTAAAAATGTTGCAGAAAGTTGAATGAAAAATGGAAAACTTCTATGAAACAGATTAAAATTGTAAAGCTTCAATACAATTGTTTTCCCATTTTACAACTAGTTAGATGTTAGCTTATGTACTGAAGCAGAAAGGTTTGTATCCTTTCCAAAACTATTTATTTAAATACGTACTATTATCCATATACATGCATAATCCTTTTTGAACTATTCTGCTATCTCTTGGTCTCAGTGTTGCAGCAATGAGTTCCACAGCTTAATTGTATGGAGAAAAAATATTCCCTTGTATCAGTTTTAAATGTGCTCCCTTTCAATTTCATTGGCTGTAAATCTGCATAACCACACTGAAGTCAGTGGGAAGATATGAGATTTACACCACTGTCAATAAGAGCAGAATTTGGCCCATACAGTCAACATCTTCTTCATACACTACAAATATGTTGTCCACAAAGTACCAGTTTTGATCCCTTACTTCTGAGAAAGACGGAAAATAGCCTTAATGGATTAATTTGTGTAGAGCTAGCTGAGTTACACAAATATCCTATTTACATACACTTTGAATACTACCCCGAGTGGTACTCTAAGTGCCCATGCCAGAGCATCTTACCCACACTGTTCATGCTAAATTCCATCTGAGTAATTATGTTCTGTCCACTTAAATGCCCTACAAAGTACAGGGCTGCTTCACAAGCCCATGAAAGATCCATGCCACACCAGTCTGTCTTTGCCTCAGGACATAATTTAATGGATGAACCAAACCTTAGACAAAAATGTCAAAATAAACTATGTCCTCTGACCACCATGAGCTGCAATTCCCAGAGGCTTTTCCCTCAGTTACCTCAGCCCCTCAGGGTCCTTACCCTAAGCTAGGAACTCCTCTGGGAGCCATCCCCCGGTCTGCAATGTTCTAACTTAATTGAGCTCTTACTGGCCTTTCTAAGCATCAAATGCTTATTCGATGGCTATTAGCCAGGATGGGCAGGGATGGTGTCCCTAGCCTCTGTTTGTCAGAAGCTGGGAGTGGGCGACAGGGGATGAATCACTTGATGATGACCTGTTTTGTTCATTCCCTCTGGGGCACCTGGCATTGGCCACTGTCAGAAGACAAAATACTGGGCTAGATGGACCTTTGGTCTAACCCAATATGGCCATTCTTATGTTCTTATGTTTTAATGTGTTCCTCAGGCTATCACCTGACCCCTCACTCCACAGCCTCAACTGGGAGGCAACCGATCAGTCACAGGTTGGGCTGGGCCATTCCAATAGGATACCTCTTTCTATGCTTCTTCCCTCAACTGTTGTGTCCTGTTCTGCTCCAGGATATTTCTCCAAACCCATTCCTAATGAAAAACAAGTCAACAACTTAACCCAAAACCAAGGTACAAACACATAATTTCAGACCCACCTTGAGGAATTCTAGAGAGGTACAATGGTGGATATCTGAAGGGGAACTGAGTCAAAATTATATGTGGAGCTGATCAGCAAATCCAATCCCACCAATCTCAGAGGCCATCTCAGGGTGCATGGGAGCTGGGAACCCTCAGGGAAAGTGGTCCTAGATTACGTAGAACTTTTATATACTAAAAATACAGAAAACAGATTCACTAATCAGTGGTGAAATTTGTCATTGCTTCAATATAGCCAGGAGGCAAACTGAGACAATTTAATAGATATTTCCAATGTTTAAGCCAGAGCAAACAGCACTGATTAATTTTCCCACTTTCTGCTCAAAAGCAAATGCCAATAAATTCCAGGTCTGAAATGTTACTATTTAACCCAAGGAACAAATGAGTTGATCCCATTGGCCGCAGAGGCAAGAAAGTAATAGTGGCGATCTTAAGAATGGAAGCCAGTCTATTAACTCACTCTGCCAGACACAGAGTCTATCCCCCACTGGGTGTGATGAAGTTATGATGAGGTCTTTCAATGCATGACCAGATAACTTTGGGTACGGCAACAGAAATATTTATTTTATTGAAGTGAGTTACCTGCTGATTGTGGTCCAGATGGACCCCAGGTGCAAATATCACTGAACAGTGGGGCAGATTGAGCCTGACCTGCTCTGTGATCCACATTTGCCAGAAAGGGCCAAGAGCTGCCCTGATTTATACCTGGAGCAATCCCACTGACCCCATGAGGTTTCACGGGGGTGTACATCAGTAGAGAATACAGCCCAGAGCTTGCAAGAGACCTCTCAAAGCATAGGATTCCCACTGACATCATTCCCGACCTTCCTTCACACCTACCTGTGTCTGCTGATACTAACATCTGAAGCTACATCTATGCTCTCCATTATTTAGACCTGTCAATATGGGCTGACTGATGGGGTTCTGAGCAATCTCCAGGAGTCGTAAATGAGGTACAACATTTATGGAACATCGCCTCTTTTCCATGAACCATCCATCCTCAAAGTTACAAATCTGTGTAGTTTTGACGTGATCTCAGATTCCAATTTACCTTGATTTGGAGTAATTTTCATAATACCCTTTCCCCCATGGTGTTGTGGGTTTTTGTTTTTGTTTTTGTTTTTGCTTGGTTGGTTTTATAAATGCTCCAAATGCTCATAGAATCATGTATTTTAAGGCCAGAAGGGACTGTTAGGTCATCAAATCTGACTTGCATAACACAGGCCACAAGTTTTCATCCAATAAGTCCATGCACTCTCTTTTACACAAAACTGCAGGTTGGCTGTACTTTCCCAGAGGCTTTTCTGAGTCGCAAAATGTTAAGACTTTGGCCTTTCTCCAGCAATGATTAATTTTTGTGGGTTCATCCCTCACTAAGCACCCACTGGAATTATCTCCACCCCCAGAGTGAAGTTTGTCAATCCTTACTAAAATGTCACTTGCCCAGTAGTTCACCCCAGGTAACTAGCCGTTTTCACAGGAACTGTGAACAGAAACCGGGGCTGAAAACAGCAATTAGCATCTGTGGGTGTCAAGCAGGCTTGCTCTGCTTCACAGCCCACTTTCACCCAAAGGTGTTAGCCACGAATGCCAGCTGTAAGGTTTATATTATGCACAGTTATCTTCTCCTTCTATTAGCCGTCTCTGCAGTCTCCATTCATTTTGAATATTCCCCCATTTGCTGTTTGAAACAATTAACAATCATCCTCACAACCTTCTTGCCCAAATTGCACTGAAGCTTAAACACTGTTTCCACATAAAAATGACTTTTGCAATGGCAGGATCTAAAAATCAGTTTTAATACAAGGTATTTTCTGTTCCACTTAACTGCCTTACCCAACACCTAACCTTCATATAAAGACAATCCATCCTTTTCCACCTTGCTTCTGAAATAATCATTATCCTTGTCTGCAAATGAGGGAAAACAAAAAAGAGTTGGGTTAGGAGCAAACATGACACTGAAAATAGATACCCAAAGGGTAGAATGTCTTTGAATAGGCCAGAATATTTTTCATGCACTTCAGTTTCTTTCTGCAGCCAAAGAACCTTCCATCCTCTGCCCCCTTCCTCCAGCTAGAAGTTTTCCATGAGTAATCCCAAAAATAATATTTGGATGATTGAAATGTTAAGGCATAATGTTACTGCATAACACAGCATGTCAAGGATTTTCTTATGGGATGGAAACCTTTTTTCCCCCGATATACTAAAAGAGAAGTTAATACTGTGGCAAAATATCAATGGAGTACTTAAAAATTTATTTTACACTTTAGACATTTTGTTCTAGATTGATGTTAATTTTCCTAGAGTGACATCAATCATTTTGAAGAAGAACACGGTTAGGGAGTGACCTGCATTTCTGAGCTCACTGTGAATGAGGCAAGAAATAAAAGCCCAATAGTACCTCATTTTCCAGTGGTAAACTCCCTTTTGATAGCTCAGATGGACTTGGTCCTGTAAGGTGACGTGTTCCCTCTGCAAGGTCCTGTGTGCTCTCTGCTCTCATTGATTTCTGTGATCCAATCTCAATGAATCAGGTCCTACATTTGCAACATGCACAAATGCCAAAAATCTACAACAGTTGTTCCCTATCTGTTCAGGCAATCGTGACTTTGGTTATATATACCATACCTGCCACCTTCTAATCACGTATGCGTGCTTCTAGTCATCATGGAATTTGAGCTGCTACAAGGCTTCTACCCTTGGTGCTCCAAACCCTAATCTATATTGTACCCTGACTAGTTAGCAACATTCACTCAAAGCTCTCTGTTTCAGCAACAGCCCTGTTAACAAACTCAGTGGCTGGAATGTTCACAGATGGGCATCACAAACCCCAGCAAAGTGAAATTGTTTAATAGATATTTGTGGGAACACAGCAATGCTCTTGTAGTTAAGCCACTGGACTGGGACTCAGAAGATCGACATACAATTCCTAGCTCTTCCACAGACTTCCTGTGAGGATTTGAGCAAGTTCTTTAATTTCACAGGGCCACAGTTCTCCATCTCTAAATGAGGATAATACTACTTTCCTACCTCACAGGGGTGTTGTGCAGCTAAATCAGTAAATACTTGGGAATCAGTAGGATACAACAAGAATGGGATTGAGGGGGGCAGCTATACGGGTATGTTCTGCACATGTGGATTAATATCCAAGAGTCACTTCATCTGTGATAAGTGCAATAGAAAATCTGTTTTATTAGTTGGTTTTATGTTCAGAGCTGATCTGCTTCTCTGAGCCATTAAAAATATTGTTGTATAGTAAGTTAGACTTGAAAAGGATGTTTGATGCTGGTTTTGGTTTTAGCATTGCAAGTTACCGTTCACATTTCACACTAGCACTGTACTGGATTTCCCATCAAGGTTTACTTAAGCCTCAAACAAAGAGACTGTTTTTATTCACTTTTTTTTTAAAAAAAACTCACAACGGAAGCTGTGAGCCCAACAACCGCCTTGTCTCCTCTCTGGGTGGTTACTTTAACAAAAAAATGAAATGTTACAAGTGAACAACTCTTGTTAGATGCCTCGTAATTTTTCAAGTGAAAATGATTTTGTGATCAGACAAATGATTCATATTTCCTCAGTACTCACCAAAGAGCATACTTAGAAATTTGATTCTTAGAAGTTAAAAGTTCATTTGTGCAGGAGGCTCTGTAGGTGCCGTACCCACACTCATTATGATGAGGCAACCTCATCAGGAAGTCCCAGAAGCAGGTTTACAGTCATTAATAATAATAATATTTTGCATTTTTTGTTGTGCTTCCCATTTGAAGATCACATGGTGCTTTACCAGCCGTAGCTGCTCCTCTTAGATTAAAAGGGTATGAATGAGATATTAGATGAGAGGAAGACTGGGAGGAAGTTGCTTTGTGACAAGACTGGGACTTGAGATCTGAGTTTGAATCCCCATTCTATAACAAACTTCCTATGTGACTTGGGCAGGTCATTTAATGTCTGTGCCTCAGTTTCTTGTCTGTAAAATGAGGTTATTACTATTACTTTGTTTTACTTGTCTATCTGGGCAAGGACTGTCCATTACTCTTTATGTTTGTACAGAGCTTAGCTCACTGGGGTTATGATCAGCAAAGGACTCTCACTGCGACTGCAATATCGTATTTTCTTTCTTTCTTTCTTTCTTTCTTTCTTTCTTTCTTTCTTTCTTTCTTTCTTTCTTTCTTTGTCAAGATGCTGAATTTCCATAGGTCTGCAGGGTCTTTTCAGTTACTTATGGATCCTTACATCAACTTTAGAATAGAAATTTCATGTGACCAAGCTCAGATTTTCAGTCCTTTCCTCCTTCCAGCCTGGTTGAAAATGGTACACGAATTTTGCCCCTCAGTGGTGTATGGGTTCCTCCACTTCTTTTCTTGACCCAAGTTGGCATCTGGAAAAGTCTAGAAGAAGATTAAAAATGATGGGGGGGGGGAGGGGGGGAAGGAACAGGGAAAGAAAAAGAACAGAATTTTTTCAAAGCTCAAGAAAGCTGAGAATTGTTCTTTGTTTTGCCTGAGCTGGTTAATCCATGCCTAGCATGAATATTAGTCACTTCCACTGGTGAATATATTGTCTTCAGTTGGAGAGTCCCCATCCATGAAATCTCTTAGCTGCATCATAGCTTCTTCCCTCTTGTATTCATGGGGACAACGCTTCCCAAGTTCTTGGCCTCTTCTTAAATATCTACCCTTCTATCTCCAGATAGATATGGTTCAATAGGTAGCCTATTGAAAAGAAAATTCAAGTTTTTACATTTTGTTATTTGTCTGTAAAGAGGACAGTCATCATCACCATTATAAAGATAATTATGTGGGTCAGGGGGCACGTAAGAGGCACACATACTAGGAATTCCTTCTCTCATACATATTCTCACCACTCTGTAACCAAGACTAGCAGCCCTCTTTTATCTCCAGTGCCCACAGCTGGTCCCTTGATGCACCTTTTGGGGAACAAATTCAACCCTGTCTGAGTAAGGTAGACCCCCCATCACTGCAGTATTTGAGCTCCTCACAATCTTCAGCGTATTTATTCTCACAGTACCCATGTGAAGTAGGGAAGTGCTATTATCCCCATTTTATCAGTGGGGAAACTGCAGTCCAGAGGCTTGCATGAGATCCCTCAGGAAGCCTGTGGTGGAGCAGTGAACTGATTGTAGCTCAGCCCAAGTCCTAAGAAAAGGTTCAAATCGCTGGACCACCTTCCCATTCTTTCCACCTTTGCTGGCACTCTCAGGCCATTGACTGACTTTTATCGGAGACCAGAGGAAAAGTTTGCCTTTGGTACCAATGGACTTTTCTACAAAAGATCGTTGCATTATCTAACCTGCTTGCATAGCCAGTCAGCATAGCATATGTGCAGTCCAGGGCCATTTCGGGATATCACAGGATCTGCTGCTACTTATTATACTTTGGATGGATGTCCGTGTGTGCGTATGTGTTATGACTGCAGCAGTGAGCAGATGAGGGGTTTGTTCATTATGGGATTGAACCCACTGAAATCAGTGGGTGTTTTTCCACTGGTTTCACTGAGCTTTGGATCAGTCTCTACTGGAAAAACAACAACAACAACAACAACAGGCAAATCATTCTAATTAATATGGGGCTTTTTATTTATTGCACCTTTTAGGATGCTTTGTGTGGAAGGATGCTCACTTGTTTAATATTAAAAAAAAGGGTAACGTAAGTCACCCTGTTTCATTCATATGAAACATTTCAGAGCAGCTGACGAACACACAAAATGATTTTATTTAAAGGTAATAGAGAGTAGATATCAAAATATGGGGTTTTTTTGAATAACAAATACATTAAAGGCTCTGCTTTACTTAGGTAAATACCACGCGGCTTCATTAAAGAGGAGATAACCAACCCACTCACCAAATAACAGTAAACAAACTAAGACAGAACAAACGTGCATTAAAATAAATCAGTGCCTGGCTAAACATGGTAACAGCTTAATAAGCTGCTGGTTTAGTACCAGTCTCCCCTAACTGCCAGGAAATAGGCCATCAAACCTTCATCTTTAAAGTAAAGCCACTGCTCGTAAAACTTCTGATTGTTGCAGAGTCCTTTGACACCAATCAAAATCCTAGATACTTTTTGGACCTATTTGCTTCTTGTATAACCTAGCAGCAGGTGAGCTGAGAGAGACACACACACGTTGAGCAAACATAGGTCAGATTGTAACTTCTTCCTGCCTGTCTGTCTCTCCCTAAAACCATTGTGGATAGAAGGACTTAACAACAACGCTTGACTGCTTCAGTTTGTATTCATTTTCTCCTTTCATCTCCTGGGGTAAGTCGATGCTCATTGTGATATCTTGTTAACCACTGATGCCTGGTCTGCTTTGTAATCTCCCCACTCCAGTGCAGTCTGTTGTTTCTAACTTTTAAATAAGCTCTTATACCTACCCACCCACCCTCACAGATAACAATAAATCTGATGCTATAACCCAGTATGAAGTTCTGATTCTTCTTCAAGCCACATCTTCCCTAGTGTATGTAACCCACTGCTCAGTGTGAGCTGTGCATTCCTCTCTGTGTCTGGTATACAGAGGGTATGAATCTGCTACAGCTTGAGTTCTTTAGCTCAAGCTGTAGAAGAAGCTCATGCTGTCAGTTCTCGAGGTCCTCCTTTCAATCTCTGGTGATAACTAAGATGACAGTGCATTACATGTACCCCATCACTTCTTTTTATTCTTTATTTACTGGTCTTGTACACGCAAACCTGTATATATTTCAAAGGGGTTTTGCCATGCTGGGAGGATATGTCATGGTCCATAAAGTTTCCTCCATCTTGTCTTGTGACCCATAGGCCCAAGTCCTTTAAACTACAATTTTAATGGATGTCTGCTCCATAACTTCGTGTTGCTTTACTTTGTTCTCTCCTCAGCTTGGTTGAGTTTATATTAAATTTAAATTAATAATGAGATTTGGGCTGAAGCAACACCTCAGGGCAGCATAAAAGCCCAGCAGGGATCATTAGACGCTCTATACTGTATTCCAAATAATTTGAGGATTCAGAGTAACAGCCGTGTTAGTCTGTATTCGCAAAAAGAAAAGGAGGACTTGTGGCACCTTAGAGACTAACCAATTTATTTGAGCATGAGCTTTCGTGAGCTACAGCTCACTTCATCGGATGCATGCTGCGAAAGCTCATGCTCAAATAAATTGGTTAGTCTCTAAGGTGCCACAAGTCCTCCTTTTCTTTTTGCAAATAATTTGAGTCACCGATTGCTTAAAATTCCAGTGAAGGGTTGCTTTATACTTTCACTGCCATTTATAGGACAAGCTAACGCACTCAGTGCCATGTTCAAAAGCAAATTCATAGAGGGGCAAACCCTGGTATTATTACATGGGTGCATACAGTCCAAGGGGCAACAAGACTGGCACAGTTCCACTAGGCTAATGTGGGAAAGATGTGAACAGCCCATATTCCTCATGAGCCACAGAACTGATCTGTGTGGGACTCCATCAACAGCAGCAGATGAGGGTGGGTGATCAGTGCATTTGTACAAGTCACCCTTTCCTATGAACTAAGGAGTACCGCTATTGTAGAAACTTATCAAGCCTCTTTTTTGTGGACAGCTTGTTTAGGCCCAGATCTGGCAACATACTTGAGCGTATGTTTTAACGTTAATGACATACTCTAGTGTTTTGTTGAATCACACTCTAACTGAGGGAGCGGGACCTTAATGAATCGTTGAATTAAGAATCTCATCTAAGATTGGTTTATGTAAAGATACGTGGCCAGATCCTCAGCTGGTGTAAGTCAGCTCTTGGCTTCAATGAAGTTTTGCTGATTTACACCATCTGACGGTCTGGCCCATAGTAAAAATATATCAGTTCGGAAATATACATCGATCATTGTGATTTTATCTTTGAGGGTAAGTCACTAACCTCTGATCTGCCTTTCTTTCCCTCTGTAATCTAGATGGCTAATTCATAAATGACAAGTATTTCACCCAGAGATGGCATGCAATCCTTGATGGTGAGGGGCCCAATTTAAAGGTTCAGCGGGAGGGCACGTGGCCACCCCACCCATCACCTCTGGGATGAGGAGCAGCAGCAGAGCCATGGGCGCCAGGGCAACGGCGAGCAAGAGCCTCAGGGACCACCTCATGGCAGCTGGGCTCTGCAGGCAGGGGCCTGCTCCAAGGGGTGTCACTGGTTGGTGCTGGGCTCCTTCAGGGAGAGGCACGAGTATGTCAGGGACACAGCTCAGAGCTGTGCCACCTGCCCTGCGTGGGGAGTGCCTGGCCATGCAGAGGAGGCCCAGCTTGGGGAAAGCTACCGGGCAGGACGCAGAGAGCAGGGGTCCGAGTGAGCCAGGTGGCTCCCACCAGCATCCAATCCACTGGCTCCTGGCAGGAGGAATGCAACGGTTTCCAAACACAATTTAAAAACCTCTGTGCTAAATCTGGGGGGGGGGGGGGGGGAAGGGGCACATGACCCCATGTATCCCCCTCCCCCCCCCCCATGTGTCGCCTCTGATTTCACCCATATAAATGCTGGAGAAGGAGCAAAGCAGAGCTATGTAAAATATCTTAGGTGTAGCCTTTACTGCAACACTCTCCCCTCCTAGCCTTTCCTTTGGGTCTTTGTTAAGCATTAGAAACAGATTTTAAAAGCGACAGAGACAGACAGGCCGACACTTCCTGGGCAGAAGGTTAGCTGAAGAGCTGATGTTGTTCAGTGTATCATGTGGTCCATTTTCGAAATGATCTTCTTCGCTGCAAACCTCTTTGCTCAGTTTCATGTGGGAGCTGGGCATTCTTTTGCAGGGAAGTCAGCAAATGGGAGACAGCCCGTGCGCACCCCCCAGGGAATGTGGGGCTGTAATTATGTCACCACTTAGTGGAATAACGAACACTGATGGGCTGAAATGAATCCTGGTCCCAACAGATTGAACTTTTTAGCCTGTCCCATATCAGCCATCTCTCTGGTTTTAGGGATAGAGTTTCAGTAAAGTAAAGGGCAAGGCCAAGTTCAGAATGGGACCCTGAACAGAGCTTGGCCGTAATAATATCACTTTTACTTAATTGTCTGGAGAATTTTTGCTACCATATATCTAGCAGGAATTTAACCCCTTATTGTACATATCGGTTCTGTAATGAGGGATTTTAAAATTAATCTGAACTGAGCAGAAATAGCTACATTTATACACAATTATATACATATCCTGGGCTCATCGCTTAAGTACTCTGTCTCATTTCACCTCTGTACAGGGGAGGGAATGATACTTATCTTACAGAGATGACCTTAGTTAATTTCTGATAGTGCTTTCATAAGGCAAAGGGCTGCTTTGCAAAGAGCTGGGCACCTCTCCCTTGTTAAAGTGACAAGCTTTCGGTGTGATACACAGTCTTGACACCCCATCAAAGCAACACCCATCCACTTGGAAGCACTCATGTATGGCTAAGCGTGTAGCTGCACTGCCCTCTAGTGTTGACCCACGGATGATGAGTGTTAATACTACTACAATTAGGGGCAAATCCAGCCCTCCCAGGCCAGGTGGGCCATCAGCATGGCAGGATTCAGCGTGTGCATGATACAGAACCCAGCTGAACAAGCTCTGTGCGCGCGGTGGGTTTGCAATCAGGAAGGTGGGACAAAGGATCTTGGTGGAGCTGGTGAAAGATCATAGCATGACAGTCCCCAGCCGCCAATTCACTTATAGGTAGGCTGGGCCCTGGAAACATGATCTGGCCTCTAGTCAAGGTTCTAGTGGGGAAGGCTTTTCCCTTTGGAGCTACAGGGCCTGAGCGGTGTCCAAACAACTAGCGGGAATCAACGCTAAAACTCAGTTTCGCTAAGATCAAATGTAACCTAACGATGCATGGGGTGAATAGCTAATTACTGATCTTGGTCTCTGGTCATATTATTCAGTTTAAAATCCTTCATCTTTGGACACAAATGCCATACAGAAGAATAAAGCATTTGGGGGTTTTGTTTTCACTGCAAAAAAGGTGTGTTTTTACCGTGGGGTAACTAATGCACATTAACTATCCTGCTGTAAAATCCCAGTGAAGACAAGGCACGGTAGTTTTACCACAAGATAAACTAGGCAAGGTCAACTATGGATGGGGATATGGTTTGTTGGACTCTCCTAGCTATCTTGCAGTACATCTACAGCTGCCTGGTCCCCACTAGGAGACCTGGGCTAGTTATCCCGCTGTAGGAAAGACACCTGTTTTGCAGTGAAGACAGCCTTGAGTGAGACACAAAACACCAGCCTCTGGCTGACCTATAGCAGGGCTTTCCTAAGTCCAAAGCTAGATAGCAGAGAGAACAAGAATGCACTCTCGCCGTCTAACACTAGTGCGGACTTCATTAGCTGGCTCTTTTCACCTGTGACAATCATAGCAGATAAATCCTAGGTTGACGTATTGTGCCTATCTCCAGCAGCACATCTGTGTTAATGGCTTGAGACATGCAGCTGATAGACAGACCTAGCTAAATGCTTGAGTTATTCACACGACTGAATAGCTGCAATGCTGATGTGTCTATTCCCATCACAATGCAGAGGACATATTGCCATGCCAGCCATTAGCATTAGTCGGAGTCAGGCATGTAAGTCCCCATGCATTAGAGATGAGAATATACATATAGGTAGGAAGCCCTTTTTATGCTGAGCCTTTGTATCAAAGGGGCACCTATCTTTTCCCCAAGTTTTCCTACTCCTTTAAAATGCATCCATCGAACAAATCGCAGCCCCTCTGTCTTGTTCTTTAAAATTGCATTGCAGCACAATAAAGAGAGCATTTGGGAGTGTAATTTTTCACACTATGTGCATCACCTAGGTTCTGTGTCTGCATCCTGGTCCCATGCCTAAGATTCGTTGAACAGAAATTGCCAGTTTGCATAAATCAGGTGTTTGCAAAATAATTGACTGAGATTTCCAAAAAGTGACTCGTGATTCTTGGTGCATCCACTTTTGGGTGCCCAAGTTGAGCCATCTGAAAGGGACCTAGTCTCCAGCGAGTGGGCACTCAGTGTTTTGTGAAAACACTGAGCCTCAGAACTGAGTCATTCAAAATGACCAGTCTATAAAATGGTCAGAAATTGTTCTTTCCTCAGAAATTTTCAAGTTTTGGGCCCAAACTCAAAAATGGAAAGAATTCAATCAAATGTTTCCAACAAAAAGACAACAATTTCCACAGAAAGCAGACACTTTTCATGAAAAATGTCATGCTGTTGAAAAAAAAAAAACTGTTTCAATGGACAATTTTCAACCAGATTTTGACCAGCCCTACCAGTCTTGAAAATGGTGGCCATTCACTTTATCTAGGTCTGCCTTTGAATGGTGTTATTATAACCCTACAATATAACCAACATGAACCATACAACCCAGCATATGAATAACTACAACAGAAACTTCTTAAGAGGCCTGGCTCTAGGTCATCAGACAGGAGAAGTGTAGAAAAAGCTATTTTACAAAGTTACCTTGAAATTAATTGGGTAGAAGTGCTATAGTTCTTAATGAAATGTCCCGCTGCTAGCAAATGTGGCTGCATAACGTTTACTGACACAGTGAGCAAGTTAAGAAAGAGTGGAACATTTTAGTGTTCACTTTATTGTTAACAGGGGACCCATATCCCACACAAAACACGATTCAGCCAGCTGTAAACATAATCTCCGCAGTCCTTGGAGGGTTCTTCCTTTGATGCTCAACTTATTCAAGACATTTCCCATCAGCTGCCTCCAATTTTGTGTGTGTGGTAAGTTATTTAGACATGATTTCAAAAGCAGGATGGGTTATGAGGAGAGATAAGATGCAAATAAAGCTCATCCAGTCATTCAATCCAAAAACAATATGCCTCCATGGTGGGATATTAGAACCTCTTTGAGGATCCCAAGTGAGATGTCTTCAATCAAATCAAAGCTATCGTTGTTATTACACTATGTCATAGACCGGAGGATCCTTCCCTATCTGCAATGGGCATCTTGTGTCAGGTTTCCCACACTTTGGAAACCAAAGCAAACCCTTTGATTAAAGAGAATAATGTGCTGTGGCATGTGTGAAGTGGTCTATTTCCCCCTTCTTGTATTTAAGCCATATTAAGATGAATGGCAGGGGTGGGTGCGTGAACAGCTTTAGGTGGAAATTTAAGGAAAACAATAACTACAGGGAAAATCCTTCAGTACTTACTGAGGTTAAACTCTCATTGAAGTCGTAGGCTGTTTTGACTATAGAATTTGGACCTATAATAATTTGGTAATGGAACAAGCGGAAAAGGAAGGTTAGATCCCCATCAGAAGATAGCATCAAAGCCACACTAGACCATCTATTGGTGTTAAAATGGTTTAGGGATAAATATATGATATAAATGATCAATTTCTCGTGACCAAAAGCTGAGGTTTCTCACTGATGAGCCTGGAAATCCATTTGACCAGCCTCATGCAATATTTGTGTTGTGAAAGTAAGCCAAGCTACTTTGAGATACTTTCCGATCAGCTCTCACAAGTTAGGCAAGGTCTGGTCAGCTGAGTGAGTGGATGATGAGAGAAGACCAAGGAAATATAGGAAATAATAGTGGTGATTCAGTGAGATCATTCCCTCTGAGTCAGTGATGATCTAATGTCCTAACATTGTGATACTTTTGGAAATGCTGTACGTGATTCACCTTACATTTGCATTGCTGTAAATCAGGTGAAACTCCATTGAAGTTATTGGAGTGAGTGCAGAATCAGGATCAGTGTTTTTAATCTGAGAGGAAAAGTCCAGATATTAGCCACTCTGGTCATTAAAGATCCCATGACACTTCCGTGTAAGAAAAGAGATATATTATCTCTGATGTTCTGGATAAGTTCCAGTTGAGGTAAATTCCTTTCCTCACCACCCTTGTGGTTTCAGCTGGATTTGATAATCTTCCTGATTTGCATCCTTAAACTATTGTGTTGTGTTGATGTACTTGGTTAAACAGCTGCCGTATTTCATCCCAGAGGGGGCAGCATTTCAGTGATGGGTAAATGTAATCCTAGTTTTAAAGTACTTTGGTGACTTCTTTGGGATGAAAAGTGATGTATAAATGAAAGATATGCATTATTAGAACACGTGAAGACTACTACTTGCTACCATTTTCAAAGTAGTCTTGATTCTACCTTTGTTCCCTAAAATGGGGTGGGGGGAGGGCAGGTAAGGAGAAGAAAAACACATTAAAAACCAGATTCAAAGCTCACTGAAGTCATTGATAACCTTTCCATTAGCCTCAGGGGCTTTGGATCAGGACTTAACTCGTGTTTAGATTAAAATTAGGTATAAACGCCTCTATTCCGTACTCTCTACAATCTGTTCTAGATTCCCATACCACCTTCATCATTGTAGTACATGAGCTCTTCTAGTCATGCCCTCAGTGATGTGATTGGTTCATTCTCTCTCATCATCTCCCCACAGAGTGAATTGTCTGTTCAGGACAGTGGATTTTTTTTGTAGAAAGGGGGGCATTTTAATGGTTTCTTTGTTTAATTTTTTTCAGTGTACATGCTGGCCTGTGTTTATGTCAGAGAAGGCAGGTTGAAGACGTGCCCCTTGCAGTTGGAGCAGCAGGCATTGATGTTTTGATGGGCCTCAGTTCTCCTGAACAGATGAACTTTACCTTTGTGTAGAAACCTCCATTGTGTCAGAGAAGCAGACGTGTTGACCAGGGTTTTCATGCCAGAACTTTAGGTGACCTTTTAGGTATGTTAGACCTAGGCCATTGAGCACTTGGAAGCTAAGGATCAAGACACTGAACTTGACACCCTATTCTATGGGAAGCCAGTGTGCCGAGTGGAGAACAGGTTTGATGAGCCTGCAAAAGCTCATGTGGACCTTCATCCAAAGGAGATTGTGCCCTGGCAGCCCATTCCTTTTAGTGCTTCTTTCTGCCCACCAGCCCAACCTCCATCTTGCTCAGGTTCAGAGTCAGCTAGCTCCAGTTGACTGTGGCCTTCTTTAAGAATAAAGTCGCCTGCCTGGTGGAGCACATAAAGTAACATTTACTACTACTAATGTGTTTTGTGATTTGGTGGCTTTATCCCCTAAATGGTGAGTAATGGACCTTTAATTTGATTCAACCCAAACACAAGATGACCTGCTTCCCAACACTGTGTTATTGTCAAGGCATTCCAGCACAAGTGGCCCAACCTTATGAAAATCTAAACAAACAGAGCATGTGAAAATGGCATTTAAGCCTGTTAAGAATAAAGTGTTAAAATAAACCTATTAGGCAGCAAGGATATGTTTTGTAAACACATCAGGATTTGTGAACAGATTGTCATATTGCGTTAAAACCATTTAAACCGCCATTTGTGACTACAGCCATTTCATACCAGCTTCTTTTTCTAAGTGGGTAAAGAGACATATGTGTTTAGTCTATTAGAAGAGACAGCAAGCACATTCTGGGAGTACTGAGATTACGGAGTCTCAGTTACACTCACACATGAGCTAGCTGTAACCTAGGTCACCCCTTCATCACTGCTGTTCAGCTAAACTGCACTCTCGAGCTGCCACACGCAGTCCCTTTGCAGAGAGTCACCGAACCCGGCTGAGACCTTTCCTCCTCCTGCATCCTTTTAAACAGGATCAAATGCCAACCATTTTTCAATGCAAAACTTGGAGCCAAAGAGTTAATAAGGGCCTTGATTCAACCAAGCATTTAGGCTCCCAATTCATCAATCCTTCTCTATTCAGCAAAGCACTTAAGCATGTGCTTAGCTTTAAGCATGCACTTCCAACCATTGACGTTGACAGGACTTACGCACGTGCTTAACTGCTTTGCTGAATTGGGGCTGAAACACAGAGCCTCTACCAAATATATATAATTCTCTTTCCTGTAAATTCTTCTCTTGGGATCTCTCTCTCTCTTATCCTCTTTCTCCGTCTCCATTAGTCACTCAGATACTTCAGAGTGGTAGTCATGTTAGTCTGTATTAGCAAAAAGAACGAGGAGTACTTGCGTTGTCACTTCAACCTCCCTGGACACTCAATTACAGACCTAAAATGGCAATTCTTCAACAAAAAAACTTCAAAAACAGACTCCAATGAGCAGAACTGGAATTAATTTGCAAACTGGACACCATCAAATTAGGCCTGAATAAAGACTGGAAGTGGATGGGTCATTACACAAACTAAAAACTGTTTTGCCATGCTGATTTTCCCCCCATCACATCTTTTTGTCAACTGTTTGAAATGAGCCATCCTGATTACCACCACAAAAGTGATTTTTCCTCCTGCTGATAATAGCCCACTTTAATTGATTTGTCTCGTTAGAGTAGGTAAGGCAACCCCCATCTTTTCATGTTGTCTGTATATATATATATATATCTTCCTGCTGTATTTTCCACTCCATGCATCTGGTGAAGTGGGTTTTAGCCCACAAAAGCTTATGCCGAAATAAATGTGTTAGTCTCTAAGGTGCCACAAGTACTCCTTGTTCTTTTTTCAGATACTTCAGTGATGGGTGTCATGTAAGCACCAAAATAGGCAGACAACAGATAGGTATGTAAATTAGCAAAATTATGATTTATGGAGATGTGTGTTGAAGGATCAGCAGTTTGCATTTCAGATACATCTGCTAAACACTAGTTTATTATTTTTTATTATTTATTTAGTGTAGGCCACTGATGAGTGTGTTACAGAGCCCCCTCTGTGCCTGATCCACAGAAGATAGGAGTCTGTTACAGCCCAGCTGGGGAGTTTTAACTCAAACAGTAGCAGCTCATGCTTTTAGTTGTAGAGATCTTCAGGTCAGCCCATAGTGTGGTGTCAAGAGCTAAAAGCATGAGCTGCTATAGCTTCAGCTAAAAAGTCACAGCTCTGTAGCTGCGGCTCTAACAGACTCATATCTTCTGGTGATCGAAGACAGAGAGGGACACACTGACGAGGAAGTCACACTATTAATGTTCAATCAATGGATAAGGGATACAAGAAATGACGTTGGGATGTCCAGAGTGAACATAAGCAGTGAAAAATCTATATAGAAACCTCAGCTTTGAAAAGTGGCTTGATTTTGGGGGCTTCAGTTTTCCGGTGCCCAACCATCTTTGAGCTTAGGGGCCTGTTACTCGAAGTGTGCTGCGCAAATCAGGCTCCTGGATGGTGTCTCAAGTTGGGTACCCATAATTACTAGCCACTTTTATAAATTTAGACCTGTGCATAAAATCTTCTGTGCTGAATGTAACTGTGAATGAGGCATAACAATACAGAACCAAAATGACTGCCCAAAGGAAGTTCAGCTGGTGGTAGTGGACACCACCTCATGAACGTAAATGCAATTGTTTCTTCTTATGACACCACTTACAGAGTGCACACAAAATTGCAAGTGACTAAAAAAAAACCCTCATCTGGATTCCAAACAACCTGAGCAACTGAGATCGAACACAGCAATGTGCAAACATCACGTTGTCTCCCTGCAATAAACAGTTGCTCCCAACAGGTCTATGCACAGGTCTAAATTTGAAACCATTCACAGTAGCCATGGTAATATTTGGTGGGTATAACAAAAGATGCTTCACTGCCAGATAATGGCATTTTAGGAGCCTGAAGTTTGGATCAAGCCCTAAATTCAGTAATAATTGGTAAAGAAATTTACAGCACACTTCCATATTTTTGATTTATGTTTAGTTGTAGAAGGCTTGTCTATGGGAACACTATATGGTGTAAGTTTTGCTGACATAAGTAGTAGTGTAGACATGGCTTGGGTCTAGAACCATATACATGCCAAACTGGATGGAGAACAAAAATGGACAACTACAGCTGTTGTATAGATAAAGAATTCAGCACCCAGGTCATAGGTGATCAAGACTAACAGCGGAGAGTTCAACAGAAACCATCAACATCTACAGGTTGTTCCACCAAAAGAACAATCAACAGAGTAAACTCTACAGATAGTCAATGCAAAACACAAAGAAGAAGACTCAAGGATTCCAAATGGACCACAGCCAGTTGTTGCAACTATCAGACAGTCAGATGACCAATTTGTTACTCATTCAGGTCATGTAATTGGAAAACCAGTACAACTCAGAGACACTTAACAGACTGTTCTGTACGGAATTTCAAAGATAGTGTGATAGTGTAAATTTTGTAAATGGTAGGAATGTAGAATTTAAAGGGGGAGATATAAAGAAATGCTAAACTGTATTATACAGTTCAGTTACTAGGTGTAATTTTACTTATTTAAGTTAAACTTGGCCATATGGCCAGAACATGGGGGGAGGGATAGCTCAGTGATTTGAGCATTGGCCTGCTAAACCCAAGGTCGTGAGTTCAATCCTTGAGGGGGCCATTTAGGGATCTGGGGCAAAAACTGGGGATTGGTTCTGCTTTGAGCAGGGGGCAAAAATCTGTTAGATGATTTAATTGGGGATTGGTCCTCCTTTGAGCAGAGGGTTGGACTAGATGACCTCCTGAGGTCCCTTCCAACCCTGATATTCTATGATTCTATGAACATTAAAGGATCATATACTGAACACATTGGGTGTGTATCTCACTCAGAAGGAAGCCCGGTAGCCAGTCCACATCTGGTACAGGATCATGAGGGCTGTGTCTACACTTGGAGAAGGGGGTGTCCTTCCCAGCTCAAGTAGACATTAACTCTTTTTGAGCTAGCACGCTAAAAATAGTAATGTAGACGTGGCAGCATGGACAGTGTCAAGCGGAAATGTGGGCTAGCTGCCCCAAGTACTTACCCATGGGGTCCAGGAGGGTTTGTATATGGGGTGACTAGCCCATGCTGCCGGTCGCTGCTGCCCATGCTTCCACAGCTACGCTAATATTTTTAGCGATGAGCGCTAGCGCAGGTATGTCTATGAAAGCTAGGAATCACACCCCCAGCTCCAAGTATAACCTTAGAACACTTTGATCTGTGCCTCTTTGAAAC
Source organism: Chelonia mydas (assembly GCF_015237465.2). Lineage (NCBI taxonomy): Eukaryota > Metazoa > Chordata > Testudines > Cheloniidae > Chelonia > Chelonia mydas. The sequence goes on along the minus strand of NC_057849.1, from coordinate 335,635,454 downwards.
AGGATTAGATTAAATCTCACTAGGGAACTTTTAGTGTGCAGCAACAGGGTCCATATGGACAGTTATTGCACGGCATGCTAGTGTGGGGAAGATTCCCACCCGTTTGCCATAAGCCAAGTGGTCATACTGAAAAGCCCAGAGTTCTTCAGAAAACCTTTCCACAATATTCTCATTTTGACTGTCTAGTATTACCTCACAGCTGAGTATATCACATACAGTTTTCTAAAGAAAATGTGTGTGTGGTCACTTAAGACAAATGCATTGGTCTTCTCTGTCCAGATGATATGGGACAAACATGCCCATCAGAAAACCTCTTGTCTCCATTGCCATGCTTTTTGGCAGTCTCAACAGAAAGGCCAAGAACTGAACAGGCCATAGAAAACTGAATTGTAGGTCCACTGCTGCAAACCCTCCCGTGGTGGGACTCCCCTCTGAAGTCAATGGGGGTTCTGCACAGGGGAAATTGTCTCCCATGCAGAGAGTCAGAGCAAGCGTCCTCACTGATGAGTATGTTAACGATCTCCCTCTGTGGCGACCCACAGAGGATATGAGTTGCTACCGCCCCAGCCATAGAACCATGGTTCTTTAGCTCAAGCTGTTCAATCCCCAGTATGTCATGGCTGTCACATAAGGCCTGTGATCACTTTAGCTGTAAGAAGGCTAATAGGTCTATACAGGGGTGGCATTTCACGCCATATACACAAATTGCAGGATATGAGTGCCACATTCTGGGGTGCAATTCAGATCAGTGAGGGGTTGTACCCCCACCTGCCCTGTAACCCTGGGTGCCTTGAATGCTCTGCTGCTGTGGCTTACAGCCCAGATACCAACAGCCAGCAAACAAACATGTAGTGTCCTGAGTGTCTGTGTGCTGTGCAGCCCTGGTTCAGTACTGTGACCCCAGCAGCCTGCCTACAACACAACAGTCCCCACCCCCCCAACCTCCACCAGCCTCGGTTACTACGTGTAGGGGGACCCCAACACACTTCCAGTCCCAAACTTTCCCAAACCCATCTGCCCTGAATTGTCCAGGCTGCGGACATGACCGAGGCAGGCTCCTGGTGTCAGAACACTGAATCAGACACTGAGGGAGGGAAGTGCCTGCTTGTGTCTGCTGGCTGTTGGTGGCCGGGCTGTGAGATGCAGCAACTGAGCATTTAAGACACCCAGGGTTACAAGGCAGGTGGGGACACAATCTCTCACTGGTCTTGGTTGAACCTCACAGTGTGACAACGAGATCATGTGCGAGATGCCAGTGAGGTTGTAGCCCTTTTGGGGACATTATAAGGAAAGCTTGTACTTCCGCTGCCCACAAACTACTTGTTACATGGACAAAAAGGGACATAGCTAGGTACCTTTAATTAGCACTAGATATGCAAACAAGACCCTTTTTGTTTAAAATCTAAATCCCATTCCTTCTGTGTGGATATAAAGCCATATAGGACCAGATCCTCAGAAGGTGTAAATTGGCATAATTCCACTGACTTTAGTGAAATTTGGCTTTAATGGAGCTTTGCTGATTTATACCGGGTAAGGTTCTGGTCCATGGTTTTCTTACTTAAAAAGCTCTAGGGGCTCACTCATCCCAGACTACCACTGGCTTCACTGCCATATGGCCAACCCCAAGTATTCAAAAATCAGGAAAGCAGTTTAAAAATAATGAGATTGCAATTAATAATAATAATAATAATAATAATACATGTTGGATGCCTTTTGTTTACTTACTGGTTTTTGAGCCTTTTAGAGTTTGCATTTTTCAAGCTATTCTTTATCACCGAGGAGGCTAGAAACATGTTTAAAAATAAAAGCTGAAACTCTAATTTAATAACATGACTCCAGGAACTGGGGCTTCTAGATAAACAACAAATATAGTGAGACTCGTAATACAATTGCAGGAGATGGCCACACCACCACCGGGAGTTTGACTGTGCAAGGAATGTCGGAACGAGCCCATCAGCAGCTGTTGCTAATCATAAAATTCAGTGCGGTTGACCGTGAGTTATAAAGGGTTGCTGCCTTGAGGCTTGTCTACACCATGCATTAATCTGCACCAGTGTGTCATGCTCTAACTAGCTCATGCAGATCCTGCTGGCATACACTAAAAGTTCCCTACTGCACATTAACTTAGCCCCATTTCAAATAGAACTATGTTAACGTGCACTCAGGAACTTTTAGTGCAGGCCAGCAGGATCCACACAGGCCAGTGACTGCACAAGATGCTGGTGCAGATAAGAATTTACACTGCCGTGTGGACTGACACACCATGTAGACAAGCCCCCGGCTATCAGTGTCACAATGAGATATATGTTAATTATTTCATACTCTTCCCAGCATGGTGTTTCTAGGTTTGATCACTGGTCCTAGTTGTTGCTTTCTCAAAAAAGAATTTCAGTCTATCTGAAGTTAATTAATTATGATTTGGCTTCAGCTCCAGTTCATCCTTTTTTAGCTGCCCCTTTATCCTGCCTCAACAAAACCCTATTACCTCAGTTGCTGTAATGGCGTCCTAGCTACAAAGGGCTTCAGCCTGCTCACAGGCGTTAACTCTTTCTCTGACCCCTGAAGTTAGTTTCTGTGACTACTGATGGAGACAGAGCGTTTAAGAATTGGGTTGCAGTGAGTTTCCCTGAAATTCAGATAAACTAGGAAAATATGTTCAAAGCTGAAGGCTCATTGATTTGATCACAGCACTTTCAGAACACCTAGAGGAAGGTCCTTTGCTGCTGTAAATTGTCATAGCTGCATTGAAGTCAATGTCAGATCAAAGAGGACCTGCCCCATATCACCTATTTCTTATTTACTGATGTAAATTGTCATAGCTCCATTTGTTATGTTTCATGGCATACAAACAGAGAAGCTCGATAAAAACATGAAAGACTCTTGCTGGAACCCAAAAAAAGAGAGAGACAAAGCAGGCTGCTCCCACTTTATTCTAGACTGCCTGGTCGTAGACTGATGGCAGCTAGGCCCAGATCCTACAGAATTCCCTAGCCTGCAAGCAGGACCAGGAAAACATCCTCAGCATTTAAAGAGGCAGTTTACAATTTCAACACAGTTTTCAGTACACCACATCTTTGAAGTCAATGACGGATCAAAGAGGATCTGCCCAATAAAGCTATTTCTCCTTTACAATGAGGGCCCTTTACACCACTCTGGAAGTGTAAAGGGATCTCACAGTGAATGTCATTGTTTACCCCATGGGTGTAAATGTTTTTTTCTGCATTGCACCAACTTCAGGTGAAAGGGGCCTTAAATGAGAATCAGGCCAATAACGTCTGCATATCCTCAGACTGAAAACAAAAACTGTACTTTCAGTGCCTCAGTAACTTTTTCAGCACGGTGCTCTCTATCCATCATGTTTCAGAAGCCGACACCACTTTACATTTACTCAGTGTTCTTCTGGGAGGATCTCTCTGAAACTCCTGTTTAGAATATTAGCTGTAAATAAGCTTCCAAGATAAGCTTTCTATCGTAAAATGAAAGCTTTCCCTTGACTTTCTTTACAGATTATCCAATACAATGTGCCCTACTGTAATACTCTCTTGTTCAAGTGTGCCTCTGATATGTTTAATGAAATCTGTCTTTCAACTCCATAGACATTTGCTGTAAATGTTCCTGCTGTAACACATACACACACCTAGTATTAGCAGTCACATTTCTAGACTCAACAGAACACTCTAACAAAGACAGTGTTGTCCGTCTAAGTTGTCATAATCATTAGGGATGAAGATGTATACAAAATACCACGAGAGATAGGCAAGAACTCAATTAAAGTTGCCAGTTTAATTCAAATGATTTAAGAATTTCCCTCCACTCCTAAAGATGGGTCAAGAAGTTTACTATCTTTAAATTTCAACTCAGTGGCTGATAAATTTGAGGCATTTCCTGTCTGCAGATACTGCTAAGGCTGCCATGCCATCAGAAATGACTTGAGAGAGACAGCCAGGGAATCAAGCGGCTTCTTAGCGCCTCTAAATAGGTTGATGCCTATAATTCCTAAAACCATAACAGCTCACTAGTAATTTCTGTCATTTCAACAATATAGTTTTAGAAGAGATTTAAAAATGTATCACCACTATTTCATCAACTGCCACATTTCACCTTCTATAGCCACTATTTTGTATCCTTCTTTGCTATCAAATTGACTTCACTTCTTCAAATGACACATCTGTTTAAGCCTTATCTGTTCAAAGAAAGCTAATAAGCATAGCTAGGTTTAAAAGGATTAACTTGGATGGGAATTCTAAAAGTTTTCAAATATTCTTGATAATATTTGCTATTTAAAAAAAAAGGGACGGGAAAGAATGAAAAAAGAAAACACATTTACCCTCTTAGAATCTCTCTCAAATTTACAGTCATATGAGATTAATTCCTTGGGAGGTCAAACAATGAGGCCCAAACTTCCATGTTAAGGGCATTCCTGATTAAAATATCCTGTAGCTCCAGATAGCCATCTAACATCCCTAAATATTTTTAAGATCAGTGTGTAACAAAATAAATGTATTTCTGTTCCTAATACTAAAATTCAGAATAATTTATATATGTCTATATTTAAACTGTATATAGAGATTATAGATATAATTTTATAATATATTCAATGGTTTACTTCAGAAAGGCTGAGAAAAATAACCTGCCACCTCTGAAATGAAGAAAAATTCTTTTTTAACCCGTTACTTCCTTGTTTCAGTCTGTTCAAAAGAGGCTAAAACCTAATGCTCCAATCCTACATTGTGTAGCATGCAGGGTGTGATTCACCCACACAGAGTCCCATGAACTTCAGAAGGGCTCCGTGGGAACACAATACTCCGTCCACATGTTATATGTTGCAAAAGCAGAGCCTAAAATGTAGGAAGTGGGGTCAGAGCTGATTCAGAAACATTTTAAGCGCAGGAGAGAGATCATATCATTTTCAGGCAGGCAGCATAGTCCTGATCTTATGTGATGCTGAGCAACCACAATTCCCATTGGAATCAGTGTCAAAATTTCCATTGATGTCAAGCGTGCAGGACTGGAACTTACAGCCCTGCACCAACAAATATGCAATTGGCTTTACGCAGCTGATTGGACCATTTAGGTTCAGTGGAGCAATTCACATCCACAGAGATGCTCATGCTCACAGGGGTTTGCAGGATTGGGGCTTAAATTCGGTGCCCATACAGCATATTAGACTGGAGTATAAAACTTGATAGTCATTGAAACAGACAGAGAGAGACCGGGGTGCAAAATTTGGGCTCAAGATTGGACACCCAAACTTTGGAAGGTCAGAGGTTCGTTCCCACAACAGGATGACGGGTGGGGGAATGGTGGAAGGAGGTTGCATCAATCTTATCTGTAGTTAAGAGCAGCATTTAGAGTTAATTGAAAGATAATTTGGACCAGAAATTCACTGTAAAGAGATCTCAGAGTTAACAGTGCTACAGTTGACTTGCTCTCTGCTACAAGCAATAGCTCATCATCCTCATAAGAGTACAAGGACTAATGTTTTTGTTTGTTTGTTTGTTTAACAAAAATAAATGTGAAACCATAAAGCTATAGCCACCAGTTCTACAGAAGAGATTGACTCTGACTCTCCCTGTATATGGATTTTAGATGCAATTACAATTGAAAAAGGGGGGAAGCCAAGCAAAACAGACACAGGCACTAATACTGTATCTTTCAGTCACAAAGATGAGCTGCTCACTTCTGGCGTTTAGCAAATTAACACATCAGTGACTTATGCATAACTTGTGACTTTAATTCATAGCTTGACAAACCCTAGACAAGAAACCAAGTTAACAATGTTATATTTCTCCATAAATGCTTCAAAAGGCATTCAGTATAGTCAACTGGAGCCTGAGAGTAGCTTAAGTGGTGCAGTAGATGTGTTTCCACAGACATGCTAGTCCACACACTCTGATGTGAAGGGCTTTTGTTAATGCTCAGACATGGGCCAAGGAGGTAGTGTTCATGTCTGCAACCGAATAAAGTTTAATCTAGAGTTTGGGTTTAAGGTCAATCCAGACATGCGGTCCACTTTGACAGCATGGAAATCTAATGAGATTTTTGCTCTCTTGGACAGGATGTGAACCCAGACTGGAAAACAAGCTTCTACCACATTTTGGATTGAACCAAAATCAAAACTTAGATATGGGCTCAGCTCCAAAATGTAAATCAGTATCTACCTGCACATGTCAGACATGTCAGAATGACTTGGGGGAGACCATCAGACCTCTCTGAGTTTCTGGGCTGCGCCTTCTACTATAAACACTCTCAATAGAGCAAACATCCCTGAATGTCTAATAAAGAACTTTTACAGTTCCAGCGGACTTTGCCCCTTAGTTTTCTTTCTTTACAGTACCAAAGATCCAGATCCTGAGCTGCTATAAATTGACATAGCTCCATTGACTTCCGTGGAGCTACACCCATTTATACCAGCTGAGCACCTGGCCCTGTATTTACCAAAACCTAAATATTCATCCTCAAGTACAGATCACTAGAGAGAAACCTGATCTGGGTTATCAGCCACCCTGAAGTTTATTGGAGGCTGATGTTCAGCTGTGGAGTTGCGAAGGGAACTATAAATACAGGCCCAGCTGTGAAATTTGGATCAAGACCTGGGTTTAGATTCTAAAACATTTCTCTTCAAAATTCAGAATTATTCAGATCTCGGATCTCAGTTCACACCTATCTCTAGTTAATAATGATCCTTTAACTCAGTTAAGCTAAGTTTACTGTGTCGATTAGGAATATAGTAGGATTGGTTGTTCCGTCACTGTGCTTGTAAACTATTTCTACACAGAAATATAATAAAATATAATATATATTCAAAAATAAAATACTTATAATACATTTTATTATATTAAAATATAATGTAAAAATAGAGATACTGTCCAATAATAACCTACAACCTCAAAATCCAACCACTTTCTAAAAACATTGCTCATCCACCTACCAACCTTGCTTTGCTTAAAACACTACAGTATTATCAATAGTGAATTCTCCACTTGATTTCACCCTTTTCTGGTTTTACTACCAGGTAATGATGATGGGAAGGAGGTGGCTTTTATCCTATATAAATAAAAATAGATAAAAGCATGTGTGAGAATAAAAGAGTTCAGTCCAGCTTTTTAATCAATTGGGTTATAATTTCATTCAATACAATACACCAGGCAGGCCTGTCAATGTTGCAGGTGTCCCATTCAACTGCAGTCACTCATAGCACACATCATATTGTCAATTGGAACGTTATAGACAAGAAGACTCATTGGTACCAGGTAGACCATTCCCCAGACTTGATAAAGTGAGTGGATTCATTAACAAAGACGTTGAAAAGAGTAGCTACATACTAGTTGTATCAGATCAGTAGTATAGGAAGGATGTGAAATAAAGTCCAGGGGTCAAAGTGGCTCTTCAATTCATCCAGCTGGATAAATATAGCTAAAATATATTCAATAGGGCTTATAGAAATCATCAAAGAAAAATTCCCAAGCAGTAGCTGACTATCAGATCAAGAGCATGACTCCCCCACATACCACTCCAGTACTTACCTGCTGTAATACATGAAGGGCCTGATCCAAGACAATGGATTGACCTCAAGCTGAAGAAGAGGTCCCATAAAACTCCATACCACCTTGGGGCTTATTCTTTCATGAAAAGCTGGTTTCTGCAACATATTTTCTTGTCTGCAAATGCTCATAGTGACCGTGGGCTGGCTGTGCAGCAGACTGGTCCCCAAATATAAGTCAGAGAAGCTCTGTGCCACTAGCAGATTTCTATAACCAACTGTGCCAAGTCTAGTCAAAAGGGGTGTGATTGTAGCCTCATTGAAGTCACTGGCAAAACTTCCATTGACTTCAATAGGGCCAGGATTTCACCCAAAGTGTCCACACTAGAGGAGAAAATCTTGGTTTAACCAAGATTAGCATTGGGTCTAACTTAACACTGCGTCAACATTCAGTGTGCTTCTCTTTGGTCTTGCTTCAGCAAGGTATTTAAGCTTATGCCTAGCCTTGAGCACATGACTAGTCATTTACAGAAATAAAAGTATTCTGTAGAGCTCGCTGGAAAAACCATTTGATGAAACAGTTTTCCATTGGAAAATGCTGTTCTGTCAACATTTAAACGCTTTGCAAAATTATGTTAATTTCACCAAAATTTCAGTTTAGAAAAAAGATGGGAGGGGAAGTCCTCCAGTGATGTCAAAATGTCCTGTTTCAACACTTTCAAAATGAAACATTTTAATATTATGTTTTGAAATGACTTTTTGTTTTGACTTTTTTTTAAAAAAAATTGTAGTTTATGAATTATCAGATAAAATTTTAAAAAGTCAAAATTCTTCATGAAATGGAATTTCTGTCCTCTGCACAACACTAGTATTCTGCCTTTTTCAAAGCATCTACGGTGGTAACTTTTCAAATTTTGGTTGAACATCATGTATTTTGATATATATGGTACAGTTAAACAATCATAGAAATAAAAGATTGAGAAGGAATATACCCATTAGTGACTGTTGCTAATTTATAATGTGTACTATGCAATATGTTCAATTCGAACTAAAAAAGTACCCCAAATTAGCCATGGTATGACTTTGATCTGCATTTGTGACTAAATAGTGGGTTAGTACAGTATTGCCAATTCCAAACATTCAAAAAGCATGAACCACCATCCCAGAGAATCATGAGATAGTCTTAAAAATAATGACATTTTAAAAAAAATAATACATTCAGGGCTCATTTTATTTGCTTTCTGTTTCTGGGCTTTTAAGGTTCACTCGGGTCAGATTTTCAAGCCTTTCTCCATCACCCTGAGGGCTAGAAATTTTCTTTCTTTAATGAAAGCTGAGCATCCCATGCAATCTCTTGATTATGTACCTTTAAGAAAAACACCAAATATCATGAGGATCACAATAAAATCACAAACGTTGGCAACAGCTGTCATTAAAACATTTCTTTTGTCTACAAACCATCCATCTCGCAACCACTTGTCCTTCTGTTGGAACGTCTGAGAATTTTCTCAGCCTGCTGTTCACATACATTTCTAATTCAATACAGAACACCTTCCAGGTAAGGTCTAATCACCCCCAATCATATTCCAAGGAATAAATGCTGGCTATGATCAGAAAATCTACAAGCAAAGGGGAGCACAGGGCAGAAGTCTTTCGTGTGGATTTTAGTTCACCCCAAATGCACAGAAAGGCTATGTTGCAGGCACTCAACAAGCAAAGTTATGGGTGTGCATACTCCAGTAGGGCCTGTGGACCAATGGTATGGTCCACATATATTTGTTCATATACCTCTTGGTCCTAGTAGGTATGAGTGCATCTTTCATAGGAGTAAAATGCTGTTTGTCAGATTATTTACCTAGAGTAACACTAGTCCCCACTCCACATAGCAACAGCTATGCTGGGAAGGCCCTAGAACTTTGATTGGCTAGGAATGTGCAGAGAAGAGGATAGGGCCTCTTCATCCCTTCCCAGAGCCTTGGGTGGCTAGAAAGTTGTAAGGAAGCCACACTTTTAATTCCTGCTGACTGAGTTCCTCCCAGTAGAGAATGGTGTTGTCATTCAAGAAGAGACTGTGTGGCCGTGGAAGAGAACACGTGCTGCCATTGCAGAAAGGTAGCAAGTCACACTGGATCTTGAGTCCATGGTCCCCAAGAACTTGCACCAAATTGGCCGCAGCCCAAAGGGTTAAGATACATTAATCCAGGACTAAGGGGCCAAGACTGGAGGGACAGTGAGGTCTGTAAGTGTTAGAAATAAGATTTGTTTCCTACTCCCATTGACTGTGCATTTCCATGGCAAGGTGGTTCAGGCCATGGTGATAAAGATGTTGGGATAGATCTGTGCACTGGGGCAATTCTTGGGTGAGTTCCTGCTTGTAAAGAGTTTGAGACAACTAGCAAAGACAGGAGCTCACCGCCTCAGTAGCCTCAATGCACCCCTATTCATAGCCATTCCCACAAGGGGCCAGGATTTGGCCTTGTGTACGTAGAGGATGGATATTTCATTCCCAGTGCACTGCAGAAAAGTGATGGTTCCACAAGGTGGCCGTTGAAACCGTCGCCAAAAGTACATTTATGCTTCTTTGGCCGAATGGATAAAAAAGGCTTCTCTCTGGCTTGCAGGTCACCCAGAGAATCTGTTCCCACAGTTCTATTTAGCTAATGAAGTCATCCAAACCATGCACAAAGTGGCACCAGTGACCCTTACGTCGTTGGATGCCAAATTTGAAAGGTAACACGATAGCAGTTTTGGATGAAGAAACAAAGCATGTCTATGTGTAACCACATAAGCAGGGGAATGACAAACAAAGATGCTATAGAATGGAAATAGATAATTTCGGACAAGGAGAGTGTAAAGTAATCCCCGTCGCTTGTTTCACTGCTCATTGCCATGCGGGCTTGGCTTTCTGTTCCCCTTCTCTACTTTTTCACCTTTTATAACAAATAAAAAGATTTGTTTTGTAACATGGAGCAAAACCACATAAACAGAGTTACTAATTCCCTCCAATTTTCAAATACAATCGAATGTACAAGTATCCCACTCATGGCTGGGACAGACACTGTCCTCTTGTACTAAGAGACTTGATATTAGATACTCCAAGAACGGCTCATTAAACATTTATTTCCTCTTCTTATTTGTGTCCTCAAACAAGTTCACTTTTCTTTTCCTTTTCCCTTTTTTTAACACAAGTTTGAAAATAGAAATAAAAAACAAAACAAGCTTGATGATCTTCATGTTTTTAATAAGGGGAAAATGTTTTTGTTTAAAAATATATACAACGTTTAAGTGGGAAAAAGAATACAGAAATAATTTCAGGTTTTAAAAATGTTTCATTGTAACTGTGAGAATCAGGCCCTTTGTACTCAGTTAATGTCATGGAGAATAATTAGATGTAGTAAGTAGGCCAGAGGAATAATAGACATAAAGTGCCCTCTTACTGTCTTGTGCTTGCTATCTATCTAGTTAGCTAGCTAGCTAACTTGTCAACAAAGGAAATTTTTCCAGTTATACCAGTATAATTATACCTGTATAGTTAAATAGCTATTGTTTATACTGCTATAACTCTCTGCATGGCCACTTTTATTCCAGAATGATTTAAACCCCTTTCAAAGCAACATAAACTAAACTGGAAAAGGCCTCTTATACTGGAATGAAAGCATCTAACTGGGGAGTTATACCAATTTAAATGTACGCCCTATCTTACATGGTATACCCTTCCCATGTAGACAAGTCCTTAGCTGCTCAGACAGCTCCTGTTACTGTTGTATCTAAGTACCTCACATGTTTTAATGTATTTATCCTCACACTACCCCTGTGAGGTAGGGAAGTGCTTTTATCCCCATTGTACAGATGGTCAGCTGAGGCCCTGAGAAAGTGACTTGCCATGGTCACACAGGAAGTCTGTGGTGGAGCAGAGGTTGAGGCCAAATGTCCCATGGCCTATGCTAGTGCCCTAACCACTAGATTATCCTTCCTCGGCTCTAGCTGATAACAAGTAGTAGCTCAGGGCAGGAAGCAACTTCTGCAGAGCCACTGCTTCCCCTCCTACACAGATGGCTGGGATGATTTAGTTAGGGATTAGGTCCTGCTTTGAGCAGGGGGTTGGACTAGATGATCTCCTGAGGTCCCTTCCAACTCTGATATTCTATTATTCTATGGGCAGCAGAGGAGTGGTTGGATCCTTGACTGCACACCTCTCTAATGCACATGTCAGTGCACCAGAGGATACATGCTGTGTCAGGTATAGGGCTGGTACAGGGTAGAGCGAGTACAGACAATGATGTAAACCAGGAGGTAGGCTGCAACACACTGAGTCACAATCGGTTTCCTGGTCTGCTCTGAGAGCAGCACAACCATGCACTGCCCTGGACTCAGGATTTGAGGCAAAATCACAGTTGACCCACCAGCATTTGTTGTCCACTGACTGAGTCTTGCGCATGTGTAGTTATACAGACCTCTTTAAATAAATCTATATTGCTATAAATAAGGAGTTATTTTTATAAGACCCATGAGTAATGTTTCACTCAAAAATCTACAATCTAAAAGAACACATTTTGTCTTAATGAGATATGTGGTGGTTTTCCTGTGTGTACCATATTGAAAATAGTGAATGTTTCCCTATAGGCCATTTAACTACGATAAATCTAAAAGTTGTTCCTTATAAAGAAACACTGTCAGCAAAAAATTGTTTAACAGTTGTTTTAAGGTCATACTTTCTGAGCCCACTTATGCTTCCCACAGTATTTACGGCACCACAATTTGATATAGCTAACAACTGATTGATTAAATGTGTGTGTGTGGGGGGGTATTTTCATTGAAAGATTGTTTTATTTCCATGTTATCGGAACTTGCAAAATGAATTAAAATGATTAATAACAAAGTATATGGTCATTGACCAAGAGCACTAAAGATGAGTGTGAATTGGAACCTCTGATATGATTTCCAACACACCTTTTGGGGTTTCCACACACAGATCCCCTCACCGCTCTGGTTTTAGTCCCAGCCCAGACCAGGAAGAGCCACTTTTCCAATCCAGCATGGACACAGTCCAGGATGGAGAACATTTCTCAAAACCAGCTCATTCCATGTGATTTCTCTCAATTTGGACCAAATCTCACAGGAGCAACTCATGAAACGTCCACATGGTTGGAACCAAAATGTCACCCCAGTTTTATCTACAGCCAGTATTCCAAATGTCCTTTCTGTCCCATGCTCAGGTCTTGAACATCTCCTGCCTCAATTACTGCAACCTCTTCCTTTCTGGATTCCTTGATACCCATGTTCCCCTCAAATCCATCAAAATGGTGCGGCTAAAATTGCTGTCTGCCATTCAGCAAAGCACATAAGCACTTGCTTAACTTTAAGCCTGTACTTGAGATCCCTTGAAGTTAAATCTACATTTTTGTTAAAGGGATTTAAGCACAGGTTTAAAGTTAAGCCTGTGTTTAAGTGCTTTGCGGAATTGTGGTTATCATCTTTGCCCAGCCACAAGATCGTATTACTGGATTCTTCAGCTGGCTCCCCACTTCCCACTATTGGTTCAAACCAGTTCCCATTGGAGTCAGTGAAAAAGCTGCTATTAACTTCTGTGGGACTGCATAGGGGCCCACAATGTATTTTTTTATATCCAGGTTGCCCGCAGTCTGCTTTGTAGATCTTGTCTCCTAGCATGTCCCCAATACCTCTTTGTTCCTCCACTGATATCATCCTCTATGTCCCATTCATTTCCTTCTCTATTCCAGTTTTCATCTTTTCTTTTATGCTGCACCCCTTAAAATGTTGGCTTTAAGTACCCCGTGCCTCAGTTTACCCATCTGTAAACTTCTCAGAAGTGTAGGAAGTATCTTTGCATGTATCTGTGTAAACTGGGTTTGGGAACCCAATGAGCCTGAAAACTGTTACTCATCAAGTGAGCTGGGACTTCTCAGGCTTGTGAGTACTCAGATGAGACAAATGGCAAGCTGGAATTTCTGTTTTTATATGAATCTCAGTTTATTTGGTTGTTACCACATTCTCCCCATTCCCACGCCGCCACCCCCACATGTCTGACTCTGGATGGTGACCTCCCTGGGGCAGAGACTGTCTTCTTTCTCACATGTTTGTACAACACCTTGCACAATCAGGCCCTGATCCTTCACTGGAGTTCTTCAGCACTACTTTGTTAAAATAATAAGGTGCAGGAATTACCTTACTCGTTTCAGCAGGAGTAGCGGACTCTCAACCCCTCACAGATTGGGCTTATTATTATTTTTTCTATTGCATTACCCTGTGGCGTCCCCAACCCCTCACACCTCAGACTGTGTCCAGCTAACCAAACCAAAGCAAGCCAAAAGTCAATAATATAAACAACTAATTACTTATGTTAAAACAAAGCATATTGGTGCCTGGTTGGCACCTCCTGCCCAACCGTCAATTAGAGCCTCACAGAAAGGAACAGAATGTGTTTATTTTATTATTATTATGTATGTGCAGTAGGGTAGCACATAGAGCCCCATTGTGCTAGGCGCTGTACGTACACATAGGATACGTTTACACAGCAGCTGAACGTGTAATTTCCAGCTCAGACAGACATATGCATGGTAGCTTTGATTGACCTAGTGTGCTAAGAATAACCGTGCAACTGCAGTGATGTGAGCAGCAGCATGGGCTAGCCCAGACATGGGCAAACTACGGCCCGCGGGCCACATCCGGCCAGCGGGACCGTCCTGCCTGGCCCTTGAGCTCCTGGCCGGGGAGGCTAGCCCCTGACCCCTCCCCTCTTGTTCCCCCTCCCCCACAGCCTCAGCTCGCCGTGCCGCCAGCGCTCTGGGTGGCGGGGCTGCGAGCTCCTGCCGGGCAGCATGGATGCGAGAGCCGGCAGCCAGTCCCGGTGCTTTAGACTGTGCGGCGCCGCGGCTGGCTCCAGCCGGGCGGCATGGCTGCCAGTCTTGGTGCTCTGAGCAGCATGGTAAGGGGGTGGAGAGCTGGGGGGTTGGATAAGGGGCAGGGGGTTCCCAGGGCAGTCAGAGGACAGGGACCCGGGGGGTTGGATAGGGGGTGGGGTCCCGGGGGGGCAGTTAGGGGTGGGGTGTCCTGGGAGGGGGCAGTCAGGGGACAAGAGCAGAGGGGGTTGGATGGGTTGGGGATTTTGAGGGGGGCAGTCAGGGGGCAGGGGCCAGGCTGTTTGCAGAGGCACAGCGTTCCCTACCCGGCCCTCCATACTGTTTCGGAACCCCAATGTGGCCCTCAGGCCAAAAAGTTTGCCCACCCCTGGGCTAGCCTGAATACCATCCCCTCTGAGACAGTAGGTAAACATTTGGACAGTTAGCAAGTGTCACTGACCAGGCTACCATGACCACACTGCTGGTGTTAGTGTGCTCGCTCGATCCAAGCTAACACATGTACGTCTACCTGCAGCTGCAACGGAGATCTACACAGAGTGAAAGACCCTCCCTGACTGGAGAGCTTACAGTTTAACTAGACAGGATAAAGACCAGAAGGGAAAACAGAGGCATAGAATGGGTCAGACAGTAGGTCAGCAGCGGAACTGGGAATATTCCCCCTGACTCGCAATCTGCTAGACCGTGCTGTCTCTCTCTCACTAATGATTAAAACTGAAGATGTGCCATCCCATATAAAATACATCCAGTGCATTAGCTGCGTCCGTGTGAGGAAAGCAGCCTGCCACATGACCTCCCCAGGCTGCGGTGCCATCTGTAACTCTATAAGCTATCTATTTCTGCTCAACAGCTCACTAATAATGCAGGCAGCCCTTGTTCTCTCTAAATTATTTTTGTGAACTGAACTGGGAGAGCACTTGTGAGAGAAGAACGTTTTGTCAGAGTTTTCCATGCCATTCTGAATGTGACTGGCAGCATGTACTGGCAAGTCTCCATCTGGACAGCCTAATTGTGTCACTTCTAATAATAAAGGTTGGAGAGATATTTCATGAGCTTGAAAGCATCACTTTACTGCAGACTTCAGGGGCCTCTTATTTCCTGGAAGTGTTAATAAGTAGGATGGGAGGAAATATAGGCCTTATTAAAGGGAAGTTCATCTAATCCTGGATAAGCCAGTCAGTGAAATGGTATGTTTAAAAGGATGGTAGCTACTGTATTTTACCTAGAAATAGCTTCAGCCTCAACAGTGGACAGGACTGGGAATCAGGAGACCTGGGTTCTAATCTCAGCTGTGCTGCTGACCTGCTGGGTGATCTTGGTTAAATCACTTCACCTCTCTGGAACTCTGTTTTCCCTCCTGCCCTTTGCCCAGCTTGTCTATTCAGATTGCAATCTCTCACTCTGTGTTTGTACAGCCCCCAGCGCGATGGGGCCGCAGACTCAGCTGGGGCCTGTAGGTGAAACTGTAATACAAATAGATGATAGAAGTAATAACAGTCAAAGACAAAATTTCCAGTTATTTAAATAGGAAGAGAATCAGACACTTTGGCCAAGATTTTCAAAAGTGGCTAGCAGTTATGTGTGTCAAGACACCTTAACAGGGTCTGATTTGCAGCACGTGAGGAGCATCCACCCAAACAGGCCCCTCTTCGGTATCTCAAAGTTCACACCCAAAATCAGTCGTCACTTTTGAAAATCTGTATCATTGTTTCTATCTCTCATCCGGAAACTGAATTTAAAATATCATGTATGAAAATGGCTTCTAGGAGAAAATACCAAACCACCCCATTAATAAATAAAATCAATAGGAATATTTATTACTCATCATTCTTTTATTCCCATTCCATATTTACCTAGTGTTTAAAACATAAAGCATATGCTGTTGTGGGGTATCTGTATCCTCCAGAAGAAAGATGCTTGTTTTCTTATTACAGAAGTGCCTGAGTTCATTGCTGTATGTGTTGATGGTCACAGTTAGTATTTTAATCCCACATATCCAGTCCTGCAAACACCAATTCATTGATTTTATGGCCACAAGGTCTGACTTCCTGCTTAACACAGGCCAGACAATCTCACCCAGTAATTTCTGTATGAAGGCCCTTTCAGCATAAATTGGTAGGGTTACTCAGATGAGCGTGGACTGCTCAGGTGTGTAAGGGATGCAAGATTGGGCCTTGAGGCCTGATCCTTATAACTGATAAGTGTCTTCTGAGAAGGGCTGAGTGCTGGCCGCCCTTTGCAGGCAATGGGAACTGAGGTTAAGAGCAGTTTGCACCTTCCCACACGGCACCTAGCAACCTGCAGGATCAGCCTCTACAGCCACAAGCTCAATCTCAGGACAGTTAACTCATCTTGTCATTCTTCCAAGACAGATAAGTTAGGTCCCATGCAGTTTATTGCGTGTGGTTCTTTTGGATAAGACCAAAGTCCTGTCTCCTCTGTATGCTGCAAAAGACCCCAGGGCATTCACTCTTCAGAAGAGCAGGGGTTTGTCCTTGTGCAAAATGTCACTTCCCGTCACCAATATGGAGTGTCACATTAGAGGTGGCTGCATTTTCATGGAACTGAGTATGACATTTATAGGCCCCAGTTCAGCAATACATTTACACCTGGGCTTAAATCCCATTCAAGTCAGTGGGACCAAAGTACTTTGTTGTACTTTAAGTACTTTAAGTGCTTTGCTGAATAGGGATGCTGTGCTGAATTGGGTTATAGTTTGGGAAGAATTTTGGGATCCTTCCATTTGAAAGTAATATTAGTTATTTACCATTGATAAGCATTCTAACAAAAAGTCACAGTAAATGAAAAAGAAACCTATGTTTCGAGTGTGCAAGTCAATCTAAAAGCAGTACCTTTCCAAGCAAGATTTAGATGATACACTCTGTCAGACAAAACCCTCTGCTCTTGCCTATAGTCAAAATCCAAGCACCCATTGTTAATTCATGCTACTATTTTCTTTCCTTTTAACTAGCACTTATATCTGACAGCTGTAAAGGCTTTCAGCCATAATAAATCTCTCCCTGACTTCCCAAAGCAAACAGTGTTGAAGAGAGTGACCCCTCCAATAACATTTTGTCAGCTCAAATCACCACTATGTTGTGAGTTACTCAGACAGTCTGTGCTGAATATTTGTTCCCAGCCTTCCTCTGGTCCTTCTTTCAACTTTCTTTTACTTGCTGTCCTGACCCTGGTAGACCATAGACCCTAAAATAAGGTAATTCAGCTGCAACTGTTACTAGTTGATTGGCTAAAAGACCAGTTTCTCAGCCTCTTTCTTTCTTTCTTTTTTTTCCAACTCTTGAGCTGCACCTTATTCCCAATAAAATTTTAGCATTCCATCGAATCCAAACTGCTGACTTCACCTTCAAGGCATTAGCCTCTCTGTTGAGAGGGATATTGATTTTCAGTTCCTGGATCCCTGCCATGCAATGGGACCTGGATTAAGACCCCCAAGTTCTAAACCACTGATTAGGTTGAAAAGGCTTTTGATCACTGCCAGCCTACCCTGAATTTGAACAGCTAACTGTGAGTCATGGAAACTAGAGGTACAAAAAACCTCTTGGGGCATTGTGCCCTTGTCAATGCAGGATCGCCCCCCATTGTACACATACCAGTGTTCAGTCCAGTCTAATTTTAAATGTCCTTTGAAATGAGGTTTTCAACACTTCCCTTGGGATGCTAGAGGAGTTTGGAGCAGTCAGTAAATCAAACATTGTATCCGGAGGCTTAGAACAGAGAGGCCCAATTCAATCAGTACAGAGCAAGCTGGGTTTTCTTAAACCAGCTCCACTCAGCATTCCAAAGGGCGCAATGGCTTCTTAATGTGTGACTGGGCTTTCTCCTGCCTTATACAACAGGAGACTACTGTGGTAGCGTGAAGGGGCTTGCAGCCTTCATACTTGGGTGGAATCCCAACAGCCAGGCGCACAGATATAGATGCCCATTTTCAGTCTCCACAAGGGGGTTGTGATAGCAAATAAAAACATATTCAAAGGCTGTTAACGTAATTTCCAATGTAGGAGAGGGATTATCATAGAATCGTAGGACTAGAAGGAACCTTGAGAGTTCATCTAGTCCAGTCCCCTGCACTCAAGGCAGGATTAAGTATTATCTAGACCATCCCTGACAGGTGTTTGTCTAATCTGCTCTTAAAAATCTACAATGATGGAGATTCCACAACCTCCCTAGGCAATTTATTCCAGAGCTTAGCCACCCTGACAGTTAGGAATTTTTTCCTAATGTCCAACCTAAACCTCCCTTGCTGCAATTTAAACCCTTTACTTCTTGTCCTATCCTCAGAGGTTAAGGAGAACAATTTTTCTCCCTCCTCCTTGTAACAACCTTTTATGTACTTGAAAGCTGTTATCATTGTCCCCCTCAGTCTTCTCTTCTCCAGACTAAACAAACCCAATTTTTTAAATCTTCCCTCATAGGGCATGTTTTCTAGACCTTTAGTCATTTTTGTTGCTCTTCTCTGGACTTTCTCCAGTTTGTCCACATCTTTCCTGAAATGTGGCACCCAGAATTGGACGCAATACTCCAGTTGAGGCCTAATCAGTGCAGACTGGAGCAGAAGAATTACTTCTCATGTCTTGCTTACAACACTCCTGCTAATGACATCCCAAAATGATGGTTCCTTTTCAGCAGGTGTTACACTGTTCATTCATATTTAGCTTGTGATCCACTATGACCTCCAGATCCCTTTCCGCAGTACTCCTTCCTAGGCAGTCATTTCCCATTTTGTATGTGTGTAACTGATTGTTCCTTCCTAAGTGGAGTACTTTGCATTTGTCTTTATTGAATTTCATCCTTTTTAGTTCAGATCATGCCTCTAATTTGTCCAGATCATTCTGAGTTTTAATCCTATCCTCCAAAGCACTTGCAACCACTCTCAGCTTGGTATCATCCACACACTTTATAAGTATACTCTCTATGCCATTATCTAAATCATTGATGAAGCTATTGAACAGAACCAGACCCAGACCTGCAGGCCCCCACTTGATATGCCTTTCCAGCTTAATTGTGAACCACTGATAAGTACTCTGTGGGAATGGTTTTCCAACCAGTTATACACTCACCTTATAGTAGCTCCATCTAGATGGTATTTCCCTAGTTTGTTTATGAGAAGGTCATGCGAGACAGTATAAAAAGCCTTACTAAAGTTAAGATATACCACATCTACTGCTTCCCTCCATCCACAAGGTTTGTTATCCTGTCAAAGAAAGCTATTAGGTTGGTTTGACATGATTTGTTCTTGACAAATCCATGCTGATTGTTATTTATCACCTTACTATCCTGTAGGTGTCTGCAAATTGATTGCTTAATTATTTGTTCCATTATCTTTCCAGGTACTGAACTTAAGCTGACTGGTCTGTAATTTCCCAGGTTGTCTTTATTTCCCTTTTTATAGATGAGCACTATATTTGCCCTCTTCCAGTCCTCTGGAATCTCCCCCGGGTTCCATGACTTTTCAAAGATAATCTCGAATGGCTCAGATATCTCCTCAGTCAGCTCTTTGAGTATTCTAGGATATATTTCATCAGGCCCTGGTAACTTGAAGACCTCTAACTTGTCTAAGTAAGTTTTAACTTTTTCTTTCCCTATTTTAGCCTCTGATCCTACCTCATTTTCACTGGCAATTCACTATATTCGTCGTCCAGTTGCTACTAACCTTTTCGGTGAAAACCGAAACAAAAAAATCATTTAGCACTGCCATTTCCATCTTTTCGGTTATTGCTTTTCCCACCTCATTTAGTAATGGGTGTACCCTGTCCTTGGTCTTCCTCTTGCTTCTAATGTATTTGCAGAATGTTTTCTTGTTACCCTTTATATCTCTAGCTAGCTTGTTTTGTGTCTTGGCCTTTCTAATTTTGTCCCTACATGCTTGTGTTATTTGACCTAGTTTCCACTTTTTGTAGGACTCTTTTTTGAGTTTCAGATCATTGAAGATCTCCTGGTTAAGCCAGGGTGGTCTCTTGACATACTTCCTATCTTTCCTACACAGTGGGATAGTTTGCTCTTGTCCTCTTAATGATGTCTCTTTGAAAAACTGCCAACTCCTCTGAACTGTTTTCCCCCTCAGACTTGCATTATTAAATATAAGGAGTATAAGGAGGTGGTGGGATTAGGGTGACCAGACAGCAAACGTGAAAAAACCTGGACAGGGGGTGTGGGGTAACAGGAGTCCATATAAGAAAAACACCCAAAAATCAGGACTGTCCCTATAAAATTGGGACATCTGGTGACCCTAGGTGGGATTCAACTAGGAGACATTGGCACCTCATTGAAGGAAGAATTGAGTCATTCCCCTATATTGTAATATAACTTGGCTTCAGTTCAGGCATACTTTTGGTAGGATCAGATTCTAGAGGGCAGGGCCAGCCACCCAACAAAGCCCTTCCACTGACTTGTGTGTACTTCACCACAGGGGTGGTTTACCTGGAGGGTGTCTTCTGAGTGTAGTTGTCATGATGAGGTGTAGCGGATGAGCAGGTCTGTGAGGTAACTGGGGCTCAGATCACTTAGGACATTAAAGAGAGTAACTAGTAGCTCAAATCTCACTTGAAAGTGAATCTGCAGCCAGTGCAGAGTATCGAGCATAGGTCTGATATGCTTTAACTAACCTTCCCTTCATGAAGCTTCAGTTTGCACCACTGAGAGCTTCCAAGCGCTCTTCAAGGTTGGACCTAACATTTCAGAAGCCTAGGCCTGAATAATCCTGGATAATCCCGGTGCAGTCTGGATCTAGGAAGAACGGGTGGAATATCCTGGCTGGCCAAAGACTGCCCTTGTTGCTTTCTGGGAACCTAGAAACATTCTGCCATGATAAACTACATTGACGACAGATGGGCAAGCACCCTCGACTGAGAGAGAGAGGTGATTGTCTTTGCCAATTCTTCAAAATACTTCCCCTTGCCAACCAGTATCACTTCAGTCTTATCCAGATTTGAGCATCAGCCAGCTGGCTTTCACACAGGTCCCTGCTTCCACCAGACATTGGTAGGGCAGGAAAAACAGGGCTGCCAGAATGTACTGAGAAGGAGGAGACAGAACTGAGTACCGTACACATACTCATGAAGTTGAAGTTCAGCACAGTTTCCCCCAGTGACTTCACATATACATGGAATGGGACTCCACAGCTGAGGAAGTCAATGGGGAGAGGGGAGACCCCATTTACCCAGCACAAACCCTGTACGATCTCTCAGAAGAGGTGAATGGAAGTACACTAAGGCAACTGGCTATGCTCAGCCAGGTCCCATGGAAACTGAAGACATTATGATCCAATATGGAAGAACTTGTCCCCAGACCATTGGACTTGAAGAGCAAGTTTATTCTATCTAGAAACTTCCTGTCAAACTGGTCAATCTTTGGTATTGTTCTAAGAGATGCTCTAGAGTTTTTCTAGCAAAGCTCGATTCCCAGCATTCATCCAAGCTGAATAATTTCCTACCAAGCTATGGCTTGCTGTCCTGTATGTGTTACTTTACATTGCCTTACTCTATGTCTCATGCACCTGACTTGATGTAACAATGCAACAATGCAAAATCAAGAGGAAATAAGAGAGTAAAAAAGTGTTCATGTATTTCTAGGGAGGCAGTGTTGCCTAGTGGATCGAGCACAGGATGTGAGTCAGGAAATGTGAGTTCTATTCCCAGCTCTATCACCGACCTGCTGGGTGATGTGACCTGGGGCAAGTTGTGTCACTGCTCTATGCTCAGTTTGCCCATCTTTAAAATGGGGTAATGATCCTCACCAGCTTTGAAACTGACAGATGAAAGCACTATGTCAGAGCTAAGTGTTGTTATTTTTATTAATCCTGTATTAACTCCTAGATACTGATGCACTGTGTTAGTGGCTCTCACATTGTAACCTCTGGCCCACGTTCTGCGTTAATTACATTAGTCAGCTGATATCCTTAGAGACAGGGTTTGATACTCTTACTTGTGATGGGATAATACTTTCTTCTGTCACTACTCCCATTGGATTCAATAGGACTACACACAGAGTAAGGTACTAATCAGTGTGAGCAAAGGTATCAGAATCTGGTCATTATTTATCAATGTATCTTTCCACCTTTTATTTTACACTTTTATTTGCAACGTCTCATAATGATCACCCAACCACAGGAAGACGTTGTCCAGACACCAAGTGGTTTGGGGCTACCAAGAAAGGCATCTCAAGCAATGAATAGCTCTAGCTGATTTCCTTGGAAACCTGTGAGTCCTTTTTCATGCCATAAGAAAGAAAGCTAAAAATCATCACCTTTGACAGGCAAATGTACTGTTTTGCTTGAGGCGAAGGGGAGAAAAAACTGCATTGGACACATTCTTTTATGAGACAAAACATTTAAAGAGGAAAAGGTGAGTTTGATTGATGATGAGAGGCAGCCTACAAAACTGCCTGATTCGGTTCAATATTTTGAGTAAATAGATCAGGTTTATGGTAAACAGCTCAGGAAATGTCTATGCATTGGGATTTTCCCTATATGCAGAATCCTACAAGCAACTTTTCTTTCTTTCTTTCTTTCTTTCTAAAACCCCAATGATTTCAGTTGTATCTGGACTCCAGAGTACAGTACATTGTGCTTTAGAAGCAGTATGACCTAAAAGAAGGAGCACTGAACAGGGACTTAGAAGATCTGGATTGTATTCATGGCTCTGCTACTAATCTGCTGGGTGACCTTGGACAAGTCACTTCATCGCTCTGTGCCTCAATTTCCCCATCTGTAAAATGGAGACTAATGATATAGCCCTCCTTTGTAATAAGTAGTCAAGTAGATGGACCCCATTCCCCTCCTTGTTTCAATGCACTGCAATATGCAAATATAACTTTGGATATCAACCATCATGATGAACTTTCACTTTAAGACCAAATTCTGACAGGCATCCACTGGAAAGACTACAGGGTGTTGCACGACTGTGAGGTCCACTGTCCATCCTTAGTGCTACTCTCCCCAAAACCCATGCAAAGACTATTATTCAGGCCTTCTGTGAAGAAAGCCAAGGAGAGGCATTCCAGGATGGAGGATAGGCCAGGATCACAGCCTGCTAGTTTATACACATGTGCCAGATAACCCGGCAGCCACTTTACAGTCCTGAAAGCAGATTATTCCTGACCTTGAGGAGAATAATATGTAGAGAGGTGCTTGTGTGGCTGCTTAGAAGTTGAATATGAGCCCATATTAACATAACTTTTGTAACCTATACTGTGTATGAGTCCATTTAGAAACTGCTTACAATAGTTTCCCCGACCCTAGCCAGAATTTGGACCTCAGTGATTTTTGTACTGTGATTTCACTTTAAGAAGGTACCAATCAGGGTGAAATTCACCATTGTGAAGAGGGCCAGCACAAGGCCTAGGTACTAGTTAAATCATTCTTAACCCCTAAAGATAGGGGGACATAAGTGTTGCAAAGGCCTCATCCAGCCAGAGGTAAGCATCACCGCTGGTAAGAAAGGAGAGGGGATAAATAATATTCACACCAGGGTTTATGAATGGAAATGCAACGTTACCATTCCCACAACAAGAAGAGCCTTTCCTGAGGAAGATGGCAACACAGCACCCTCACGGAAAAATCGAGAATTGGCATGGGTTTGCTCCCAAGTAGAAATTCACTCTTTTTTGTAGACAAATTGCACTGTTTTTTCCCTCCAAAGGGAATCCAGAAATGACCCTTTTCTAACAATGAAGCAAAACTGCCTTCTGTTGTTTTGTTTTAAATATTGAGGTGGAGATGAGAAATAGTCTGCTTTTTTCATGAGCCTGCAGGAATGCAATTTTTGCCAGTCTCGATGGCTATAAGAATGTTTTTTGCCCAGAGACAGACAAAATACTGGTGCCGTGACCAAGTCGATTGTAACCACCATGGAGTCCTCAGGATCATCCATGGAAGAAAAATAAATACAATAAAATAAATAAACTGTAGCCTACTCTAATAATAAATTTCCCAGACTACACAAAATGTTCATCCACAGAAATATTTAGAATATTTCTTCTTGTAAAAAGCCTTCCCTGCTCGGCTTATGCTCCCAAGAGAATGTAATTTGCCTCCCCGCTTTATCAAGTGAAACTCCTTTGCTGGCCATTGCATTATTGCATGGAGAGAGGCAGAACCAATTCTATCACCAATCCCTCTCTGCCTCCTCTCCCACCCACCTGCTCAAAGAGGCTTCACTCCAGTGGAAAGACAGGAAATGCCAATGCAGCAGGGCAAGTGGGTGTGGACCATTGTGGGCTAGCTCCCCCCCACAGCCACATTAGGCTGGGCCCTAAAGAGAAGGGTCAAATACCATAGGAAGATGGAGTGTGGTCTAACTCTGAGACCAAGGGAATAGAAGTCAGAACTCCTGAGATGAAATCCTGACTCCATGGACGTCAATGGCAAAACTCCCAATGCCTTTGACGGAGCCAGGATTTCACTCTCGGCGGGTCTGTCTGCTATTGAACTGCTGCTTGACCCTTAGGCAACTCACTTCACTGCACTGCACCTCAGTTTACCGGCTGTAAAGTGTCAATAATTTTGCTCACCTACACTACCTCCCAGCAGCTTTGGGAAGCTTAATTGATGGATGTTTGTAAAATGATTAGGAATCCCTGGATGAAAAGTACAAAGTACTCTTAATAACCTGGGCCAGATTATCCGCTGGTGTCAAATGGCATAACTCAATTTAAAACCACTGAGCTACACCAATCTACGCCAGCTGAGGGTCTGAGTTTGTCATTATTTTCTGCATTGGTGAGTATTCAGGAAATCTGAGCTAGGGATAAGACAAACATGAAATAACCAGTGCAGCGGCATCTAGCTATTCAGGGGAAGACAAAGCACAAAGTACTTTGTTTTTATTACTGTGCAAAACCTGTCAAGTGCTGACATTTTAACCTTCAGAAACTCCAGGAGGTGGTGACAGCTTTCAGCAACTCATGCAGCTCCAAGATAAATGCTCTGTAAATGTAGGGATGGAGTCTTGAAAAATGAACGGCTCCAGTGGGTAGGTTGCAACCATCTCAGTGGTGTACAGGAGATGACAGTCCCTGTTGGTCTTGATCCTAAACCAGTGAGTCAACGGGAACTTTGCCATTGATTCCTAAGGGCGCAGTATAAATTTCCTAATGCGTGTGGCATGTGTAGCATGGATTAGACGCCTCAGTACTGATTCTCTGCTCTGCTACACCAGTTTTATACCTGTGTGCGTCTCAGCTGATGACAGTGGAGTTGCATTGGTGTAAAATTGGTGTAACAGAGTGGAGATATGGGCTCAAACGCATCAACTTCTGAGAAATGATCAGGCCAAGAATTTCAGCAAGATTCAAAAAAGGATCAGACATTTATATGGATCATAAAAATATCCAGGTTTTTAACAGTTAATGGCAACAAACATTTTCAGAGAGAGATAAAACCTCATATCTCTGGGTTTAAGCTAATCTCTGACCATTAGAGACCAGGATGAGATCCATGTGGGAGACAGATAACCTCGCTTCTGCTACTGCAGGGGTTCTTACCCCTTCCTCGGAAGCAGCTGCTACTGGTCACTGTCAGAGACAGGATACAGGACTGGATGGACCTCAGGTCTGATCCACTCTGGTGATTACAATGTTACTAATAGCAACAAGGCTTTCTGATGAAAATCATCTTTTTTCCCCAGCCTTTCCATTTTAAACTTCTATTTGTTGAGGTTAGTAAATTGACCATAAAAATAGCACTCCAGGCTGCAGCTTGCCCGGCCTGGTTTCAACTGGAAGTGAATTTGATTTTGTTGAACCTAAAAAATAATCACCTGGGTATTTTCTATGTTCTAAAACTGCCTCAAGTGCCCACTGTCGCAGTTTCCGAGTAACTGTATCTCTATTCCCCTTCCATGTATCTTGAGAGCACCCACTTCGGGTTTCCGTCTCCTAGCCATCATCTTTCTTGGGTGGAGACCCACATCTCTCTCCCTTCTGACTGGGGGTTTTAAGGCTGCCCAGTTCTCTGCCTTACACTGTGATATCCCCAGAAAGCCTATATGCCTAAAGGCCAGTGTTTGTGCTTTACTTTCTCTATATATGAACCTTCCCTGGGGGTGTTAACACTCTGGAGGTGTTTATGACATGAGTGATTCACGCTAATCACGTCCCACTGTTTTTAGTTCCAGAAGGAGCTATGGTAAGCTTTCTTCATGGAGTAGAACACAGTCTTACATCCAGTCCCTGGTCTCCAGTGATAACATAAGCTTAATAAAATATGTTACCCTGCAGATACTGCATACAGTTGCAATATCTGTCACCCCCACAAAATGGAAAGGAATGCACAATTAACCAGGCTTTTTATTATTTGCTTGTATTGCAGTAGCACTCCATTACAATTCGGGTGCCATTGTGCTAGGCATTGTACATGCACATACTGAAGAGAATCCCCGTCCCACTGAATTTACCATCTAAGCAGACAAATATTATGATCCCCCATTTTACAGATGGGGAACTGAGGCACAGGCCGATTAAACAACTTGCCCAAGGTCACACAGGCAGTCTATAGCAAAGCCAAGACTCGACCCACCAGAGCTTTAGAATCCAGCCCAGTGCCTTACTCACAGGACTATTCTTCCTCTTGATACTCTGAGCAGAGTAGATGGTAAGTGAAGCTTTGTTTATTTCATGCCTTTTTTCAGTCTAATGCCACCTGCTATTGCTATAATTTGGTCACAGATGTTATCGTTATAAAAGTAAAGCAAAAGAAAGACGGTTGCAATTTGAGTCTATCCTTCTTAATGTCTCACTTCTTCCATGATGCTCACAAAAGGAGAATTATTAACCTGTTATTCCCCTTGGATTTCCCAATATGTCCTGTCTTGTGTTGTGTCTTTCTTTAAGCCACAAGGCTGCATTCTGATCCATGCCAGCAGACTCATGTGGCTACCTGAAGCCCCTTTTAGATGTCTTTGTAACGCTGCTATGGAGTTTACTGCCGTGCATCCGATTACAAGATGGGCCAATAAGCTCTCCAGGGCAGAGATGGTTTTTATCTTTGTGTTGTTTATGTGCTGCACTGCCAGTGTGCCCGCAGCAGGTTGGGTACTTCCTACCTGAACCTACTACACATTATAGATCCCCCAGCTGTTTGCATCACTGTACCACCGTCATGTCCATCAGCCTGTTAACATGTGTACGATATGCTCACTGGCTAGCACTCCTGGGCTACTGCATTCCAAATGAGCAGTGAACTAAAGGATGTCGGCAGGCTTGAGAAGTGAAGATGGTGGCTGTCTGAAAGAGCAGTGAACCATGAGTGAGGACCTGAGAAGACCGATTATTGGCACCTTCAGGAGGCCAATACACTCTGTGAGTTTGTCTCGAGATCATAAACCTCTATAAAGATCACTTAAGGTGACTGAAGCACCCATTCAGCAAGGTGCTTAAGCACGGGCCTAATGTTAAGCATACGAGTGGTTCCATTGAAGTCAAGGGCTTAAAGGCTTAAAGATAGGTATGTGCTTAATTATCTTGCTGAATTAGGGCCTAACATTTGAGTTAGATTAAGCCTTCCTTCCTCTTTTTTAAAAGTATGCTACACAATATAGTCTGAGTCACTGGGCTACCACTACATTTCTTCCTGATGAACAAAGATAGACCTAGCAATGTTTGCATCCTAGGCATGCTTGGGCAAAAGCAGTTCTTTTTCATGAACAGAGGGTTGCTGCTTCTTTAGGCCGAGCTCTGCACCCAGTGACAGAGCAGCATATTAAGCTGCTGCTGCTATGTATATTATTATCATTTATTTGTATTATTGTAGCACCTAGGAGCCCTGGTCATGGACCAAGACCCCATTGTGCTAGGCGCTGTACAAACACAGAATAAAGGACTTACAGACAGCAATGGAGGGTGCCAATGAGATTCATCTGCCTGCAACAATAATAGGGGAGTGTATGTGAAAGGAGTGGCGGAGGGGGTAACGTGGGCAAGGAGGAGGGGCAGAGATAGAGTCATGGGGGGCTTGGAGACATAGGCACCGACTCTGTGGGTGCTCCGGGGCTGGAGCACCCATGGGGAAAAATTAGTGGGTGCCCTGCACCCACCGGCAGCCAAGCGCCCCAGCCCCCACACCCCGCCTCACCTCCACCTCCACCTCCTCCCAGCGTGCCGCGTCTCCGCTCCTCCCTCCCTCCCAGTGCTTGCCACAACCAAACAGCTGTAGCAAGCTCAGGGAGGGAGCGGGGAGGAGCGGGAATGTGGCGTGCTCAGGGGAGGAGGTGGGGCTGGGGCGGGGATTTGGGGAAGAAGTCGAATAGGGGCAGGGAGGGGACGGAGTTGGGGCTGGGACTTTGGGGAAGGGGTTGGAATGTGGGCAGGAGGGGGCGGGGCAGGGGTGGAGTTGAGGCAGGGCCGGGGCAGGAGGGGGTTGAGCACCCACCGGTGCCAGAAGAAGTTGGCGCCTATGGTTGGAGACACCTCCAGTCTCTGCGCTCAGGGTAGCTTTGTCCTTTTAATCTCCAGTTATGTGATAACAGGCCTCCCCACCTGACTCCAGAAGTTCATGCCCCACCCCTAACAGAACCCTCTTTATTTCCCCAAAGGCCTGACTGGAAATAGCCTCACCTGACCCCACTGCACATCCCCAGGCCCTTCTCCTTCCAAAGTCAAGATTTGTGGAGGTTCAGCTGATAAACACAGGGCTTGTTATATTCAGCAACTGCCCCTCCCCCATTCTCCTCCCCTCTGCGTCCCTGCTTTCCCTTCCCCATCTCCACTCCCCTATGCTCTGGGTTCCTGCTTCCCTCCACAACACCACTGCCCCATGACCCCTGGTGTCAGCTCCCCCCTCCCCCCCCAGGTCCCTGCTTCCTCCACATGCACAATATTCAGCCCTCTTAGACTATGCACACACTACAATTTAAGTTGGTATAAGTTATGTCGCTCAGGGCTCTGAATGAGCCATCCCCCTGAGCAACGTATGTTACACCAACCTGAGCACCAGTGTGGACAGCGCCATATCAGTGGGAGAACTTCTCCCACTAACATAGCTACTGCTGCTCGTTGAGGGTGGATTAATTATACTGACGAGAGAGCTCTCTCCCATTGGCTTAGAGCGTCTGCACTAGCAGCGCTATAGGGCGGAGCTGCATGGGTGCAGCTGCACCACTGTAAGCTCTGTAGTGTAGCCATGGCCTCAGTCCCTCCTTTGCTCCCCATCCTCAACTCCACCTCCTCCCCTCTTGGACCCTGCTTTCCTCATCACCGCCATTTACTCCCTGGCCACCTCTCCAGGTTCATGTCCCCTCCCCCGGGTGTAAAAATCTGCAAGGAACTTGGAGGGAGGAGCACAGATTGCAGGAGGGAAGGGTTTGGAGGAGGCACTACAAAGTCAGTCTGTGTGCACATGACTAGGATGCTAGCTGTAGTGGCAGCTCCTCCATAAATAGTGCTTTTTATAAAGAGCCAGATTCATTTTACGAGGATGGAGTCCTTTCACGTTATTACCCAGAAAATAGTTCATGAAATGCTCTGAGTCCCTGCTTCCCTAGTCACTGTTGCCCCATATTTCTAGTTCCTGCTGCTTCACCCCTTTCCCTATTCTTCTTTCCTTCCTCTTCCAAGTCCCCACTTTCTCTCCTCCACACCCTGTTCCCCCAAGTCCCCACTTTCCCCCTTAAAAACCTCTCTCTAAGGTGCTCTCATTTCTGTTTGATTCCAGGCTACAGGCAATCTCCCCACACAGCAAGTTAAGCTGTTTCCCCTCATAAGTGTAGGCAGCCATGTAAGGGGTCCCAGAAAGTTTCCTCTGCCTGCAGCACTAGGCTGGCTGTGGGCCTGATTTTCCTGTGAATCAAGTTTTTCCTAGTGTCTTAATTTTCACCAAAATCAGTAGGATTCTTCCCACTGATGCCCAGAATATTCCTGTGAATTTTGGAATTGATCAGATGTGGCATTCAAAAGTTATCGCATTACTCACAGACAAAGTAAAAAAATTGCATGAAATTGAGTGTACCAGACAAACGGAGAATTTCCATGAAGTTGAGCATAGAGTCTCACTTCCTTCAGCCAATGAGTCTTCTGGAATTTGAAACGGGTCACCTTTCATCAAACCAAGGGCTCACAAGATCACAGTTCACAGTAGTATGGTTGCAGATCCACTTCAGAATTTCCATTCGGAGTGTCTAAGCCTGCATTCTTTGAGCACACAAAACTCCATTGCCATCACTGGATGTTTAGGGTGCACCAGGAATGCAGGCCTGCAGGATAAAGATGGAAGGAAGCTAACGGGATTTTTGCCACCAACACCCTAAATGATGCCCCATTTCAACCTATTAAGCCCATGCTTAAGACCCAGTCACTTCAAGGAAAGTAAATGCTTAAGCACTGTCCTGAAGACAGATGGTTCCCTGAATCAGAATCTAAGTGCTTTGATGGAATATTTACAGCGAGAGCGAATAATTGAATACTTAGTCTGCTCTGTTCATGTGCTCATCTGTTCATCCAGTAATCTGACATTTTGCATATGCCTGATACAAAATCCATGTCATATTTGACCACATTTGCAGAATGGCTGCTATTAATGAACCAGCAGTTTTGCAAAATCTTTCAAGCGATGTTTTTCCCTAGCCCAGCACATTTTTTCCAGTATATTTAAAGCTTTATTTCTGAAGATCTAAAGTGCAACATTTTGCAGATTATCTCTGAGCCACTGCAGATTTGTTGTGTTTTTTTTCCCAGAGACTGGTAAAATCACACTGGCTCCAGAGGTTCAACCTTCTGCCCCTGCAATAGAGGTCATCAGTAGCATGGAGTCAGCTTTAGATATCTCCCAATCAGAAACAAATAAAAGTTAGCCCACTGGGATTTCAGCTAGGCCATTACTGCCCTTCCAATGAACAGTTAAGCTTTGTAGTGTGCCTGCTTGAGAAACAGCTGTTTGTCTAACCTCTGAACTGCTCAATACATTAATCTGAGGCATAATTTAGCTCTGTCTGAGCTTCTGAATATGGCACCAATAACTGGCTAGCATAGATTTACCAGCCTTAAAAATAATCAGTTTGCTTAAAAAAAAGTTCTCCTCTTCTCTTAGTTTAATGAGACAGGATAATATTTGGCAAGAATATGCCCAGCACACAGCATAGTTCATACTGTTCTGAAAATGCTCCCTCCTTCACACTGCAGTTTGTTCTTGATGCTCATCAGACAGCCATAAGCAGTTGCTGTTATTTCTTGGTCCAACACTTGAGAAGTGAAGCTGGTCTTCCAAGAGGGAACTTTAAAACGGAGAGCATGTGTGTGAGAGATTGTGTTTCATTGGAACGGCGTTTCAGAACAAATGGAGGGCCATTTTGGGGAAACTTGTGTTAGATTTACTGTGTGTTGACACAAATGAAGGGCTGGTTAGAGAAAAGAGTTCTACTAGAAGGTACTTTTATGGATAATCCTATAGTTCTCTGTCACATGGCATGCTGGACCTTTAAAGGTCCAATCCAGATTTATCTTTACCTTAGACTTGGTTTCTACACAGGACAGAGGGATTCTGGGACATGTAGTCCCGGAAGACCAAGATGCTGGAGACTGGCAAGGAATGCTGGGGAGAGAGCAGCTGTATTTAAATTCCTTTTCCTCAGTATACAGTGAGATCAGAAGGAAATGGGTTGTTGGTGTTTCTTGTTTCTGTGTAGCAACAAATTGTGGGTATATTCAGTGAAAAAGGGTTTAAGAAAAAAGCTGAGTAGCTGTTGGAGGGGCCATGTAGAGAGCTGTACCTGGACTCCAACTTAAAGGGACAGCAAACTGTGACAACCTCTCTATGGTACCATACAAACAAAGAACAAGGTTCAGTGTGGTTCCGTTGTGCATTGCCAACCTGTTCCTTGTCCAGCAAAGAACAAAGATCCTGTCACAGGGATGGGAATGGCTGAATCATTCCTAACAGAGATGAGTCCAAGCCACAATGTTCAGAGCTGAATCCAGATGTCCCAAAGCTCAGAGTTACTCAGATCTGAGGTTTTGCTTTGGACTTATCCCTGTAAGAGCCTGAATGAAAGCCCATTGAAGTCAATGAGAGTCTTTCCATTGACTTCAATGGGATTAACATCAGGTCCTATTGGAGGGAAAACTTAGAAGAAAAAAATACGTTGATATTAGAAACTGAGAATAAGTCCTGTTTTTACAAGATAGCAAATGAAATGTTTTGTCTGATTAGATGCTAAACAATGTAAGATTGAATCTGAGGGGAGACTTTCCTCTCAAGCACAAATGTTTAATTCTAACCCCTTTTTATGAGCGCAGTGAGTCATGTTCTTCTGGTCTTCCAGAGAGGGATAGAGAAACACAGGGGTAATTACTCTTGGAATCATAGAATATCATGGTTGGAAGGGACCTCAGGAGGTCATCTTGTCCAATCCCCTGCTCAAAGCAGGACCACTCCCCAATTTTTGCCCCAGATCCCTCAATGGCCCCCTCAAGGATTGAGCTCACAATCCTGGGTTTAGCAGGCCAATGCTCAAACCACTGAGCTATCCCTCTCCCCAAACTCTTCTTAGAACATGCTCCTGAGAACAGCTGCTATCTATCTCTGTATCTAGGTAATTACATGTCCCTTCTCACAGTAGTATTGGAGCATGGATTTTTATCCTCCCAGCCCCCTGCGATGTAGGGGCTTCCAGGTAAAGTGACCACATTCGGGTAAATTGATTCCCTTCCATCCAGTAACTCAGTCTGAGCAACAGCTTACAAATGTACATAAATGCTGTGAGTAAGAGCCATTCCTTCCAGATACACACTGTTGCCAACTCTCACAATTTATAGTGACTCTCCCTACATCTGGAATGATTTCCTAAAACCCCAGCTCCTGGAATCAGGTGATTGCATCAGGCTTTTTTAAAAAGTAAGTTTCCAGCCAGGCAGAGAAATGCTTGAAAATGTGACATGCATGCACACTAGGCGTGCAAAAACCAGAAAACAGATAGAATGATAACCCGCTCCCCAATTTTTTGTTTTAAATCTCATGATATTTTCAGACATGACTTATGATTTTTGAAAGCTTGGGGTTAGCAGTCCTATGAATAGCTAATAGTAATAATTCATAATGTGCTTGGTGCTGTGTGAGTGAACACAGTCATAATGAACACAATCCCTGCCTCAAACAGTTTACAAGCTATAAGACAGAAGTGGAGAAGACAAGAGGCACAGAGAGAAGTGCAGAGGAGGGATGTGGCATTCTGTGCCTCAAAACAGCACCCTGGAACCCCCATATTCACCACTGTCATATAATTATGACGTTTTGTACAAAGTATGCCTTGTGAGGTATCATTTTTAAAGTCTTGATGTGCTGAACATTAATATCTTGTTGGATTGTATGGACTATCATTGAATGGGAAGTTATGAAGTTTTGCTATGTGTGTGTTACGGAAACATATTGTGAGAACACCCACAACCAGCCTTTCAGGTACAACAATGGAGGAGCCAGACATGCTGATTGCCCATTCAATGGAATCCAAACTCCCAAGGACTATCTCAGAAACTGTATACAATGGAGACTTCTCAGAGATAGCACAGAGGCAGTGTAGACTGCTTGACCCAAGTCAAGGGTTTTTCCAGCAAGCTGGAAGAAACTATAAAAGAGGGGAAGTGACATCATCACTTGACCTCACTCCCCCCAGAACTCAATGCCTGGAAACACATTTGGAGGACAAAGACTGGAAGGGAGAAGGTGGTCCCGGGCGGGAGGAGAATTCCAGCCTGTGTATTGAAGATCTGTAACCTGCTTGTACTATCTATCAGGGTGAGACACTGCTTGATTCAAATCCTGTTTAGTTAATAGAACTTAGATGGTGCAAAAACAATGAGGAGTCCTTGTGGCACCTTAGAGACTAACAAATTTATTTGGGCATAAGCTTTTGTGGGCTAGAACCCATTTCATCAGATGCATGGACTGGAAAATACAGGAGCAGGTATAAATACATGAAAAGATGTGAATTGCCTTACCAAGTGTGAGGTCAGTCTAATGAGACAATTCAATTGAAATCAGGTTACCAAGAGAGGGAAAATAACTTTTGAAGTGGTAATAAGAGTGGCCCATTTCAGGCAGTTGACAAGAAGGTGTGAGTAACAGTAGGGGGAAATTAGTATTGGGGAAATTAGGTTTAGATTTTGTAATAACCCAACCACTCCCAGTCTTTATTCAGGCCTAATCTGATGGTGTCCAGTTTGCAAATTAATTCCAGTTCTGCAGTTTCACATTGGAGTCTGTTTTTGAAGTTTTTTTTGTTGAAGAATTTCCACTTTTAGGACTGTTATTGAGTGACCAGGGGGATTGAAGTGTTCTCCTACTGTTTTTTGAATGTTATGATTCCTGATGTCAGATTTGTGTCCATTTATTCTTTTGCATATTGGTAACCATCTCTGTCCTTTATGCCTACCGCTTATAATCCCTTAAAATCTATCTTTCTGTAGTTAATAAATCTGTTTTATATTTTACCTAAAACAGTGTATTTTGCTTGAAATGCTTGGAAAACCTCAGCTCAGAACAAAAACTGGTGCATGACTTCTCCACAATGAGGGAAGGGCGGACTGGATTATAAATATTTACTGGTCAGGCTTCTGACCAGGGCAGGATGGTACAGTTCTGGGGTGCAAGGCTAGGGAGCTGGGGGGAATTGGCTGGAGCCTCTCTATTGTCAGTTCATGAGTGACAGGGAGAAGCATCCATGTAACTCAGTTGGGGTTGTCCTGCCTGTGGATGTCTGTGTAAGTACAGTACCTGACAGAGGTTTGTGTCTTAGTAACAGCATTACACTATGAGAGGAAGCCCAAGTTGGTTGGACAGAGGGCTCAGTGGTCCCACCATTCAGGCTGCACCCTGGGAAAACTCTGCCACCAGGAAATAAGCCAAAATTGCTTTTTGTTTATCTAATGATGAGTTTCTGAGGAGAAACATGAAAGAAGGAAGTCTTTAAGAGGGATTTGAATGAGGAGAGGATGTTGGTTTGGTAAATTGGGATTGGACAAGGTAAGGGTTTGTGACAGACCCAAACCAGTGGGGTACAGGAGTCTGGTAGAAGGCAGATATACTGGCCACTGGATGAATAGTTTTCTGTTCCCTGAGTGACCAGAGCAGGGGCTGCCCTAGAGCAATCAGGAACCTGCTAGAACCAATTAAGACAGGCAAGCTAATTAAGACACCTAGAGCCAATTAAGAATTTACTAGAATCAGTTATGGCAGGCAGACTAATCAGGACACCGGATTTAAAAAGGACGTCCCATCAGATAGTGGAGGGTGTGCAAGGAGCAGGAAGTGAGAAGGCATGCTGCTGGAGGACTGAGGAGTACAAGTGTGATCAGGCTTCAGGAGGAAGATCCTGCAGTGAGGATAAAGAAGGTGCTGGGGGGAGGCCATGGGGAAGTAGCCCAGGGTGTGGTAGCTGTAGCTGTCATGCAGCTGATTCAGTAGACGTAGACAGCTGCTATCCACAGGGTCCTGGGCTGGAACCCGGTGTAGAGGGCGGGCCCGGGTTCCCCCCATCCCCCCAACTCCTGATCGGAGACAGGAAGAGATGACTTGGTCTGCGAGCAACACCAGAAGGGAAGGTCTAATTTGGAAAGGGATCTGGTCTGTCCCCGACCCACTAGGTGGGACAACAGAGACTGCGGAGATTGTTCTCCATTTCCCCCATGCTGGCCAGTGATGACGTTAGCTGAGTGAACAGCAGGCTTGAGCCTCTAGCAGAAGGGGCCAAACTGAGGGCTGCCATGAACCTCTGAGGTGAGGAAAATCTGCCAGAAAAAGTATAGGAACCACCAAGGCAGAGGAGGAACTTTGTCACAGGTTATATATAAAGGGTGGTGCCAAAAGAGGCACAGAGATGGAAGCAAGGGAGGAAGGTGAATTGGGCATCTCCCCATAATGCTGCCATTGCTTTTGCCCAGTGCCCAGATTAAGGCACTGGACTGGGACTCAGGACATCAGGGTTTAGTGCCCAGCTTTGCTACAATCTTCCCGTGTGCTTCCTACACAAGTTCTTTAGTCACTCTGGGCATGATGGAAAGCCTGTTGATCTCAGTTAGGAGTCCCGATGACATCAGTTGGCTTTGGATCAGCCCCTCAGTGACTCTGTCCCCTATCTGAAAAATGAAGCTAATAGTACTTCCCTATCACACAGGGCTGTTGTGAGAGCAAATGCATTAATGAGTGTCTGTTGCTCAATTGCTGTGGTGACATGCCACTGTTAAATTGCTAAGGACATCTTGTCGTGCTGTTCAATGTCTGAAGCATCAGAGATGGCAGAAGAAGATGCACAGGTAGGCTGGCATCAGCATTGCTAGAGTAACTACCCCATCCAGCTTTACAGAACTGTTTAGCCAAAGTGCATCACATTCCCCACTGCCCTCATTTTGCTTAATCTGCATTCTTGCAGTTCTGTAATCCTCCTGGGAAACTTCCTATAAATAGTGTCTTGGCAATTAAACTCTCTTTCCCTGCAAACTAAGCTTTAATTGCTATTGGCAGGTAGCTTGTAGTAGCGTCTCTGATGAAGGAACTAGAACAGTGGTTCTCAAACTAGGGCTGCCGATTGTTCAGGGAAAGCCCCTGGCGGGCCGGCCCGAGCTGGTTTGTTTACCTGCCGCATCCGCAGGTTTGGCCGATCGCGGCTCCCACTGGCCGCGGTTCACCACTCCAGGCCAATGGGGGCTGCAGGAAGGGCGGCCAGCACATCCCTCGGCCCGCGCGGCTTCCCGCAGCCCCCATTGGCCTGGAGCGGTGAACCGTGGCCAGTGGGAGCTGCGATCGGCCAAACCTGT
Organism: Chelonia mydas; assembly: GCF_015237465.2. Lineage (NCBI taxonomy): Eukaryota > Metazoa > Chordata > Testudines > Cheloniidae > Chelonia > Chelonia mydas. The sequence continues at coordinate 335,598,341 of NC_057849.1, read as the reverse complement.
GGATGTGGCAGGTAAACAAACCGGCCCTGCCCGCCAGGGGCTTTCCCTGAACAAGCAGTGGCCCTAGTTTGAGAACCACTGAACTAGAGGACGAAACACATTTTAAATAATGAGGGTTTATCTTTCCAAAGAAAAGGAAGTTTATCTTAAATGCTAATTCTATTATCTGATTGAGAATCTAATGTTTTCCTGTACAAATTGCTACTCCGGGGAACACCCAGGAACTGAATGTTAACTGTGACAACCTGCAGCATTCACAGAAATATGTTGAATGTTGCCTGGAAAGCCGGAAAAGACATGACACCTCACTGCATTTACAGGAGTTTGGGTTCATTATTTTTAACCTTAAAATCCCAAATTCACGGAGTCTTCTGTTAGAATAATCAAAAGGAAACGAATTAATAAATACACAGGAACTGAGCCAATGAATAGATGCAAACTTCAAGGAACTCTGCTGATTTTCGCCATTCCTTGTGGTACAAGATGAAGCATTGCACATTTCTAAATGACTCACCAAGGAAACTTTACAGTAAGTGTAATACCGGTCATGAATAGGCAAGAGGAATTGGGATTATCCTGGGATTATCGTTTCACATACGGCATTTACCTGGAAATATAACACGACTCAAGGGCTGGATGTTGAAGCTAGACAAATTCAGACTGGAAATAAAGTGTAAATGTTTAACAGTGAGGCTAATTAACCATTGGGACAATTTACCAAGGGTCATAGTGGGTTCTCCATCATGGGCAATTTTTAAATCAAGTTTAGATTTTTTTTAAAAAAAGACCAGGCTTTAGGAATATTTTGGGGGAAGTTCTATGACCTGTGTTATACAGGAGGTCAGACGAGATGATCGCAATGGTCCTTTCTGACCTTGGAATCTATAAATCTGTGGATGAATGTTACTAGCATACATGTGAGCATGTGTAAAACAGAGGGAAATGTCCCTCCCCTCATCTCAAAAGGCTTGATCATGCTTCCATTTAGATCACTGTTGTTCTTGACTGCACTGTGAATGGGATCAGATCAATTGTATGCAAATAGACCCAGCCTTTCAGAATCCAAGCATAGCTTCTGAGTCTCTTACCTGTGTTTAGATTAGGTGAGGCCTCAAATCAGAGTTTTGATTGCATTTTCCAAGGCACCGCATCAGGCAAAATTCCTTGTTTTGGGCCACATCCCATATAGTGATGAGAGCCCCCAACTGTAATTGATATCAGTGTGAGTTGAGGACACTCAGCCTGTCACATAACTAAGCAGATGATAGGTTTCTGGAAATAACAGGCACTAACTTTGGGTGACTGCTGCAAAAATGTTCTGTGTATTGTTATTCAAATTACTGTTTTTTTTTAAAAATCATTTTGACTGTGCATGTCCCCTTCACATTTGCTTTCCATAAATATTCTAGTATATGAATTTCCTGGCAGGAATGCTTGTGGAAACGGCAACACTGCAGAACACTGGCTGGAGTCCCATTTGGAATGTGGAGTTCCAGTAAGTTAGTCGTCACACTGAATTTAGTTGCTCTAAGAGTCACATTCATCCAGTCAGGAAACACAATCGTGCTATGGGACCTACATGTCCAGTCAAAACAATATATCAAGTACTCTCAGCCATCCGCTGGAGACCAAAAATTATTAGCAGATAGTCTTTGGTAAATAATCTTGCACAAAGAACAGATTGCAGAAAATCACAATCTGTTCATGGGCAATGCTCAAGGAACTTGATGGCCAAGGCCCCAATCCTACAAAGTCTGACACACACAGGTAGCTTCACAAATGTGAGTAGTCCCATTGATCTTGAGTTGTCTACACAGTAGCTGGGAGGGTGCTTCCTAGTGTGGGTAGACAGACGTGTGCTAGCTCTGGTCGAGCTAGCATGGTAAAAATAGCAGCATGAGTCACGGCTGTGCACGTGGCAGGATGGCAGCTTGGGCTAACTACCTGAGTATGTGCCCAAGTTGAGCACTACCTGAGTTGGGCAGGTTTGCACATGGGTGGCTTGCCTCTGCTACTATTTTTAATGCCCCAGCTCAAGCAGAGCAAGTGCCTGCCTGTCTACCTGCACTGAGAGGTACTCACCCAGCTGCCGAGGAGATCTATCCTTTAATGGGACCATAGGTGCTGACTTCTAATGGTGAGGGTGGGTGCTCGACCCCCGCTCTGCCTCTGGCCCCGCCCCCATTCCAGCCCCTTCCCCAAAGTCCCCGCCCCAACTCCACCCCTTCCCTGCCCCTATTAGACTCCTTCCCCAAATCCCCGCCCCGGCACCGCCTCTTCCCTGCCTCCTCCCCTGAGCGCTCCACATTCCCGCTCCTCTCCCCTCCCTCCCAGAGCTTGCTATAGCTGTTTGGTGGCAGTAAGCGCAGGGAGGTAGGTGGAGGAGAGGGGACGCGGTGGCTCAGGGGAGGAGGCGGAAGCGAGGAGGAGGTGAGGTGGGGTGGGGGTCGGGGAAGGGAGCTTGGCTGCCGGTGGGTGCAGAGCACCCACTAATTTTTCCCTGTGGGTGCTCCAGCCCCGGTGCACCCACAGAGTTGGCGCCTACGAATGGAACTACTCGTGTGTAAAGTGATTCACGTGCACAAACATTTGCAGGATTAGAGTGTACGTGATTTGTGAATTATTCACCCACATGTTTCACGCTGAATGTCTCTGAAGGCTTGCCTTTTTTTTTTTTCTTGGTGACATATCCCCCTAGCTGGGCTTACCATGTATTCTGCAGATTGAGACACATCAGCCAGCAGCTCCGGTTGCTGATTGAAAGAATCACACTGGGCTCCAGAATTTTTCCAGTTACTCCACACTGTCATTCTGACAGCCTCAGTTCACCTCTCCAAGAGCCCCAGCATCCTATGACACTGAAAAAAGATTTTTAATGGAGTGTGGAATGAGGTCTGAACATGGAAAATATGGAGCAGGAAGTACCTTTCTGCCCTGGATTGACAGCTGAACTTGACTTTTCCAAGAAAAATACTTCTTAAGGCTTTGGCTGTGACCCAATGCTCCGGCCTTACAAGCGAAGGGTACGACAGGCTGTTTTGCCATTAACCCTAAAAATGATACGGTCTTGGGTTATTGGGAATAAATATTTCCGATTATTACTATGTATGATGGGGAAAATGGCTTCCCATTAACTGGTCCCATTCAGGCGCTTTTGATTGATCAGCCACCATTAAAAAGGAATACATGAAAGGATATAGATTTCAGAGTAGCAGCCATGTTAGTCTGTATCCGCAAAAAGAAAAAGGAGGACTTGTGGCACCTTAGAGAGTAACAAATTTATTTGAGCATAAGCTTTCACGAAAGCTTTTCTCCTTTTCTTTTTATGAAAGGATATAAATGCTCGTGCTTCAAGACTGTAGCTAATGCAGGTTAGGAAACTTACCCATGGGGCAGGTTATTCCATAGCTACCTACTGCAGGGTTTCTTGTGTCTTCCTCAGAAACATCTGGTTATTGGATATTGCCAGAGACAATATACTGGACTATATGGACCAATGGTCTGATCAAGCCTGGTAAAAACTTCTTTGTGTTTTCTTGTTTGTTCATCATATTAAAAATGAACCATTATTAATCCTTTTTGTTGCCCTCCGCTGGACGCTTTCCAATTTTTTCACCTCCTTCTTGTCATGTGGGGCTTTGAGCAGGGGGTTGGACTAGATGACCTCCTGAGGTCCCTTCCAACCCTGATAGTCTATGATTCTATGATTATATTCTAATCATGTTCATGTTCATGGTAGTTGCAAATGGCTATCCAAGAACCTATTATGCTTTCTGCTCCCACCCCTTTATATATTTGTTTTTGGAGCCAGATCCTCAGCTGATGTAAATTGGTGTTACCTCACTGAAGCCAATGGACCTATGCTGATTTACACCAGCTGAGGTTCTGGCTCCTTATCCCCACATCAGAACAGGTACATTTTTATTGCAGTCCAATTATTTATTTTAAATCTGTCCTAACTGGTCTCTCTCATTCTCTTCCCAGAACGCCCCTTTCAGCCCTGGTGGTTGATCAAGATCATTCAGAGGTCCAGTTCTTTTAAAGCCAAAGATACTGTGTCCATAACCCAGTGAAGATTCCTTCCTAACCGTTCTTGATCCCTACCTCGCTGACAGATGGGAGGACACAGCTGCTGTACCTGGCTCTTAAGTCATCACCTGGAAATAAACACTTTAAGAGCCAGAGAAGCATGGCAGCTAAGGGCACAGAAAATGGTTCTGTCGCATTGGAAGTCTACCCGGAAGTCAATGATGTTCCAAGTTGCATTAACTCCCCTTCTGTACTTTTCACCCTCTCCGCAATCTTCCCTGCAAAGGAGAATTAAGTGAAGGAATGGGGGTGGAGGAGAGGAGGAGAAGGGAGGGACAGCCAGAGAAGAAGGATTTCAAAGGAGCACCAGAGAAGAACCAGTACTCTTCACTACCACTGTGGGATAATCAACATTGCAGCCTAGGCTCGGTGGGGCTTTCCCATCTTCTCCCGTCACTCACTCAGCATGGGGTTAGAAACTGCTCCCCCTTGAGGATGGACTGGGAAAGATGTGCTGAGAGCAATAGTCAAATCAAGAGTCAAGTAGGCCTCTTCCACAGGAGGAGATAATCAAGTCGATGGAGATGGTGGGTGACTGTTATTAGGATGGAATTATTATTTGTAGAGCTGGTTGAAATTTTCCAAATGTTGATTTTTTCAATAAAAAAGGCAGGATGAATTTTGAAAAGCCTTGGCGGTCTCAATAAAAATTAGGGCCCCTTTGTGCTGGTTACCGTCAATGACCACTAAAAAAGGTGCCTGTAAAAATGCATCGCCTAGATTTTCAAAAGGGATTAGCTATGCTTCAATTTTTGGGTCCCTAACTTGAGCCTCTTTAAAGGGGTCTAAGTTTCATAAGGCCAAAGTCCAGTTTTTAAATGTATTTAGGCACCCAGAGAGGTATATAAGCACCTAGTGGGGGTTTCAAAATGCCTGGACATCTAACTTCCACTGACATCAGTGAGATTTAGGAGACTAGGAGCTTTGGAAAATCCAACTAGATGTCTCTCTGCATCTTGAGGCACATAAATACCTTTAAAAATATAGCCCCAGGTGCACAGCACTTTCTGAAAATCAGGACCATTTAAGATGTCTCATGTTGGATTCCAAATATTTAGAGTACACAAAATCCTGAGTGATTTATTTTTCAGATGTAGGCCCCCATCTTTATATGCCTTATTGGAAATGTAGATAAAAGCAACAACTTTTATGGCAAACATGGGAGGAAAAAAACATTAATTTTCCAAACTTTAGCTTGTTTTATATGTATAACCTTTATTTCCATGGTGAGGATGCCTATTAAACTGACAAAAAGGGAATGGCAGTAGTAAAAATGAAATTGAGAGGAATAATGAGTGTTATATCATTATTTATGAGCATACAAATGTAATAGGAAAATAAACTAAGACATTTGTTTTAGAAATACATTGCCACAAATAACATATAAATGATCATTTAATGTAATGAGGTTTTTTCCTTCTAATGAAGTGTAGTTCCTTTAAAAATAACCCATGAATAATGACAATAATGATTAATATATATTAATAATTACCCATAATGGGTAATTAAAGTTTAATAATTAGTGTGAAAGTCAAAAAAATTACAAGAAAGAACCATTTGATCACATGGAAACATGCAGAATTTGAAGGATGTCGTATAATCACTGCAGCATAGGTTAATGGTTGTCCATTTGAAGTCTGCACTCATTTATGTTCACGGTTATGGGAATGTAACAGTTGCTAGAGCAGTTTGTGATAGAAAAATTGAATATGTAAATATTATTCCAAATGTGAGTCCACTGTGATGGGGTTATCTTCACAAATGCAGTTCTCATTGGCGAGATTCTACAAGCAGGTGCTTTTTGAAGTGTCTTCTGTAAAAGTGGGTTTGACTTTGGCAAGTTATGGGCCACACACTGAGCTTGATGAGGCAGATTCTCTGCTGGCATAAATCAGCATAACTCTCTTTTGCTTGAATAGAGCTATGCCTCTATGCACCAGCTGAGGAGCTGGCCTGAATTTTCTAAAGTCTGTTTGCATTATAGGTGAGTAGTTTCTCGAAGCAGGCTTCAGTCTCATGTGTTGGTTTTGATATTTTTGGTGATCAGTTCCTTCTTCTTACACGGAGATGATAGCAAAAGAGAATCATGGCTGGAACAAAGTACGAGGTGAGTTGCCATACTTCGAGCTGTCGGTGAAGAGCATCCTTCTCTAGTATAAAATCTCAATGCTTTGAACTTATATTTTTGATAGTGTGGCAGCTCCTGGAGTCTCCAATCAAGGATCAGGGCCCCATTGTGGTAGGTGCTGTAGTAAAATTGAAAATCCCTGTCCAAAAGATCTTATCATTGAAATGTGAGGAGAAACAACTGGAGAAGGAACGAAAAGCACAAGGGGGAGGACAAGGGGACAGTGCAACAATCATATAGCAAGCAGCAGTCACAGAACGCCCACTGCATGCTTTTCATCCATAGAGCTCCAGAAGTTTTACAAAGGTTTTATTATTCCCACTATACAGATGGGGAAACTGAGGCACAGGAAGAGTAAAGTCTGTTGCCTAAGTCAGCATACTGAGTCTGTGGCTGAGCAGGGAGTAGAACCTAGGGTAAGATCCTGTGCTGTGTGTGGTGTATTGAAAACTGTGCTAAACCCCCCAAGTTGTCACTTTAAATTGCAATAGTTTTTCCTGGCCCTGCTTGGAGGCTAGGGGCTCTGTAGGGAACTGTGAGATATGGGCCTAGCAGCAGGCAGTCTGCATACAGAAAGCCTAAAAGTAAGGAGGGGTGAGCTGCGCCTCCTGCCCTAGGGAGCAGCATGTTTCATCTCTCTTTGTTTTCAGGTTCTTGTGTGTTATTGTTCTGAATTCTAAGAAATAAAGTAACATTATGTTGCAACCTTCCAGCAAGAATATTTGTTTTTATTCAGCTTCTCTGTGTGTATACTGTGAACATAACTCTGTGCCTCAATACACCTGCAACTCAGAGAGAGAGTTAATGGAGGTTTTAAGCCACCTTTGTGCCTTCTTGATCCTAGGCTAGAGAGGCCCACAGTATAGCTTAGACTGGGCCTGTCTAAATTACAGCTGCCTGCTAGGGTCTGACCCGCAGACTACAACATTGCCTGGAACCTCTCTGAAGCACCCTACGCTCCGGTCCCACCCCTTTCTTGTCCCTCCCTTCCCAGTTCCAGCTTCAGGGTACACCAGGGTTTGTGGTGGGGGTCCTTGAGGGCCAGTCATACGGCTGTCTTCAGCAAATGTGTGTGGCGAGGGAGTCCTCCTGCAGCTGGATATAAGGCTTTTACAGCCCTTTTGTGGCACTCTGGTCCTTTTACCTGACATAACAGAGCTGTAGTGCCTGTGAGGATCCCACCCTTTGTACCTCTGCTCCTGCCCTAGGATAGCAGGGCTACTACAAGTATATAAAAATCTGAAAAATCCCTACATGCTGCACTTTAAGGAAAACACGCAATAGGAGAAAATGACCATGGACATTTGTGTGCGCAAGTGAGTGAAATTAGCTTTTCCCTAAAAATGGAGAATTAGACTGTTTCATGAAATTAATGGAAAAGAGGATCCTAGAAAGAACAAAGAGGGGCCTGGATAAATTAAAGATCTTATCTGAAACCAAACTGGAGTAATTGACTAAATTAACTTGTCTTAAAGAGACATGTACTGAGACATTGCAAAATAAAGAAAAGATAAAAGGAAATTAGAGACTGTAATATGGCATATAAACAGCACTGGGAAGAAACTGAAGGGAAGAGTAAGAATGCTGTTGTCAAAGGGGGAGAAGAAAGGTTTTACATGCATATAAGTCACTAAACATGTCATTTCATCTTCCAACAAGAAGCCTAATCATCTTTCTATTGAGTCCCAACAGAGAAACTCAGCATTCAGATGATGTATATTGGGGAATAATTCAGACATGCTATAAGCAGGTGCACCTCTTATTCAAATCATTGACCCTTTATTAATTTAAAGAGACAGCAGGTCTCTTTTACTAATACATGTGAATAGCAGTCATATCTGTCATGGAGATTCATATTTGACTTTTTCAATCGATATGTAAAGCTATGTAATAATGCCTTTTCCTCAAAAGCACTGTCAAAAATGACCAAATGGGCAACAATAGTTTTGTACCAATAAAGCTCTATAATGAGAAATTCTCAGGTTATTACGGTAGTATTCATCCGACGATGCACTTTGCAAACAAGCTAAGAGCGTTAAAAGCCTTTTTGTGTATGTTCCGCAGAACAAAGACACTTACATATTCAACATCCTCAGTTTTGGAAATATTACTATAGCATAAGGAAGATAATGATGCAAAACCCCTTCATATACCGAATAAAGCTTTTGTCAAAAATCTTTTCTAATTCCTGATCAGAATACTAACATAGGATTGCATTAAGAAGATATCTTTAAGGGACTGGATTTATTAACCTCCCAGACATGCTACAAATCCTTTTTTTTTCCTTGTAAGCATATAAGACATAAATAATAATAAAAATAACAATTATTAATATTTATTATTAATTTGTATTGCAGTAATGCTTAGCAGCCCCAACCAGGAATTGAGCCACACTCTGCTAGGCACTGTAGGTACCCCCTGCAAAAAAACTAACAACAACAAAAAAAACCTGCCCCTGCCTTAAGAACCGTGCTGCAAGTTGCTGAATGGAATTTACAGATGGAATTTACAATGGAATTTACAGACGCTCAGCATCTTAAAGAATTGATCTTTTGTAGAGGTGAATGGGGTGGGACAGACTGGAGTTATGTTGGGTCTATTGTTATTTAGAAGCCAGCTTTATTATACACATGGGTAATCCAAGAATGGCATTCTGCAATTGTAAATTAAAAGGTATTTGTTTTAAAGGAAGGGAAGTGCCTAGAGTTTGAGATAGGCTCTGATAAAATGAAAAGAGGTTTAAAAATAATTTTGCTGCCATTTGGTGCCATTTCACAAAAATAATCCTGTGCTGGAAAAATAAATGGCTATTTAAAAAATATTTTAATGCTTATATCAAATCTTACCGGAACATGTCCAACTACTTTAATGATAAACTAATAATAATTAATAAATCAATTTGGTTTTTATAGCACTTTTTATTCCAAAGAACCAAATCCCCAGTGTGCTCCATGGGATCAGTACACCATACATTTCACAAGGTCCTCTACATCCAGCAGGAAAATACAGCCATCTCCTTGGTGGTATGGCCCCAGCTACGCTGCACAGCCATTTAGGACAGAAAGGGTCAAATCAGGGTTTCCTCTACTGGGGGTGCAGGGAGCCAGAGACATGGTGAGCAAGTGAAGTTCTGCTCAGTAGAAGTCCCTGCAGAGGGTGGTAAATCCTCCCTGTCCTCGTGAAATGGGTCTGTAAATTATACCTCCCAAATGCCATGTGCCAGGGAGCAGAGGTCTGTCTGGGTCCCTGCTTTCTAGCATGCAGGGGATTATGGGAGAGGGGCTGGAATGGGGAGTGGGAGGAACAGACCCTGTGGATTCATCGTTCTCTGGATCCATTGTGGAGGAGGCAAGGGTAGTGCGCTGGAAGAGCAGGGGCTGTGGCAGCCCCCTCAGGGTTCTGTAGCAAGCACAGAGAGGTTCCCCAGCATCTCTACAGGCTGTGGAATGCCACAGATCTGGCCACGCACGTCTTGTCTACTTTGGCAGGATTCCCTCCGATGTAAACAATAGCTTCTCCATTCGAAACTGTCACGAGAATTTAGGTAGGCCAGGGTGCAATATCTGTGTTGGAATCTGGCCAGGATGGAGATGCACCCCTCCTCTTCGAAAAAAATGCAGTGCGATCTTTGTGGTCAGGAGACCCTTTGCAGCCCTTCACTGAAAAATGGCATCTCCTACATCAATAAATGTGTCTTATTCTATTCAGCAACTTTATATCATAGAATCATAGAACATCAGGGTTGGAAGAGACCTCAGGAGGTCATCTAATCCAACTCCCTGCTCAAAGCAGGACCAACTCCAACTAAATCAACCCAGCCAAGGCTGTGTCAAGCCAGTCCTTAAAAACCTCTAAGGATGGAGATTCCACCACCTCCCTGGGTAACCCATTCTAGTGCTTCACCACCCTCCTAGTGAAATAGCGTTTCCTAATATCCAACCTAGACCTCCCCCACTGCAACTTCAAACCATTGCTCCTTGTTCTGAATCATCTTTCCAGGGTTAAATGAATATAGCATGAGTCTTTTATTTCAGCACGATGGGCTAGATTGGAAGCGTATCTTACCTGGCTGTGCTGAGCATTAATCTCCCTGCAGCCCAGTGGTTCTCACACTGTGGGTTGGGAGGCCAAAGTGGGTCTGGACTTGCTGGGGTCTGGGGCCTAAGCTGAAGCCTGAGCCCCACTGCCCAGGTCTCAGCTTACAGGCCGCCTGCCTGGGGTTGAAGCCCTAGGGCTTCGGCTTTGACCCACCTTGCCCGGGGCGGCAGGGCTTGAGCTGGCTCAGGCTTTGGTCCCCCCTCCTGGGGTCGTGAAGTAATTTTTGTTGTCAGAAGGGGACCCCAGTACAATGAAGTTTCAGAACCCCTTTTAAGAATCTAACCAAATCTTCCATGGAGGTGTGGAGTGTGAGCAGAGCCATGGGTTGGCACAAAGAGGGAAATAAGCTGTGCCTTGTGGAGGGGAATATCACAATTAATTCCACCTGAGAGCAAGGGACGATATGTGACTCCTAGAATCATCCCCCATTCTGGCCCTTACTGCTCAATGCAGCTCGATACCATTTGGTATAAATGTGCATAGTCCATCCCTTAATCTTAAATCATGTCCTTTTCAAGTCAAACCCAAAACTGCAGATGTACTTTGCTCACTTAGTCTGATAGAGGCCATATCACACACTAGCCTATCATCCTTAATAAGCCTGTAGGTTTCATTTTTCACTACAGGGAGTTGCAGGGAGTTGCAGGGCTGAGAGCTGAAATTCACCTGCAACAAACTCTGCGGTGCCCTTTTTTATTTCAGCTCTTTCCATAAAATGCTTGAAATGTTCTAACCACAAAAGACAGAGAATCAGTGTCTCTCTGAAATGAGAACTGTTGTCAACACACAAATTCCTAACAATGACCCCAGTCCTGCAAATGTGCACGTCCCTCTACTCCTATGAAAAATCCCATGGAAGTCAAATTAACTCATGTGAATAAAACTTTGAACGGGCACAAGCATTTGCAGAACCAGCGCTAGTTTATTTTGTGAAAAGGTACATTACATTTAGAATATATATTTCCCCTCTCTGTTTATGTTAATCTATTTCTCTTAAGTATTTACAATGCCCCCATTACTGCAGTATCTGAGTACCTCCCGGCACCCTTGTGAGGTACGGAGCTACTGTTACCCCCATTTTAGATGGGGACCGAAGTCAAGCAACTTGACGAAGGTCAAACAAGAAGTCGGTGGCAGAGCACATATTTGACTCCAGGTCTTCCAAGTTCTAGGCTAGAGCCCCAACTGCTGGGCCATCTTCCTTCTCTGTCCATGACCGTTATTATTATCATTCCTATGACAATGATGACTGTGCTCTTTTCAGAAGATGACTAATGTAAATATTAGTGGTGACTGGCAGCTAGATAATACAATGATAGGTCGGTAGATTAAATAGATGTGTTATCCTGAGACCACTATACACAGTCAGTATTGCAGGAGCATTTAGACCAGCGTTCTTGTTTCTTCCCCCTAGTCCTGCAATGTCCTTTCTACCGACACATAAACTAGCATTTGATGCTAGTATTATTTACATTTTTAATTACTTTGTGTCTACTGGGTATTTACTTTGAACACAAGTGGCAAGCTGTTTGGGAGCTAGTGTTTCTGCAGCACAGCTAATTAATTGATGAGAAATAAGTAAATAAAGAGTCTAGCAAAAGCAAAGGGAAAGAATACAGCCTGCCTGTTTCCTTTCATTTTCATGCTGTCACTCAGTCGTTGCCCTACTCCAGCCTCCCACCTATATTTTTTTTTAATGTTATCGTTCACCTTTTGAATTGAAACAAGGTTGCAATCTGGCTGCAAAACTTTCCCCAAGCAACAGTACATTACGTTAATAGCAGATCCACCATCCTTGCGCTGCCTTTCTTTGCAGCCATGCCCACGTCCTTACATGTCAGGTCAGGAAATTCTCAGCATGTGTTGTGCTTTGAAATATAAGTCTGAGCACCGGGGGTCAGGAGCGGTTGTAAACACAGGGAGGGCATCGGGATGAGAAAAGTAGCATGGATTTTTATTGAGGCTATAAGGATTCCAGTAGGGGGAAAGTCATTTATCGTTTTTTCTCCTATAAATCATTTTAACTTGTAGAGAATAAATATGAAATTACCTTTTAATAAAGTGCGACCACAAGGGCTAGGTCTTCTAGTGCTGCCCCCACAACAGGAGCTAGCTTTTCAAAAACTCTCATCCCCCCAAGAAGCTCCCATTGAGTGATTCCAGGCACTTCCATTGAAGTGCCTAAGGCTTTGTCTTGACTTCCAGAGTGTAGAGTCAGATCCTGTTAGCTTATGACCAGCCTAGCTTGTTTCTGAAACTCTAGTCAAGGCAAGGCAAGCTCTACATTAGCATCTGCTAAGTGGGTAGAGTTAAAACCTTGCCCCCCTCCCCCCCCCAACCTGCTTAGCGCATGTTACAGCACAACAAGCCTCGGCTTGAGTGACGTTTTAGAAGGTGTTAGGTGCTTCAGGCTTGTTAACATGATCTGATCATATCAAACCTTGACATCCCAGTCAAGGCAAGGCCTAATTAGGAGCTGAACTCGATTGACCATCTGGCCCAGATCAGAAGGGTCGTGTTCTTGCACCCATTTTGTGAAGGTGTAAATGATTATACAAAAGGTGGGCCAGGGCACTAGAGAATCAGCCCCAGTGCGGGCGTCCCTTCTGTGTAGCCTGCGGCCACCCTGAGAACAAAATGGCTGCTGCCTCTTAACAGGTCAATTGCTTAGAAATGTGAAGGAGCAGTAGACAGAAACCAGAAGCAATGCAATGAGACACCTACATATGTCACAGCAGCTTTTGCCACCGGTACATCAGGTGTGGCATAAGAGAGTTGAATATTATAATGCCAGGCCTTAGCCCTGAATGAGGAAATGAGCTACGTGAGGTTAGTGCTGACAGTGGTGTTAGCTTCCTCAAAATCAGAGGAGAAAGGAGAGTGTGGGGCCATGCCTACTTCCTCCCCGCACCCCCCAGGCCAGCTTTTGGAGCACGGATAGTGTGAAGAGAGTGACCTATTTCAAAGCATGGGGCCATCTCTGCACGCTGATCCTTTAGGGTATGTCTACACTGCAGTTAGACACCCGCGGCTGGCATAACTTAGGCTACGGGGCTATTTAATATCAGTGTAGACAATGTAGCTCAGGCTGCAGTCTGAGCTCTGGGACCCTTCCACCTCTCAGGGTCTGAGAGCTCGGGTTCCGGCCCAAGCCTGGATGTCTACACGGCAATTAAACAGCCCCTTAGCCAGAGCCTGGAGAGCCCGAGTCATCTGGCAAGGGAGCTGCAAGGTTTTAATCGCAGTGTAGACATACCCTTAGAGGCCTCATGCTTGCATCAGGCACTATGTTTTCAAGAGCGCTCACTGTGGCAGTGCATCCCTTATCTGGAGCTCTGACTTCCCTATATATGTCAGGAGTGGCTACTTTAAGGGCTGGTAATAAGCTTATTATGATTACAGGTCTAGCCAGAATAAGTTTAGAGGTTCTGCAGGGCTGGATTAAGGCACAGGTACTGTACATCCGTGCCTAGGGCTCCAGCCCTTGGACTTGTGTGATTACATCAAAATCAGGGCTTTCATTTAACAAACAAACAAACAAACAAAGTTTCTCACATTCACGATTGTGAAATAGAAATTGAAAATGTGACCCAAGTGTGATGCACTGACATCTGCCTAAGTCTGCAGAGAGCCAGAAACAATAGCCCCAAGAAGAGGGGACTGCCCCATGCATCTTAAAGGTATGTTAACCCCAAAGACCACTGCTTTAGGGCCCTCCCACCAGCCCTTCCCCAGTAGAGGACTCTGTGTGTGGCAGGAGGAGAAGAGCACAGCAGACTCAGCCCACCTCTCCACACTGGCTGCTGGGGTGCCTACCTGCTTTGGCCCTGCCTCTCTGGGATGGAGGAGAAGGGGACCTTGTTGCTGCCTATGCTGCTCCTTCAGAGAGAGGACTTCTGGTGCCACTCCTGAGAGGGAGATGGAGGTGCCACGTTGCTGTGCCTGCCTCTGTTGGAGGGGAATCACCTGCTACCCTCCCTCTGAAGGGGGAGAAGGGGCAAGGCAGTGGTGTGGGGGTGGGGCTTTGGGAGTTAAGCCATGGTGGGCACCGAAGCAGGGTGTGCCCTGGGCCTCAGATTACCTTAATCTAGCTCTGTTACAGAAATAAATACAATTCATGTCAAAAGAGAATTAGCACCTAAGGCACCTAAAAATAGAAGTACCATTGTTTAGTGGATATCTTGGAAGATTTGAGCCTTAACTATTTTTCCACCGTTTCCTCTCGTTTTGCCATGTTCACTTAATTTCACAGAGGAGCTGTGAGATTTAATGAATGAATAATTGGAAAGCGCTTTGAGATTCTCAGGTGAAAGGCACTATATGCTATAACTGCAAAGTATAGCTACCATGTACTACTGCCATTTGAATTCTCATTTAAAATCAAGTAACACTAGATTATTTAAATCAAAACTAAAATAACTTCTCAGTTCTGCTAATTTTCTTCATGCATAATGCATAAATAAACATTCATGTACAAACTGATAATATTTTTTAGCAAGCTGCATTGAGACTTTACTTAAGCAAACACAATACTGCAACATTTTCTGCCACACAATTGCTGATGCTGCACAGTTGCTGATCTTGCAAAACATTCATGCACATGCATAATTTATTCAAATGAGTAAGTACCATGAGTAAAGTTTCATGCATGCGTGTTTGCAGGATTGGCCCTTAAATGTATACCATCCCTGTATTTGGAGAAAAATCTATGAATCTTTTTTTTTTTATCTCAGCAGGAGAGCCCTATGAATTGGCAACACCACAAAAACTTGACTTGTATGCACTCCAAAACTCTCAATGAATTGTCTACCTGCAAAATTGCTTTAGTTTAATTAAAGGTGTGATTTTAAACCAATGTGGTTAAGCCAGTGCAAAAGGCTGTGTGGATGCTCTTAACTTTTTTAAAATCAGTTTTATTTCATCTTAAACTGATTAGGAACAGGTTTCAGCTATACTGAAATTTGTCACTCTGAAACCAAAATAAGTGTCCACACAGGGGTTTGGACTAGCTAACTAAACCAGTTGAATGAACTAATGCAAGTTTGTGTGTAGACAAAGACCAATTTAGTAAAGCAAATAGACCTCGGTCAATTCTATCTTTAAATTTAAGCAAGGTTCAATTTTACATATATAAAATGTGAATCCAGAGTTAAGCAGATAATGTACTTAAAAATATGTATAATTTTGAAACTTTTAAATTCCACCAAATTGCTGCAAGGGATGTGCAGCCTTATTGGGTGACTGATCAAAAGTGTTTTGTTTTGTTTTTTCAAACAGAAGTTTCAAAGTGGGAAAATAGTCTTTTATCCAAAATGAAAAACTTTCTTAAAAACAGCTGACTTTTTAAAAATCTTTAACTTCTCAAACCCCTTTTTTAGCAAATATTTTATCAAAATGGTTAGTGAAATCCTTTGTTTCCCAAATCCAGATTTATGATAAATTGTCTACTGAAAACCTGTTGTTTTTTGGTAAAAGAAATTTTTCTATAACCATTTTGAAAAAAAAGGCAGAGGAAAGATTTAGACAAAACAAAAAGGGATTCTGTTTCTAACCCTGCAAAACAGAGACAGCTTCAACATTTCAGAATTTTTTGATTTCCCCTTTTCTTCCCCCCATTTTTCAACCACCTGTAATGAATGCCATTGAATAATTGTGATTTCCTGGTGAGGTTCCTTTCCTGCAGGAGTGAAGGAATGTTAAGGTTCCAGAACCCTAACCAGTTTTCTGATTGCAGAATGTCCATGAGCGGATTGTAATTTCCTTGAATTTACTGAAATTTACTGAGATATTTGAAATCATTCAATTCAATCATTTCTTTGTAATTTCTTTTCTCCTATTGATCGCTGTGAATATTTGATACTCAGCAAAATAAGGGTTTGACACACAGGAGTACTGGTTAGAGACTGACCTTTATTTCTTGGTCTGGGTCACCCGACTTTGGTCAGGATGCTAAAGGTCATATGACATAGGTCAGTATCCACTGCCTCTAATAGTTACTATTACACTCCATACTGGTAACACGAGATACTTTGGTTAGTTGTGACTGGTCACATGATATCATTTTTGATCCCTTATTGGACAAGATTAACTACTGCAATCAAGAAGAGGCTTTGAAGTCTCATCTGGGGAGTTAAATCCTTAAAGGAGAGGTCATAGTTTAGTAAGAAGCAGCAGTGAGCTGATAAACAGGATTAGGGACGTTTAGAGAATGTTAAACCTTTTACCTTTTCAGCCCACACAGGTGTTGCCTGAGGCATCATTCCTAGGAAAAGCAGGGCTACTGTAAAATGTATTGGCTGAGTGCAGCATTTACATTACATTTCCTCGCATCACTTTCCCATGAAGTAGTTGCATGTGTGTGCACACTCCTGGCTGCAAAGTGTACGGTCTGAACGTTTTGTGGCTCATTTTGGGCTGGATCCCGTAATATGCTGAGTATCTCCCATGAGCTACTTCTTGTTTCCTTCCACCATAGTCATAGGGTTTTTCAATTGTTGGGCGCATGAACGGCCCTGACAAGTTCTTCCATGGTGCATGGTTCCTCTAGGAGCCAGCAGACCAACAGCTATTCCATATTTTGTATTTCACGGCAGTCACATGTCCGCATAATTAGAATAGCCCACTTCTGCATATTGACTTTTCACCCGCCACCCCTTGTTTAGAGGTGATTCAAACATCTCCAGGTCTTCTCTGTGCCTGCAGGAAGGAGTTCAGTAATGTCGATGTGCATTTTGAACATCTGGTCAAGTTTTTTGAGCCATGTGAGCCACATTTCCAGTGGGGTAGCCATCAGTGAGTCCTTTCAACTCACTACTACAATCCTTTCAATTCACATTGTATGCTTAGTACTTTGCAAGAGGTGCACAGTGATTTGTAAGACTGTCTACTCGAGCTCTTAGAAGAGCTTTTGGGAATACTGCCCCCCTGCTAGTTGTTAAGTGCTATCTGTCCCATATACAATATGTTAAGCAATGTTGCCTATTATTGTTCTGTAATTTTCTTTCATCAACAACCACTGTAATTGGTAGAAGGTAACAGTGGGTATGTCTACGTTTTGAGCTGAAGGTGAGAGTCCCAGCTGGAGGGGACATACCCACACTAGCTCTGATCAAGTTAGCATGCTAAAAATAGAAGTATAACCATGGCAACAGTGGGATAGCAGTGGGATGGGCTATAGCAGTGGGATGGGCTAGCCACCCAGAGTACAATCTCATCCAAGGTGCGAGGTATGTGCTTGGGGCAGTTAGCCCCTCCTGCTGCTCTCATCCTGGTGCCTGCACTCCTATATTTATTGTATATCAATCAGAGCTAGCAAGGGAATGTCTCCTTGAGTTGGAAATTACACCTTCCAGCTCTAGTGTAGACATACTTGTGGGTGCAGAGCTGGTTGTGAAAAGTGTAGCTAGATCCTTACTTGACATGTTTAATTTTCGCTGTGCCTGGGTCCTGACAAGAACTTTTCAAAACTCTGTCCCTCTGCTGTGTCAAGCATCTCACAGAAAATCCACCACTTCAAGTGTGAACACCAGAGCATTGCGTGAGCTCAAAATGCACTTTGCATGAACATTGTGGGGCATAAGACTCCATCACTTGAATCTCTGCAGAGAGATCACACCAAAGGGGCATGGACAAGGCCAAAGAGAAGTTGCTAGGCTTCAGTATAGAAATCGATGGCGCTATTTGTCCAGTCCTGTGACAGAGCAGAGCCAAAGATCAGAAATTGTCGGATGCTTATAGCCCATGAGCCCCTAGAAAACATTTGTGACTTTGAAGACAACTTGGCTTTTTCAAATGATAGCTCTGGATTCTGAGACTAACAGCATTTAGAGGAATGCTCCAAGATTGTTAAAACAAGTTATACGTCAATGCAGTATCACATGTTTAAGCCCTGATTTTAGCCCTTTATTTATCTTACGTCATTCAATGCCTAAAATAACAATGCAAATATTAAAGGCAAAAAGTCAACAGGAGATTTGCCTAGCAAAAACTGAACCACAAGACTGAGCATTTGACCCTATGGTGGACAGTCTTGTTATTTTACTTCTAACATGCAAGTGTGATGCAGAGAAAGATGACACCAAAATAATTTCCTTTTCTAAAATTACCAGTCTGTAAAGCTACAGTAGCAGTTCCTGAAACAACACAATTCAGGGAGGGTCGTGCTACTTCAAAGACTGATTGTGTTATTCTTATTGCTTCCTTGCAAGTATTTCAAGACACATGAACCTTTTTAACAGTAGAATGACATGCAGCTTTGAAATAATAACTGGGGGAAGAGGGTAAACTGAGCCATATTTATTCAAGCATTCCAGGTGCCCTCTGCAATTGGTGACCAAGTCAAGTTATGAGAAACAATAGCGTCCCAGAGGCCCGCCGCCAAAAAGATCCACAGCCACTAAATGCATTAAGACATTAATGTCTACTTTGGGATCAGTTCTCAACTTAACAGGTTAACCTCTAGCCCACGAGGGAATAAGCAGCAAGCAAGATTTAGCCAAAGCTTGTACTCAGACAGTAATTGATAGCCGCAGCCCACCCATCTGATACATTTTTGGATGGAGATAATTTTCCTCTCATAAGGGAACTATCTGTAGAAATAATTTAAGTTGACGTCTCAACACTAAATCAAAATGCTGCAATCTGACAAAGGTACTGCAAGATGATCTTAGCCACTCCAGCAAAAAAATGGGAAAAAACTGGATTTACTCTTTTGGCCATTATTTCAGAAGGAAAATTGTGTTTGTTTTAATCAATGACGTCTCCCTTTCTCCTGGAATAGTGAGGACCGTGCTTGGTTTTTGGGTGTCTGACCAGGGAATGCTGGTTTTCAGTAAAGCTATGAGAAATTATCCCTTTTTTTTTTGTCAAATGTTCATGAAATAATAGATGCAATTTTATTTCCCATATAAAAATTCACTTTCTGGGACATTTTGACAAGCGAGTGGTCACTGCGGTGAAGTGTGGGAAATTTCATGAGTTTCAATGTTCAAATTAAGAAAAGGAGTACTTGTGGCACCTTAGAGACTAACAAATTTATTTGAGCATAAGCTTTCGTGAGCTACAGCTGTAGCTCACGAAAGCTTATGCTCAAATAAATTTGTTAGTCTCTAAGGTGCCACAAGTACTCCTTTTCTTTTTGCGAATACAGACTAACACGGCTGCTACTCTGAAACCTGTCATTATGCTATGTTCAAATTGATCTTTGTCTAAATTAAATGTAGCAATTAAAATTTCACTTGCAAATAAGACCATTCTCAAGTGAAAATAAATGGTCCTTTTTTGAAAGAGAGAGAAAACCTGCAAAATTGTGGGTCCCCCCCCCCCCCACTCAACATTGCATGGATCTCACAAAATTGAAAAGAAATGTGAAAAATGTCAGGATGCATCAGCTACATTGCAATTTTTCTACACAGCCCTCATTTTCAGTCAAATATAATGCCCAGACCTTTGGGAATAACCATATGCATAAATATACTTGCATGCAATAGCGTTTGCAGGATCAGGGCTTAAGGTTGAATATCAGCCCATCTGCTGTACCAGTAGCATACAAAGCATTTCCCGTCTGTCTTGTCACTCAGCATCTTTATTTCCAAAGTCTACCATGTACTTTAATTCAGTTCTGCTATAATAGAGGGGTGCATCCATTTATACCTGTGACACAGCTGTAATCCAGAACACATTTTACCAATTGAAGGAGGTTATTTCTCTGCTGAGCACGTCCCTTTGTGTCAGGATTTTACAGATTCGGGTCACCAAAGCTCATCGAGGCTAAGATCCTGAGCCAAAACCTATTGAAGCTAATGGAAAGAGACTCCCAGTAACTTCAATGGATTTTGGATCGGGCCCTAAATCTTTAAACGTTGACACTTAAATTAGCAATTACAAATGGCTTTGCATGTGTATAACATAAATAATTGTGAACAAGCATGTGTTTGCATGTTCAGTCGCCAGGATTTTACATGTCAAATGTATGCATTGGGACAATTTAAGGATGGGGCAAATTAGGTGCCTGAAAACTGACATCTCCCTTTATCCCTGTGTAAGAATGCTACTGATGCCGGGCTCAAATGGCTTCCTTCTACCCCTGGCCAGCATAGCCCCTGAAGGAGTTGTGTTTCCAGAAGTTTCCCTCCCACAGCTACCCCAACAGTATTCCCTAATGGGGTCTCCACAGAACCTCAATGTGTGTTTAGTTGAGTCCCCCTGCCATGATTTTGTTTTGTTTTATTTTGAGGGGGTATGTAAAGAGAAGCCTGAAAGAGCTCAGCCTGCCACCCACTCCCAACCACCTCTGACTCAGCTGAGCGGGATGGCCATGGAAAGGGGTTTCCACAAGGTGAGGGAGTAGGGGTGGGCATGCTGCACATTATCCTACCCCCAGGCACCAGCTGTAACTCCACCACATGTAGATAGAACAAGGAAGGAGATTTGACTCTGTCCACTTGCACAGCTGAGCTGCCACTGAGGAAGAAGTAATCTGTTCTAGGCAAAGGGCTGGCACAGGTTAACTCCCATCTGAACTAAGGTGTGTTGAATTATTTTAGATGGAACATATGGGCTAACAGGTTAATATAACCCAGTCACTGTCTAACACTGAATAGTGTTAAACAACGCCCAGCGTTTGGTATACAGATACTTCAACCTGCTTAATACCATAGCAAACACACCATCAAAAATCCTTTTAACCTTTTATTAAAGATAAAGAAAAGAAGGAAAAACCATTAAAGCACTTGAACTGTGGAGTATTAAATAAGGCTTTCATTTTAACAACGTTTCTCGTTCCCTTTCCTTTTAGTTGGAGAGAGCTTTTAGAGGGAAAAGCCCATTGTCTGACTGTCTCTTAAATGGAACATGGTAATAACCATGTTTTTGAAAAGAGATGTTAATTGAGATGGGTTGGAGCCCTTGTTGTTGCTGCCACTGTTAAAGTCCGATCCCATTTCATCTCAGGTGGTGTTTGGGATTCAGCAGGAGCTGGTCAAGGTGGCAATGTCATCTGTATCCTCCTCTCTGGCCTGGTCTTGGCAGGACATCCCTCAGAATTAGAACAAAGACAGTCTGGGATCCCAGGAAATGGTGGGGATGGCAGCCATGACGGTGATGCTCACTCCAGTAGCCTTCCTCTGTTTTCTATTCCCTCCCGCCCCCCCGATTCTCTTTCTTTAAGGACCCAAAAAGGGAGTGATGGGAGGAATAGCTCATCCCCTCATCATGTGGTCCAACAATTAGGTCGAATATCCACACACCAATTTTTGTTAATTAATTTCCATTTACTCTTTGTCTGTTTTTATAACCAAGAATGATTTCATTGTCATCCTTCAATTAAATCAATAGGACCTTTTTAGTTTAGTCAAATTTAGTCTTTCTGTCTCCTTTCGGTACCTTTTCCCATCAACATAGAATCAAAGAATCATAGAAATGTAGGACTGGAAGAGATTTCTATAGGTCATCTAGTCCAGTCCCCTACACTGAGGCAGCACTAAGTATTATTTAGACCATTACTGACAGGTCTTTGTCTAACCTGTTCTTAAAAACCTCCAATGACAGAGATTCCATAACCTCCCTGGGTAATTTGTTCCAGTGCTTAACTACCCTTACTATTAGGAAGGTTTTCCTGATCTCCAACCTAAATCTCCCTTGCTACAATTGAAGCCCCTTATTTCTTGTCCTGTCCTCAGTGGATTAGGAGAAAAATGTTTCACCCTCCTCTGTATAACAACCTTTTACATACTTGAAGACTGCTATCAGGTCCCCCGTCAATCTTCTCTTCTCCAGAGTAAACAACCCCAATTTTTTCAATCTTTCCTCATCGTTGTAGGTCATGTTTTCTAGACCTTTAATCATTTTTGTTGCTCTCATCTGGACTTTCTCCGTATTGTCCACATCTTTCCTGAAGTGGACACAGTATTCTAGATGAGGCCCTATCAGTGCTGAGTAGAATGGTAGAATTACTTCATGTGTCTTGCTTGCAACACTCCTGCTAATACATCCCTAAATGAAGGGAGTCACCAACCACCACCACCCTTCATTTCCTCTTGGAAGTGGTGGTCACGATCCTTCCAGCCTTGGGGTATATGGCTTCTCCTCCACTTTTGGGGAAGATTCTTTATCCCTTGTTCCCAGGGCAGCATACCAGATTTTTATCTCTATGGATGGAGGGTTGGGAACAGCGGTGGAACAGTGTCTGCTGCCAGAAGTAACCAGAAGCCAGCTTTCTCCCAGTGAAGGAGAAGTTTCCTCCTCCCGTGGTGGTGCTACTTCAGTCCTCTTCAGCTGGATTGCTTCCTCGACCTTGGTGGTCTCCATATGAATATTTTCAATGAATTCCTCGTATACCAGGATGCTCCTCAGCTGAGCCACCTCATCCTATTCCTCTCCCACCTGCTTTCTGAGAGTTTCCACCAGCAGGCACCTCTCACACTGGGTAGTCTCCCCAGCCTGTCTTTCTGAGAGTGGGAAATGCAGGCCACAGTCTCTGCAAATCCACACCAGGACCTGGATTAAGGCATCCAGGGTGGGTTCTCTGTCTGGACACTGGTGCAGGTGGAGGAGCCTGGAGCAGTGTTGGCATTGGCTATGCAGCCTTTTAGAACCAGAGTGATTTTTTTTCTCCCTTCTAAAAATTCCCTCTCAAACTCCCGTTTGCTGCCCCCTGTTCACTAACTTTCCTTGGTTGCTTAGTGTCTGGATTTTAAGCCCTTCTCTCTTGTTATTATAGGTTATTGTAACATCTTATGAACTTTCACATACCTTTTGCAGTTTATTTTCCAGTTATGGTATGTCTGTAGACTCAGTTACTGCAAGGGGGGAAGTAAAGGCTGAACTGTGACCTCTGGAGTAACAATTTGGAAGATAAAATCCTTGCCTCTGGGAGTTTTGTCATTAACTTCAAAGGGCCAAGATGTCACCTTCAGTCTATCCTGGGACAGTGCAACTGTCTGCGGTCCCTAACTCATGGCTTGTGGAACCTTCATAATCAAGACTTTAATTTAGATGGATTCAATTTTTAAAAAATCCTAAGGAATTTTATTTTTTTAAAGGTGGATGAGGTGGTACTTAATGGAACTTTCACTCCCAAAACTATGGATGGGAAAACACCAGGCTGTACTGCAAGGCTTATGTATATTTTACATACATGGCAAACTCCAACTTTTAAGATCTCTGAAATAGGTAATGCTGGAGGCAAGTGGCAATTTCAGAAAAGGAATAGGAGCAGAATATTTAACACTGTTTACTGATCTTTTCCTTGTAATGTTTTATGTTCTCTTCTCATGGTTCATTAAACTTGACCAACGTTATAAAGTCTTTGATCCCACCAATAAAATGGAATGTGAAAAATAATCACAGATCCAGTAATGTGGTTTGCAGAACAGAAACATTGTGCTGATACTTAGATGAGAAAATAGATTTTGAACTAGTTTACATCACAGAGAATTTATTAGAACAGAGAACAGAACAGTGTGTAACTGAAGGGTGATTTCCATCATCCAGAGGAGGGCTTTAAGAAGCCTCTGGGGCTTTCAATATCTCTGGGAAAGGTGCCAGTTTAGAGAGTAGCAGGTAAGCAGGACTGGGGAATTTTAGAAAGTTTTATACCTTTCCCTTTCTAGGTCCTTGCCCACAGTATCCTTTCTACAAATATTTGGCTACTGTAATGACTCAGTGCAAAGTTTAAATATAATTTCCTTTCAACACACAAAGTGTGTGTGTGGTCTAGTTGCAAAGGGTGTAATCAGTTAATTGTCTGACTCATTTAATTGCACCAGGGCTGTAGTAAGGGGTCTCTGGACACTTGTCCCTCAGGCGTGATACTTCTTGGTCACCAACATATGCAGAGAAATAGTCCTAGCAACAGAGAATGAAGAATTTTTTCTGCCGAGCAGATATGGTTATGCCCCAGGCACACTCCAATATAAGGTCATCAGCATAGTTTCATCATCGCAACCTGGAATATCTTTTGGCTGCAAAAACACAAGTCTATGTACTTATGTAACCCA
Organism: Chelonia mydas; assembly: GCF_015237465.2. Classification (NCBI taxonomy): domain Eukaryota; kingdom Metazoa; phylum Chordata; order Testudines; family Cheloniidae; genus Chelonia; species Chelonia mydas. The sequence continues at coordinate 335,574,029 of NC_057849.1, read as the reverse complement.
CACACCTTCTGGGTGTGGTGTTCTGTCCCATCTAGTGCCACCGAGACCACTTAGAGAGAGTTAACTGAGTCTGCTCTACAGCCTTAGCCAAGAGCCAGTTGGCTTTTAGCTCATGCTGTAGAGGCTCACGCACTAAGGTCCAGAGGTAGGTCTGCTGGCGTTACACTTAGAATTCACTTTCCCAGAGCATTCAAACTAGATCAGTTGGATTCTTGAGGCATTTGAACACAAAAGTGTTGTGAACGTGGCCCAAACACGTTCATTTTTAAACCCAGTTGAAAGGTTACAGATTCTGTGTGTGTGTGCACACTGTTCAACCTGGTCAGTTGATCAGAAATAGGTTTTTTGGATGCAATAAAAGTTTACATATTTTAGCTTTTATTCGTTCTTGCTGAAAGCCTTTATACTCTGTTTCATTTTCATTACATCAGCTTCAGTGCTAGCTCATGGTATGGTCAACAGTAAAATACTGTGTCCAGTTCTCATCCATTTACAAAGAAGTCACATCATTGACTTGATTAGAGTCGACTCCAGATTGACATCAATGTAGGTGATGGCAGAATAAAGACCAAAATATCCAAATAAATTAATTAATGGAAGGCAATGAAGTACTTGCATGAATGAGGGTTGCAGGATTACATGCCAAGCTAGATAATATGAGCTAGTTTCCGATAGTCTATTTACATTGCATGAAATTCTTCTCCAGACTGAGGGCCTGCCTATGTATCATTTAACTTCCACTTAAGCTCTCGAACTAAGAACCAGATCCCCAGCTGGTGTAAATCATTACAGTCAATGGAGCTACACTGGTTTACACCAGCTGCAGAGCTGTTCTAAGGGCATATCTACACTGCAGCTGGGAAGTGTAATTCTGAGCTCGGGCAGATGTACACACGCTAGCATGGGTGCTGGAAAAAATTGTATAATGCGGGTGCTGATGAACCAAATGGTAAACTCTGGATATAATGGAATCCACTTCAAGTGCTGCAGCCCCCCCCGCCGCCCCCGCATGCCTAGTTCCAGCACCTATGCCTAGTTCCATGCACCTATGCACCATGCCTAGTTCCATGCACCATGCCTAGTTCCAGCACCTATGCACACTAGCTCTGCTTGAGCTGGCATGCTAAAAATAGCAGAGTGGCCATTACGGCTCAGACTAGACCCCTGAGTATGTAGCTAGGATCTTGGACAGATTTGTACTTGGGTGGCTACCCGGAGCCGCCACCCATGCTGCAGTGGCCACACTTCTATATTTCGCACACAAGCTCAAGCAGAACTAGTGCCTGTGCATCTACCCAAGCTGGGACTGACATCTCCCAGCTGCCGTGCTAAGATTAAAGTTGATCCGAGGCCCTTTACTAGCCTTCTACCCAGGGGAAAATTCCACCCATCATGAGCAGTGGTATCAGACTCTGTCACGAATATACTAAAGCTCCCCATTGTAGGAAACAGCGATGCCAACCATTCCCTACATTTCTTAGTTCAGTCCCGGCTTGCACACTCCGTTGAGACCAACTTTAGGAAACGAGGATCCGCTTTGTATTGCCACCTCTGACTTTTTTAAAAAAAAATTCGCGACATGATTCAAAATGTTTCCTTGAAACAACTGAAGAGTGAACTTTAATTCATGTTTTTTAAACAAAGGTTATACGCACCTTACAGAAGCCTCACAAAAGAAAAATATCAGCAAGAATTGCACATTACATTTAGAGTGCTACTGACTTTCAAATGTCTCTACAGGTATTATTTCCCATGAATAGGAACAAAGAGCAAAAACAGTTAAAAAAGCATATTCAAATGTGTGCATAAAAAGGCATGGTAAATGAATACTGTTTAGTTTGCTGACATAATTACTGGAATGTAATTTTTATGAGTCGTAGAAATCTTGGCATTTTCACTGAACCAGATAATTAGACTCTGAATAGAACAGGGTCAGAATAATTAATACATCAAAACTAGATGAACTTTTTCTAATTATTTTTATTTAATCTCTATTATAATTATTGTTATACTCTACTGAGCATGATTGCCTCGTGTTCATAGATTTGAATGCAGTCTTATAGTTGCATCCTGGGACTTTGTGGAATATTAACAAACCGTGGCTTGGAGAAATTAGAATGGTGTCGTTTCATGATGGAATTCTAAATTGGAATTTTTGTATTTTTTCTATATAGTTGCACAAATTTTTCTTTGCTACCATTAAAATATGAATTTTAAAATCAATTTCAAGTGAAACTTTTTCCAAAGTTTGAAGCAAACTCTTAGCATGTTTCTTCCATATATGTGGATAGATGGATGATTCTCTCTCTATATATATACACAGAGAGAGAGAGATTAGAAAAGAGATGAGTAAGGGGGGATATGCTAGACATCTATAAAATCATGAATGGTGTAGAGAAAGTGAAGAGGAAGGTATTTTTGCCCCTTCACATAACACAAGAACTGGGGGCCATCCAATGAAATCAATAGGCCGCAGGTTTAAAACATAAGGAAGTACTTCTTCACACAATACGCAGTCAACCTATGGAACCCATTGCCAGGGGATGTTGTGAAGCTCAAAAGCGTAACTAGGTTAAAAAAAGAATTAGATAAGTTCATGGAGGACAGGTCCATCAATGGCTATTAACCAAGATAACTAGGGACATAGCCCCATGCTCTGGGTGTCCCTAAATCTCTGACTGCCAGAAGCTGGGACTGAATGACAGGGGATGGATCACTCAGTAATTCCCTGTTCTTTTAGTTCCTTCTGAAGCATCTGTCACTGGCCGCTGTTGGAAGACAGGATACTGGGCTAGATGGACCATTGGTCTGACCCACTATGGCCATTCTTGTGTGTGTGTGTGTGTGTGTGTGTGTGTGTGTGTGTTTAGGCCTTTGAAACATCAAAGTTAAGCCCAAGCTCCACTGTTTGAGTTCAAACCATCACTTAGAAGCAAGGAAAATAAGGAGTGCTTCTGTAGTAAACATCGAGGTAACTGAAGGCATGCGAGAAAGCTTAGTCTGCACCATATTTTCTCCTCCTTTAGAGAATGATAAACATTAGATGCAGGGGCAGCTCTACCAATTTTGCCGCCCCAAGCAGTCACCGCCGAATTGCCGCCGCGCCCGGAAGAGCGGTGGAGCTGCCGCCCGAAAGCCGCGGTGGCGGGAAGAGCAGCGGAGCTGCCGCCCAAAAGCCGCCGCGCCCGGAAGAGCGGCAGAGCTGCCGCCGAATTGCCGCCGCAGAACACGGACTGCCGCCCCATTCTGCTTGGAAAGCTGGTGCCTGGAGCCGGCCCTGATTAGACGTACCGTAGCAAATGCCATCAGGGGATTGATCCAGCAGCCATGATGTAGGCAAAACTTCCACTGTTGTCAGGACTCCTGGACTGGGCCCAGTGGTTGTTTTGCTTGTTAGGAACTGTATCGGTAACTCAGTGTTCACCATGTGCTATGTGTCCCACTCTATGTCTGATCTACGGTATATGAGTCTGCTACCCTGCACAACCGATGAGTTTTAACTCAACTTGTTGTGGTTTAGAAGCTGAGTGCTGGAGGTCATGCATTCCATCATAGGGAATGGGTAAAATGATAGTTAAGGTGGGTGAAGTAATATCTTTTAATGCACCAACCTCTGTTGGTAGAAGAGAGAAGCTTTCAAGGTCTTCTTCAGGTATGGAAAAAGTACTCAGCTAAATACAAGGTCCAGTCCTCATCCTCAAAGGAAACCTGCACAACACCTTCCAAAGACAGGCCTGGGAGCTCAAATTCATAACTCTGCTAGGCACAAAAAAGTCAGAGGCTAAATAGAGACACTGATTTTATGGCTAATTACAATTGTAGGAGTGTGTGGCCGTCTCTCCCTGTCAATCTCGGAGGGAGGCCACACTGCCTTGTTGTCTTGTTCCTAAGAAAGCAGTCTGGAAAAGTAGGAAATTTGCTGTCTCTGGTGCCCAGGCTCTCTGAGTGTGGCTGGGCAGTAATCAGGCTCTGGGGCTCAAGCCCTCAGGCAAGGTGGAGCCCCAAACAGTCTAAGAGGCTCTGGCCTCAGGCAGAGCAGTAAGTAGTCAAGGAGCCCAGGCCCTCAAGCAAAACAGAGCTCCAAACAGTCTAGGGCTCCAGCCCTTAGGCAGGACAGAACAGTGAATAGTCTAGGGGCCCAGGCCCTTAGGCAAGGCAGGGCACCAAGCAGCCTGAGGCTCCAGCCCTCAGACAGGGCAGAGCAGTATAGGGTATAGCATCCTAGCTCTGGTTGATGGTAATCACAGGCCTCCTGGCACTAAGGTGAGGAGGCTGCCACTCTAGGGGTTGGGTGGCAGGGGGTAGGGAGACCAGGGCCCACACTATTCCACCAGGTTCCTGTCCAGGGTCCTAACAGTGGTGGAGTGTTCCACCACTGGGTCAGTGGGGATCCAGCCTCAACATGTTGACCTGTCTTCAGGGAGCAACACAGCCAGACTACAGTCAGCTGTTCCAGGGCTACTTCCTCCCCTCCCCTCAGGGTGTACCTGGATCCAGGGGTCGTCCTCCATCTCCCCAGGATACACCGCCAATGGTAGTACTAGCAGCTCCTCAGTGTCTGGAGTGGCGGGAGGTTCTGGAAGTTCAGGCAAGTCCTCAGGGCAGCAGAGGTCCTCCTCAACATCCCGCTACGGCGGCAGGGGAGAAGCATCTGTCTCCCTCAGCAGCTTAAGCCCAACTGAGCTTCAGGTCCCACCTTTTATACTTCCTGTTCCTGACGTGCCCCTCTGCTTCCGACGGGGCAGGTGATGACTTGCTGGTTCTGTCCACCATGGATGTGTTTCCATTCCTCCCTGTCAATTTCCAAGGGATGCCACGCCTCCTTGCTACACAATGGTTTGTAACTTACTAACCCTCCTTTGTCCTATGACTGCAGAGGTGTTAAGTGCACTCTTTTCTTTAAGTGGTCTCCTGCAACCTGTGTTAGCCCCTTATGCCTTATGCTTAACAATCTGTCCCACCCTGTATTTAGCTGTGGTTAAAATGTCATAGATTGTCACCAGCTCATTAACACATCTAACCTCACTTTCAGTACATCCTCTGTGACCAAGCTGATAGATCTCAAAGACCTATCATCTGAGTATTGGGAGCATGCTCAAGGGTCATGAGAAGGCACCTTCTGTCTCCTGGAAATGGCAAAAGGACAATGAACCTCAAACTGAGTTACAAGATTATATCAAACTTTAGATTCCTTAGACTTGGTGAATATGGACTTGTAGAGAGTACTGCTAGCCTGGAGAGCTCCACGGCAAATGACCCCTGACAGGCCAAAGAATACCTCATCACATACAGCATCATATTACTCAAGTAGGTGATTTCTATTCAGGAGGAGGTGGGAAGGGTGGCCCAGTGGAGAGGGCCTTGGGATACCTGCGTTCAGTTCCTGACTGAGCTTGTATGAGTATGACCAAGTCATTGTATCCTATCCTGTGCCTCTGTTCCCCATGTGTAAAAGATGGGTAGTACTTCCATACCTCAAAGAGGTGTTGTGTGGCTAAAATCCATTAATGATTGTTAAGTGCTCAGATACTGTGGTGACGAGGGCCAAAAGAGTACCTAGATGAAGTGAATAGTATAGTTCCATGGACATGGAAGGTTATTCCCCCATGTGAGTTGTCCCACTGAACCCAAATAGCTCACCAACCTCTCACCTTCCTCCTGCTCCGGGGATGAATTAAAAAGGCTGCCAAGCCAGCTTGCTCACAAGCCTCAGGGGTCATTCCTTCCCCCGGGCTGGAAATAATTTTTCAGACATGAGGGAGATGTTTCCCACATTGTTGCAAACACTGTCCATTGCTAACATGGCTACATTTTCAACATTTTTGGGTGGGCTAAAAAAAGACACCTTTAAACTTGCGCAGTCCATGCTTACTGCAATCCATTCTCCTTACAGCCTACTCTCAAGATTATAGTACTTTGCCCTAGGTCAGCTAATTTATGAGCAATCACCACTGAAAGGTCAAACATCCTGGGTATGGGAGACGTGAGGGAGGACACTGAGGGGAAGTGTTTAAGAAAAAATAGAATAGTGCAGGAAAAATAGAAACTTCCAGGCATTTAGAAATAACGGAGGTTGTTTCAATGGGGTAGCAGAGTAGCGTCTATTTATCTGATTATAGCTCATTCACCCTTACCCCCACCACACACACACTATCCCCCTGTTTCCACTTCCCTTCCTCTGGATCCTTATTTCTTCCCTCATTCTATTCCCGTTTCTCCTCTTCCCTTGACTCTTGATCGTCCTGGCTCACTTGGGATGATGTTGTTTCAAAACATTTGGTCACATAATCAGCTGGTATTAACTGATGACTTCAAATGCTTGCCTAGCTGCCATTACCTTCATTAGCTAGAGATCTAGCCTGTAATTTCTAAATAAGGAATATCACGCCCTGCAAATCTTTATGAGTAACTTTACTCACATGGGGCCAGATTGCAGTATTCTTATTCACACAGGTACTGCTACGACGTGAATACTTATTTACCTATTTCAGGTACTTATCACCCTAGTATCTGAACAACTCACAATGTTCAGTTTATTTAGCCTCACAGCACTGCTGTGACACAGGGAGGTGCCATTATCCCATCTGTAAAATGAACTGAGATGAAATGACTTGCCCTGATCACAAAGGAAGTCTGTACAAGAACTGGGAACTGAATTTGGATTTCTAGAGCCACAGAATAGTTCCTGAACCTCTACACCATCATTGTTCCATGGTATTATAAGGAACTATTTAATACCAGTGAGGGCCGTGATTAGCCCCTGAGCCGTGATTAGTCCATTTGAACAGCAAACAACACCACCTCTCCCACACTTCCGCACCGAGACCAACTCATTTCCTACCACCCTTCCTTGCCCTTCCCTGCTTACCTGCTCTATGGGGGGGGCAGTCTAATGAGGTGAAGGGGAGCGATTCTAGCTCTTAATGGTCAGTGGAGAATTCCCAATAAGAAGAGGAACGTTCTGCTGGCATAAATACAGCAGAGGTAGGGCCTGCACTTGCCACCTCCAACACCAGCCTGGCAGATGGGGCTGAAGAGAGCATGGCCGCCTCCATAAAATAAGTTAGAGCAACCCTTAGGCTGCTCTGACACTGAGAACAGAGGCAGCACAAGAACCGCAAGCCATAATCAATTCCCTCACCTCCCCACCCTGCACTGAGCGGAGCTCAGACACAGGAGACAATGAAGCCCTATGGGTTTACGTCTTCAGAAACTAAGGGCCCTATTCTGTTCCCATAGAAGACAATGGCAAAGCTTCCAATGACTTCAGAGGAAGAAGGATCGGGCTCTTAATGCTGGCTCTTGTTGCTTTGAAGAGCAGTGTGGCTGCAGCTCTGAAACAAAGTTTTTAGTGACAAATGCAGCCATTGCCATCCAGTGGCACCATGGACTACTGCATGTACACACAAAACCCACTGACTGCACTATTTCTCACAGTGCAAAGACCCGGCATAAGGCTTAAGTGTCACTTTCGCTCGATTTTAAGGACTGAAGAGAGATTAAGTAGTACAGAGACTTTACGCTGGACATCTGCATGGGGTGAATAGTAGATTATGACTTTTTTTTCCAAGGCAAAACTAAATATGAAGATCAAACTTGTCTCCTGTGCTCTCCCATTTATCTTAAGAGCTATTTCATCAGGGGATGACAGCAAGGGTCTTTTTCCTTTATGCCATGATTGCAATTATATGTACGAAATCCTACCTGTACCATTAGGTAATTAAAAGAACTAGAAGCATAAGGTGAGTACACATAACTGACCTGCACTTTTCTTCATAAATGAGCAAACAGCTTGATAATTCCAGGGATAAGTTTAAACAATCTCCCAATAATTAATCTTCAGACAAGACCTCCCTCCCCCCTTACACCCTAGCACATTTCAGCCCCTAAGTACTAATCACAGTAATCGGAGTTGGCTTGCCCTGATAGTCAGCAAATATCCATTCAAAACAGGGACCATTTAAAGAGACAGCAAAAGCTAATCATCACTAATTTTGGGAGCAGAAAAGTTCTACCTAAAGTTAAGCAGAGAACCATATTTCACATTTGACAACTAAGAATTATGAATAAGCCAAGCAGATATTGGGTACAATAGCCAACTATTCCATACTGTAAGTGATCCAAGACAAATGGATGAGCTTGAGGTTATGAAGTGGGGAAACCATTCCATCATTAAACGCATGATTCTCCTCTTGCTTCCACCACTGTAAATCATGATGATCTCCAGAGAAGTTACACTAGTGTAAAACTGATGTGAGTGAGAAAGGAGTCTGTCCCTAAAGCTCTACATATGATCTGTTTGTAGCTTGGTACTCACTCTCTACTTTGCAAAACAGTGTACAATGGCTTAGTTAATGCGATTCCCAATAATGTTCCTGCCGGATTTGGCCCTGGGCACTGAATCGTGAAAAGTCAGGGATACGGTTCCAAATCCTCAGCTGGTAGCTACACCAATTAGCATCTCTCCATTGACTTCAGTGGTTTAGTTTTGTTGACTTCAATGGAGCTATGATGACTTATACCAACCAAGGATCTGGCCCTAAATGTTTACGCAGTATGGATAATATTATTTCACTTTTTATAAATGATTATGGCCATTCATAACCTTGTCTTTACTGCAATACATTTAGGAAATGTGTATCTGGCAAAATATCATCTCACGTTTGTTGAACAGGGTATTAGAATGTGTGGGATAAATTCTCTGTTATGCTCTGTTCCTTTTGTGCCACTCAAGCAGAGTGAAGGGCATGGTTTCAGGCCATAACTGGCTCAGAAATAGGTCCCCTGGCAGTGTGGAACTAGCATACCTCCAGCAAATATAGATTCACAAGCTATATGAGAGTGGTATAAATACCTATATAGACTAGAATACAATAGAATATACATTTATGTTGGATACAGCTAGATAGATATAGCTGGTTGATCCATTCTTCATTTTAATAGTATCATCCCAGTGCTAGTTGCAGTTTATTTCAACAAGCTAGTCTGAATAAACCTCTGGGATATTTTTCCTTTATGAATAATAATTTTGACTTTCAAAAGAAAATAGGGTACTCCATACACCAGAACTGTGTTGGTGAAACCTTAATGAATACAATTCAAACAGTAGTAGTTCCATGCCAGTATTGCCAACCTCCTCAATTTCATTGCAAATCTCTTGCTATTTGGTGAGTCTCTTTAAATCTCCACCTCCTGGAGGCCTGTGATTAGGTGAGAAAAATCAGCTTCTAGCCCTTGTGGCTATGGCAGAAAGCTTGATATTGTGACAAGAGTGTGCCCTAGAGAGGTAAAAAACAGAAGGCAAATAAAAAGAACCAAAATATGTATTATGTTTTAGAATCTCATGATTTTTGGGGGGCCTGGCTCACGATTTTTAAACACTTGTGGTCGTTAGTACTGCCACTCCAATTAAAAGACATGGGTGGATGCAGAAAAATGATTCTGTGAATATTCATGGGAGTTAACCAATGCATTTTTGTCTGGGCTGTGTTCCCGAAGTTCAAACATATTCTGATTCAAATCAGATAGAGGGGCAAGCAAGCAAGTCTTTGCCCACAGGTGAACTGTGCTTGCAAATGTATAGGTGCAACTTTGCAAATTTAAGCCTAAACATATATATGGAATATTGATGGGAGGCGTGGTGTTGGGACTCTGGTGCTGGGCAGGGAATCAGATCTGGTTACTATTCCTGGCTCGGCCACAGACTTCCTGCATTATGGAAGAAGTCACCTCACTTCTCTGTGCCTCCATTCCCTCATCTGCAAAATGGAAATAATATTTCCATCTATATCACAGGCATTTACAGAGTGCCAGTCGGTGTATGTCTACCTCACAGAAGTGTAGTGATGCTTACTTCACTAACATTTATAAAGCACTTCCAGATCCTTGGGTAGAAGTGGTTAAACATTAAGGGCTGAACAATGAAGTATCACTTACTCATTTTTCTCCTCACTCCCCACCCAGGAGGATAATGGTGACCTGAAGTACAAGGATCTCCATCAGCTCTGCTACTTATCAACATTTTGACATGTAAGCCTATAGCACACGTTATAAAAGAAGTTATGATTGCCAGCTCCAAGAACACCCACGACACATCATTGACTCCATATGTACCTGCCTACTGCTAAGCAGTGATGGTGATCCTTCCTGCATCTTTGCCCTCTCCTCGGATATAAAGCATCAGACTAAAATGACCGTCATGCCTGCATGATCATAGCTGGCTTGATGATCACCTAGGGCCTAAGTCAGAAGAATACTTAAGTATACACTTAATTTTAGGCACATGCTTAAGTCCGTTGAAATAAAGGAGGCTTTGCTGAGCAGGGATGGACTTAAGGCACATGCTTAAGTACTTTGCTGAATCAGGGGTCCTAAACTCTTCATATTTATGGTGCTGCAACCTTCAGGATCATAGATTTTATGGCCAGAAGGGATCATTAGATCATCTACTCTGGCCTCCTGAATATCACAGTTGAGAGCATTTCATCTAGTTACTCCTGTATTGAACGCAATAACTTCTGTATGATGAAGAGGTACCTTTCAGGGGACAAACTACCATCCCAAGATGCTGTTTTCCAGAATCTGGGAATGGATGACAGGGGATGAATCACTAGAGGATTACTTGTTCTGTTCATTCTGAAGCATCTGGCATTGGCCAGTATCAGAAGATGGGATACTGGGTTAGATGGACCTTTGGTCTGACCCAGTATGACCGTTCTTATGTTCTTATCCACCCCCAAGGACAAGTATGGTAGCCTAGGGCATGAGTCCTTTAACATCTTCGTGGGGAAACAAAGCTCTTGGCAAAATCCAACTCATTTGTCATCATACCTCCTACACTTGTCCTTTAATGGCCCTGCTGACTCATTCTCAAGTTATCTGCCTCTTTTATGTATTATCTTTATTTCTTTTATTTTAATTCCCTCTACTATTTCCGCCTTCCTTTAATCAGTTTTCATGACTTCTTTCAATTTTATCAACTGGCATTTTCTTCACCCCTCCTTTCCCCCCTCTCCCCCCGGCCCCGATCTGTTATATTCCCAGTACAGAACTTTATTTTTCTTATGAAATCTGGGAACCAAAGGAAAGGAAGGGAGGTTGCATCAACGTGTGGGCTGCAAATGGAACAAAAATTGTTATCTTATGTGGAAAAGCAAAGTCACTGGAGTAATTGTTTTACCTTCAGGAACAGCGGAAGTAGTTACTGTCACTTCTTACATTTATAGTGCAACACTGAAGAGATAATGATGTTCTAATAGTAATTAAAATAATACATCATAATTATATAATGCATTTCCTCCCGATGGCTCCCAAAGTGCTTTGCAAAGTACGAGTTACTTAACCTCTCCCTGAAACGAAGCTACCTCTGGGGTGGCACACCATACCTGTCCAACACAGCACAGCAACAGCATACAATACCTTGATGCAGGAAGTGAAAAATATCAGCCGAGAATTTCAGAACAACCCCGGAGTTAGATGAGCAACTCCCACTGAAATCAACTCTAAATCCCCTAGCAGGCTTGGGAAATCTCAGCCATTGAGTTCTGCAGGAATTCAGGTGTGCAGTATGTACTTACTCAAACTGGAATTTGGCTGGGACATTAGGGCTAGTACAACACCATTGGTGGAAAATTTAGTTTCCTCAATCACTTTACCCATCTGAATGAAATAGTCCTGTTATAAATACAGTTTGATGTCTACATACTCCTCCTTTCTATTCACTCCACTTCCACATCTGCCTCTTGCTCTGGCACTTTGCCCTCCTGCATTTTATTCTGTGTTTCCTACATGACCTGGAACCAAACTATTGCAATGATCACATTTTACTCTGCGTCCATTGTAGGGGTTTTTATTCTATTCAGCTTCTTATGCTGCACCCATCACCCTGGTATCAGTGGGGTTGCTCTATCAGAACTTGAACCTTTCTACAGCTGTTGGCTGGGTGTTCTCAGAGCGGACAGCATGGCTTTAGAACTTGCTTCTTCTAACAGTCAGACTGCAGATTTGGTGAAAACCAGGGCACAGTGAATACCTAAAGCCACATCTGCACTAGAAACTTTTCAGTATTGGGGGTGTGATTCCTAGATATTGCTAGACCAGCAAAAGCCTTAGTGAAGGCACAGTTATGCCAGCAAAAAGTACCTTTGCTAGCACAGCTTATTTTGCTCACCGAACTGGTATAAGCTATACCGGTAAAAACATTTTTTGCCAGTATAAGGTGCACCTAGACAAGGAGGGATTTGCCAGCATAACTATTCCAGCAAACCATTTCAGTGTAGACTACACCTTATCTGTTGTACCGGGCTTTGACTGACCTTTCAAGCAGGGTCTTTGTGAGCTATTGATTTGCAATGGGCTGTTTTTATTGATGTCAAGGCACCCACTCACCCTGACAACAAGTGACAAATATAAATTTAAAACAAAATCATATAAATCTACTATTTTCTCTGCTGGCCTCACCGAAGTTCAGTGAAGGGGTCATTTTTCTTCCCCCGGCTTTTCTATTTCATTTGTCCCTGAGCTACTGAGCTTGTGATCTTTGCTTCTCTCCTACCTCCGTGTATTCAATCATGCCTAATCACAACTTTAATATGGTTTCCTTCCTGGTTGGTCGTGGCACATATTGAATTAGGAAGCAATCCTGTCCCAGATCCACAAACATACTGCCAGCCTTATTTCCTCCACTTAATGTAAACCAGTCTAGGCCTGGATAATTGAAGGTTCTTGTTTACTCCCACTCTGGTCTTTTTACATGCTTCTTGGACGTACAGTATAAGTCATTTCTTAACCCGTTTGTTCTCTCAGAACAGGCAGCCTCTATTATATTGGCTTGGGACTTGACTCTCCTCTCATTTGCCCTGGTGTAAATCAGGAGTAACTCCTCTGAAGTCAATAGAGTTACAGCAAGGTAAAGCCAGTGTAAATGAAAGAAAAATGAAGCCCTTTGTTTTTCCCCTCTCAGCAGCTGATGGAGCCAAGAGGAACTGCTCAGTTCCCTGTGCCCTCTGTTCCCTCTTTAACCCCTAAATCAGGGCCCTGTGTTTAAGGTAAGACTTACCCCCTGGATGAACTATTTGTGAAAAGCATCAGCATTATTCCTTCACTGCTGAAAGGGCTGCTCAGAGATGCCTGGAACAGTCTGCTCCTGCAGACAAGAGTGCATGAACCAGACTTAGGAGGCCTTGATTCTCTTCTCAGCTGTGACACAGGGGGTCTTCCGACATGGTCTTGACCATCTTTGCAACTCTGCTCCCATCTCTGCAAAATGAAGAAACTGACTGCTAGAAACAGAGTACTGCATTTTTTGGGTAAAATCCTGGCCCCATTGAAGTCAATGGGTGTTTTGACATCAATTTCAATAGGGCCAGGATTTCACCTGTCAGCCCCTGCGGTAGAAATACGGATCAGCATGGCTGGATCATGTGCAATCTTCTGGACAGGCTTTTGAACCAGCCATAATCTGGAAGTGAAGGTACCCAATGGAGCTGACCAATAAGGTGAAAAAATATTGTCCAAACTCTTTTTTGGATTCTTCTTTTATTGGGTTAATCCATTCCTAGTTTTAATAATGGCAGTGCAATCATAGTGTCAGCTGCAATACAGTGAAACAAACCGATCTATAAACATATGGGAAATTTTTCCCCATTGACAATTACTCAGAATACAATACAAATGTGTTTTGCTAACCATATGGATGCTTGTGGTACTGTATGGAAAAGTAAGGAAGGCCGGGCAAGCTGAGTTTGTTGAATGGTTTGTTTTAAACATCAATATGTTGCCACAAGTTAATTCAGGCAGTGCTGGAGATGGAGAGGCAGCTATTAGTTCTGTGAGCAGTGAAATATAATCTGTCATAGAGGGAATACAGACTTCGATTAGAGTTAGAGGTATTATTATTGCATCACAACTTTGAGTTTTGGATAGAGAGTATGCCTGAGGCCTCTCTATCCATTCTTCTGTCCAAAAGTCTGACTAAGAGTATTAACAGGAAGTCAGGATTTAGGAACCTGTCCAGCTCCTAGCAAATTCAATCAGCTAAAGTCAGTGGGCTGAGACATTTTGTTTTTAGGGAACAGATATTGGTTTTGGGGGACATTTAATAATTAGCACGTCACATCTTCAGACATGATAAACAATCATTAAACAAAAAGAAAAGGAGGACTTGTGGCACCTTAGAGACTAACAAATTTATTTGAGCGTAAGCTTTCGTGAGCTACAGCTCACTTCATACACGAAAGCTTATGCTCAAATAAATTTGTTAGTCTCTAAGTGCCACAAGTCCTCCTTTTCTTTTTGCGGTTACAGACTAACATGGCTGCTACTCTGAATCCAATCATTAAACAGTTAACCACTGGCACAAGAATAGGTAAAAATGATTTGATGGAGTGTTAAAGTTTCCTGGTGTGGCGGGTGTGGATTGAGTTAAAAGTGTACAAAGAAATACATTAAATATTAGGCAGGATCCTCGCCTGACACAAATCAGTGTAGCTCTTTTGACTTCAGTGGAACTATGGCTTGTTATACCATCTGAGGATGTTACTCCTGGGGGAATTCTGCTTCACTGTGCATGCGCAGAATACATGTCTCCCAAAGATTTCTTTGCTTCCCCGCAGAAAAATAGCTTATGATGGGGGAACTAAGGGAAGCCTCAAGAGCAGTCACACACCCCACCCTGGCAGCACAAGCAAGCCATTTCAGGTGCTCAGAGCAACCAATAGAGATGTAAATCACCACCTGGGGGGAAGGTGAAGGGGTGGGCAGTTGTGCTTGAGAAAGAGAGAAACACTCTTTCCTTCTCACTCACTATTGCAGCACGTTCAGCATGGAGGGGCAGGGCTTTGGGGTGTGTCTGAGGAGGTAGGCGTGGGGCAGACTCTGTCCTCTCAGTCACAGCAGAACACAGCAGCCTGCCTGCTTAGTGAATTGTTCCCATTGTCTTTTTGAATTCCCCCGGAAGTGTAAAACAGGTGTAAAAGTTTTAAAGGTCCTTTACATGGCCAGAGTGGTGTAAAGGAGAATATGGCCTTATAAATGCTTATTGTGCTTTAGTTATTAGAACTGGTCTAAATTTTTGGACTGAAAAAAATTCTTATCAGAATGTACTCCATGAACTGTTTGCTACTGACCTTTCTGGAGATGGTCAGTACCCAGTATAAATTGTGAGTTCGATTCCCCAGCCCTCACTTGCTCTTCATTTGCCTATGATGTAACCCTGAGCATATATCTGTTGACTAATAACTAGAAATAAAGGGTCAAACCTAGCTACATTACTATTAGGCAAGATCTAAAGGAGTTTGGGGATTTCCTCCAATGCTCCCCACTGCCAATCTCCATCCATTGTATTGTAGTTTAAATACATTACCTAAATAATTGAAATCAGCGTGACTATATTGCATTATTTTGACGAATAAAATATGCAGAATTTTAAAATACTGTGCACAGAATTTTTAATTTTTGGTGCAGAATTTTTAATTTTTTGGCATAGAATTCCCCCAGGAGTAGGATCTGGTCCATCACCATTAGTAAATAACATGGATATAAAACCCAAGGTGACACAGGAAGAACTGATTGCATTACATTGCATGCGATCGTGTGACTCCACACATGATATTTCTTCAGCCATGAAGTTATTGATGGAATACTTTATTTGCTTCACCAAGGAATGGGCTAAAATCTGCTCTCCGCTATAAAAGTGCAAATCCAGTGTAATTCAACCAGTGGAGATCTTAGAGCCATTGTAAGTAAGAAAAGAACACGGCCTGTTGTTTTTACACAACTGTCTTCTGCAATTTATACTGTATTGGCTGTTTTTAAAAATCAAGTAGCCCCTGACTTCCAACTCCACCAATGATCTCAAACTCTACTGGCCACTTCTCCCATGAGCACCTCCATGCCTTCTTTCACAGTGTAGTTTATGCAATGAATTCCCTACCTTCTGAACCCTCTACCCTCATCTCTTTAATTTTCTTCCTACAGAAAGTAAGGATGGTCCAGTGTTTTAAGGTGCTAGCCCAGAACTTGGCAAACTTGGGTGCAGGTCTCTGCTCTTGACCAGGCATCCTGTGTGATTTTTGGCAAGTCTGCACATCAGCTCCCTATCATGCAAAGTTATACATCTAAAGAACGCAGGCCATATCTACCGAATGGGGAACTGTATTGTGGAAAGCTGTGACTTTAAAAAAGGACTTAGGGGTCAGAATAGACAAGCAATTCAACACGATCTCCCAGAGTGCTGCTGTGGCAAAAAGAGCTCATATGATCCCTAAATAATAAACAGAAGAGCAGGAAGGTGATTTTGTCTCAGGCTATGGCATTGGTGAGATGAATAGTGGAGTACTGCCTACAGTTCTGGTGTTCACATTTTTAAAAGATGTTGAAAAATTGGAGAGGGTGCAAAAAAGAGCCACCGAACTGATTTGAGGGCTGGAGAAAATGCCTTACAGTGGGAGACTTAAAGAACTCCAGCTGTTTAGCTTATCAAAGAGAAGACTGAGAGGTGACTTGATTATATTGCATAAAAATCTTTACAGGGAGAAAATGTCGGGTGTTAAAGGGCTGCTTAATCTGTTGAAGGAAGGCAATACAAAAGCGAAAGGTGGGAAGCTGAAGCCAAACGAATGAGAAATAAAGCATGATTTTTTTTACCAGCAAGAATGATTAACAATTGGGACTAACTACTAAGAGAAGTGGTGGGTTCTCCAGCTCTTGAAGTCTTCAAATCAAGACTGGATGACTTTCTGGAAGATGCTTGAGCCAAACACACGTTACTGGGATCAATGCAGGAGAAACTTGGTGACATTTAATAGCCTGTGATATAGAGGAGGCCAAACTAGATGATCTAATGGTCTCTTCTGGCCTTAAAGTCTATGAATCTGTAATCTGGGCAAAATAGCACTTCCCTACCTCACAGCAGGATAGCGAGGTGCTCGGACACTATGGTAATAGGGGGTCATAAATACCTTAGATAGAGAGAAACTTATTTCTATTGTGATACCAATAGGAAATTTCCAGCTGTTAATGGCTTAGAACCCAATAGGCTTTGCCAATATACATGTAGTAATATACAGTAGATTTCACTAATTAGCAACCTCTCGGTAAAGAGCAAAAGTTGACATTATCCAACAGTTGTCAATAAGCGAAAGGCAGGTTTGCAGGACTGTGACAAGGAAAGGAAGAGCTGGGATGTGCCTTTGCTGGCTGCAGCCCTGCAAAACTGCCTACAGCTGGTGCTTGGCACATCCCAGCTCTTCTTTCTCAGTCTGCAGCCAGGAAAGGGGAGGGATAGCTCAGTGGTATGAGCATTGGCCTGCTAAACCCAGGGTTGTGAGTTCAATCCTTGAGGGGGCCATTTAGGCATCTGGGCCAAAAATTGGGGATTGGCCCTGCTTTGAGCAGGGGGTTGGACTAGATGACCTCCTGAGGTCCCTTCCAACCCTGACATTCTATGATTCTATGAAAGGCGGTGCCGGGATTTGCCAAGCCCTGGCTGCAGCTAAGTTTGCAGGGCTGCAGCCTCAGAAGGAAGCACTGGGGCTACACAGTACTTCTCCCTACCCTCTCCAGGCTATGTCCTGCTCTGGCATTGCGACCTCAGGCTCAGCACATCTCAGCGCCACTGGTCACCAGCCACAGTGCCAAGACACTTCCAGAGAACACAGGGAGTGGTACCATGAAGCCTGACCACTTCCTTCTGGGGCTGCACTCCCATAAACCTGCCTGTGGCTGGGGCTTTCCACATGGCGTGGTGGCACTGAGGACCCCCAGGGCTGTATGGCCAAAAAAAAAAAGGAAGTCAGTAGCCAGCATGCCTGTTGGCAATATCCAGACCAGTTCACATTAAAGTCAATTGGGCAGGACCAGTGAGCATCAAAAAGTTTCAGTTAATCAAAGGTTGTTAATAGCAGGGTTGTCACTGGAGATGTTTAAAAGCAGGTTAGACAAACATCTGCCAGGGGTGGTCTAGATAATACTTAGTCCTGCCATGAATGCAGGGGACTGGACTAGATGACCTTTCAAGGTCCTGTCCAGTCCTATGATTCTATGATTGTAGTTAACCACCATCCACTGTGTGTGTGTGTTTGTGTGTGTGTGTGTGTATGTATACGCATATATGCACACACATAAATTGTTGTGAACCATCAAGTTGGATGCATCACTAGCCTGTATGACCACTTATTCTTAACCTCAAGCTACCTGTGGCAAAAAACATCCTTTCACTGCATGTTACTGTTGTTACATAGGTGTAGGTTGTGGCTACGTCCCTCTTTCCTACCATTCACTTGCAACATCAAGGAGGATCTGGCTTTTTATTTTCAACCTCTACTATGCAGTGCTTGTTCCTTGTGCGAAATGCCTCTGCAACCTCATTATGCCTAATTGCCATCTCTACGCAACGGTATCAGTTAGATGGGTAGAGCTACCTAGTGGCACTGGCTTAAGTGAGTTTAGGATCAGGACCTCTGCCTTGCTGTGCTGAGATAAACAGGAGCCTAATATGCACATAATATGTACAGAAAGCCATACAACTCTGTGGGCCACCTCCCCAACATAAGCAGTCCCAGTGAAGCCAATGGGGTGACTTGCGGGAAGGAGACGCTCAGGATTTGTCCCAGGAGTGTGTGCAGTGCACTAACTCCAGTAGGCTATAAATCTGAAAACAAGAACATTAAAGGGACTGCGGGGGAGAGAGCCGGCTAAGGTTCATGCCAGAAGCCCAGGCAGCGTGGCGCCAATCCGCCGCGCTCCTCTATGCATGGATTAGGTTAACTAGTTCGGGCACCCTGTGTGGCAAGCTGTGACGTGAGTCATTCTTGTGACTTGTCCTCACATCTCCAAGGCCTCGAAGGGGTATTTATGAGAAAAGGAGTGGTGGACAAGGGGGAACAGGGTGTGGAACTTGTACATGATACAACTGGGTGGCAGTCATGCAACGACTTAACTTCTCACCGGGCAGTGACCTTGTTGTGTTTTCATGTTTATCTAAAAAAGATAAAAGGTATGTGATTGCTCAGGAATGAAAACATGGGTAACATTCAAACAGAGGAAAGCAGAAACAGCAGTTTAAGTGGGAGGGAAATGTAAACCAGCACTGAGAAACATTTGACATTGCCTTTTTTTGCTGTAGAGGTCATGGCTGTATTATATTGAAACAAATAGGAATGACCGAGCAGAAGGTTTTGATAATGTGGAACAGAACTCTTATAGGGTTATTTCTTACTGTCACAATGTGTAAGATCCTAAAATTAACAATATAAATATGACCAGGATGAATGGCTTCAGATTTTTCTAATCACAAAGGAACATTAAGTTTGGGGATTTATTAAGTGAAGAAGAGAACATGATTTAGTTTTGTTTATGTGCATTGTTTTGCTCTTATATTGCCTAGGGATCTGGGATGTTTCTGGAGAACATAGAGTGTTTCAGTCTTCTTTAAAAAATGACAGTAAATACCTTAAAAATAATACAGAATATGTAAAATGAAGGAATAAAATTGCTAGGGGAAAATGTTTTGTTTAGAGATATGGGGCCAGATCCTGAGCAGATGTAAATCCAGTGTAGTTCCATTGAAGTTAACAGAACTATGACAATTTACATCAGCTGGGATCTCGCCAGTAATGTTTCTTATGCACAATCCATATTCATATCTGATTCGATAAAATTACAAACAAAACATACTCCTTGTAAATGGACACAGACACCATGCTTCTTACTCAAAGGTGCTGATTCTTATCTTATTGATGTAATTCTGTTGAAACCAGTGGATTTACTCCTGATTTACACCCACTGTGCTGAATGAGCTCAGAAGCAGGCCCAAAACTTCTTTGCAAAAAGGGCGGGTGGGGGGGGGAAGGTTGCAAGGAAAAAGATCAATTTTTCATTTGCCACAAACTGAATCATTACTTTCTTCTGGGATGCAGTACCTTTTCCCACTGTTGGTTCTATTTCCCATCATGCCCTTGACCTTGGAGGTCACCTGTCATTGGAAGATGAAGCTCTGAATAAACAGAGAAGACCCTGTGGTGTCTCTTATCTCTTCGTTTTGCCTCAAATCTCCGGGCGGAGTTTTAAATTATTCATCCACTAGTGCTCTCTGCGAGTTACATGTCTCCGTCACCTACCTCCCCTCCCCCCTTGCTTCCCCATTTGTGAGTGAAGGCGGTATCCTTGGGAACGTTATCAGAGATCACAGATTCAGGCTCCAGAAATGAAATAAAAGAGGAAATTGGCTGTATTAGCATAAGAGGAGTCAGCTTGGAGTTGAATACACACATCACCCAGGAGCACCACTGGCTTCTCTTATCAGTAATGTCTGATCACTACTTCTTTATATATATATATATATACACATACATACACACACACACATATATTCTTTAATTCCATCCATCCCTCTCCTTTGTTCCAACTCATATGAGGGAACTAATGAAAGAAGGTCTGAGAGCGTAAAGTTACTGAAATGGTTTTCAACATGGCCAATCGTTTCTAGATGTAATAAAAACAGCATAAATAAAATGTTTTTATTTAAAAAGTGTATTAATGCTGTAACACCACTGGAAAAGAATCAAGATTATGATTAAGATTCTGTTACTGGAGCAAAAAAAATCTATCTATCTGGTGTCTATAAGATCACCCATCATAATATATGTCCTTTGGCAGAATCCACTGATCTGACATCCAATGACATAATCTAATATGTTCATAAAATAGTACAATGAAGCAGTTCTGACACACAGAAATACAAACATATGGAACTGAAACAAAAAGTTGATTCTTTTCTTTCTATATATGTTTTATTTACATGGAAAAGTTATTTCAAATGCCATAGGCCTGACTCAACAGCTGTTGTAGTTCTGATCTTTCCAATGCAAACATTGCACTGTAATTTATTGGAGAGAAAATGTACTCAGCTCTGCATGGTGGATATGAACTCTGAAATTCTGCTTTCCCTGTGTGCATGGAAATTCCATTGGTATATGCACGGTCCCCAAATTTTGCTCATAATCTGTTAGGTCCATAAATGAAAGCATTAAAAGCAATTATCATACTGAAGTGGGCATATGTACAATAAAAGATGAAAAATATGTCTCGTATGGGATCATTTTTACTCATGTCTTAGACCAGTTCTTCACCCATTTCTATGGAATTTATTAGGATGAGTGAAATTTCCATCACATTGGAACCTCACTAATTCTGACATTGCTAAGCCACAAATCTGTAATTCCCACACAACACACCATGCTTTCAGCAGGATCATTACACTTACCATAAAAGATAGTACATGAGGCTGCTGTGAAGTGTCATGACTATTATTTATATTATTTATAATGCGCATGATACTTTACACAACGATAAGGGACAGAGGGTCACATTTCGTGATTCTTAATTGAGCGGAATCCTTAATGAAGGTAATAGACCCGCTTCCAATTTCATTTACACTAGTAAAAAGAAAAGGAGTACTTGTGGCACCTTAGAGACTAACCAATTTATTTGAGCATAAGCTTTCGTGAGCTACAGCTCACTTCATCGGATGCATACTGTGGAAAATAGAGAAGATGTTTTTATACACACAAACCATGAAAAAATGGGTGATTATCACTACAAAAGGTTTTCTCTCCCCCCACCTCACTCTCCTGCTGGTAATACCTTTTGTAGTGATAATCACCCATTTTTTCATGGTTTGTGTGTATAAAAACACCTGCTCTATTTTCCACAGTATGCATCCGATGAAGTGAGCTGTAGCTCACGAAAGCTTGTGCTCAAATAAATTGGTTAGTCTCTAAGGTGCCACAAGTACTCCTTTTCTTTTTGCGAATACAGACTAACAGGGCTGTTACTCTGAAACCTGTCATTTACACTAGTGTAAATCTAAAGCAATTCCACTGAAATCTGTTGGCCACAGGGCTAGTAGAAAATTCCTGTCACACTGTTTTTCAACAGGGAATTGGGTTTTCAAGTCAACTAAATTTTTCACTCAAAGCATCCACTTTACATGGACTCTTTTGTTTGTTTGGGGTTTTATTGTTGTTGAAATATTTCAGCCAAAATCCCAAAAGATTTTGAATAAGATCTTCTGGGTTTGGGGTAAAGTCTTTCAGTTTTGGGGTTTTCAACCAAAAATTCAAAAATGTCCATGGGATTTTAATTTAGATCAGCTCTAATCAGCAATTCTACACCAGTATAACTCCCATACCTCAGTGGTGTTACTCCTGTTTACAAAGAGGTGAGATAAGAATGAATTTCATAGGCTTTAGTGGTGCTGAAGATTTACACTGGTGTAAATCAAAGATGATGGCAATCCTATCTCAAAAGTAAATTCAGTCTAACGCACTGACCTTCCAAAGAGTTCTGCAAGCCTTAGCCTCATGAACAGACCATCTGGCCCAATGACATTCTGCAAGTAAGGGAGATCTGTGCTTCGCAGGATTGAGCATGGAAGTGAGCCTGAAAAGTATAGCAATCACCAAAGTCAATAGGACTCAGCACAGTGGTAACTATGCATGAGTTTATAACCGTGTTCAGAATTGGGCCCTAAAGGTGAAATCCCAGCTCTACTGAAGTCATTGGCAAAGCTCCCATTGACTTCAATAGGGCCAGAATTACACCCATGATATCTCTATGTTTCCTATACACCCATCAGTGCATGATGAGGGATGGTAGTAAACATCAGAAGGGTAGCAGGAAAGAGGATGAGCATGGTAACAATGAAATTGTAAACTGACTTTGATTAGTAACATGCAAGCCTTAAAAGATTATATAATTTCTAATTTGAGTTTCTTGTGATGATGTTGCCAAGAGGGGAAGATGAGGTCAGCAGTTCTCAACCTTGTCCATTCTGGAACCCTCTCCCATTCAGCAATGTGGGAAGGGTAGGGTGGACATGAAGCCCTGACACCTGTTTGCAACACCCCTGAGGTTGAAATCCTATGTACTAGAGTTTATAGGCTTTATAGAAGATCCTACAGTCATAGAACTGTAGGGTTGGGAGGAGCCACAAGAGGTCATCTAGACCATCTAGATGTATGATTAAAGGGAAGGCTTAAAGGTAGCAGTGGCTGGCGACATGGTGGATCCTCTCATGAAGGATCACATTTGTTAATTTACTAATACACCAACATCCTAATCTGGACAGATGCCAGGCATCCATAACTCCCATTCACTTCAGTGACAAGTACCAACACCAGTCAGAATCAGTCCCCAGAGTGAATCAGCGACATTCTTCTGCCTATCAATTAGCTTTTTCTTAGTGTTCAAGATAACTACATTTTCCTTGTGAAAAGAAATAGGAGACTAGGAATCTATATGAAATCCATACAGAGCTCTTCTTTGGGTCTTTCCCAGACCTGAAGAAGAGTTCTGTGTGGCTCAAAAGCTTGTCTCTCTCACCAACAGAAGTTGGTCCAATAAAAGATATTAACTCAACCACCTTGTCTCTCAAGATACAGAATGAAATATGGCCTCAGATTCTGTGGCAATTCTACTAAAACAGAATCACTTTGATTTCAAGTTTAAAGACTTTTGAGTAATGGACATATCTCGTAGAGCAACCTGGTTTTTATATGCTACATGACATTGGAAGGACAATTCCTTATCCCTTTTGGATTTGGTAGAAAATCTTTCCTTTACAGAATTAAGTTTTTGCTGGAAATCTGATCTTCCTGTTTTCCTTTTGGGCATTTCTTTGTCATGTTAGCATGACTGGAATGAGATCAGCCACTCTAAACAGTGTAGGTGACAGTCCATTCCCCAGGAAATATTTCCTGGCTCTGCAGTGCATGAACAAAATAGCTGCTTGGTTCAGTTACAAATCAGAGAGCCAATGGAAGCCTTTATTATTTCAGGAGTATAGGATATGTCACACCAGAACCTACTGAGGGTCGCTGTAGTCCAGTGGCTCACCTCACTCATATGGCCTACGCAATGACCATAATGTCATTGGGAAATCCCCATAATGCAAAATAAATCCTACACAAAACTCCTGGGAATGATTCATAATTCAATATTGCCCCCCTGGGAGAAGTGGGGAGTGGTTTCTCCATTTCTCTGTCATTGCTATGAGCATGCACCCTTTTCAATTATTTTGCAACCTCCATCACTACCCAAAGCAATCTCGAGGACCTGCATCCTGGCCACCATTCTTTGGACTGGATGGGACCAGAGCTGTATCAAGACTATCCCAGAGCCCAGACATACTACACAATAGGGTCACGCCCAGCCACCCCTACCCCATAGCTTCAGCCCTCCACCACTGGTACAGGGACCTGTCCCCTGCTAGAGATATGGGCTGAGTCATGGAAGCACCAGCAGAGGTGGCAGCAGATTCCTGTTTATCACCCCAAGGAGGTATAGATGAAGGAGGAGGGAATCCCCCCAAGTACTTACCCTAGTAGTAGGGTTATAGCCAGAGCTGGTCAAAAATATTCCAGCAAAACATTGTTTTGTTGGAATTTGCTGATTCATCAAAATCTAAACATTTTGTTGTATCAGTTCAATTTTTGACAACGTTCTGCCTTCCCGTTCACCGACCCAACTCAGGTACCCCAAGGCTTCTAGAGTCCCACCAGGCAGACCGCCTTGGGGGTGCTATTTTTTTCATGGAAAATTTCAAAATTACTGGTTTTCCTCCTGACTTGGAACAAAACCAGTTTTTGAAATACCTAAAACCTCTGCAACACGGAATTGACTTTCCCACCCTGCTCTAGTTAAATCTGCCAGTGGGTGGGCCACCCCTGCCACTCATAGAGCCCTGAGCTGGGATGGCATAGATGGGGGGGCCTGAGAGAAGTGGTCCATAGAAATGCATGGGGTAGTTCCTCCTTCTAAGGGCTATTGTCTCAGGCTCTCTGCAGATTCAGGAAGGCATCACTGCAGTGGCTTGATTTGGACCATATGTTCAAGCTTTTCTTCACAATCATGAGGGCTAGAGACTTACTATTATTACTTAATTGAAAGCTGATATTCTGATACAATCACAGGTTTGCTGTGGAGCTTAATTAATTAAGTGTGGACCTTAATCCTGGTCTTGGATGGGGCTTTTCTGGACTTTTCAATGTCTCTGCACAGTCATCATGTGAGACACTTGAATGACTCTCCACCTCCTCTTTGAAAACTGCCTTCTTGTTTTGCTCCATGCTACCTAAGATAGAGGTACAGCAGCCTGGAGAAGTGTATGTGATTTCTCCTCGTTGTAGCGCATCTGTATGTGGCTGCATTGCCCTATAGTGGATGGCCCACAGAGGAAGATAAAAAGACCTACTTCAAGTGTTAACTGAAGTTAATTTCTTTAGCTCAAGTGGTAGAAACCTGTGTTTTTGTAGCAGAAGGACCAGGATAATTCTGTATGTGGTCAGCAGCCCATGGATCCATTACATCATCCTGACAACAAATCCTGATTCAGTAGGAATTTATATTCTGCTTTCTATTGCCCACTGTCCTACCTTCTCAAGCTACATCAGCATGAAGACACCTATACAAGGAGGGATATATCCAGTGTGTGTATTCTCTCTCTCACACACATGCACACAAACACACACACACTCATATATGTATTACATTTTTCATCCAAAGATTTCAAAGCACTTGTAAGCATTAGTTTATTGATTTTCACCCACCAGGCAGTCAGTGTTATTATGTGCAGTTTATATGTAGCTAAACTGAGGCACAAAGGGATCAGGAGACTGACCAAAACCACACAGTAAATCAATGACAGAGCCAGGAACACATCCCTAGAGTCCTAGCTCCCATCCCCTGCTCTTAGCATGAGACTGCATTTGCTTTTGGGAGGTAAGAGGAGTGGAGAAGTGATATATAAGGGCGCTCACGTTATTCCATAGGAACCAAAATCTGCATCTGCTCTCAGTCAGACAAGGGATCTGTGGCTGCAGAGTCAATGCAGCCCATAGCGCTCTCTGGAGCTGACAGTTGTCAAGCTGCCATTTCCTAATAAAGCCCCAAATCATTTCCATTTGCTTCTAACATGCAAACTGATTTACTGTTACTGGTGCCATATATAGTCATGTTTTAATATACGCTTGCTATTGCATGGAATCTAAGGAGAGCTGGAATTCTCAGGCATTTCATTCCTGGTCAACTTTGATGAATAGTTACAATAATGTCAACAGCATATGTATTTTCTCCCCTCCTCCCCACCCGCACAAAATATTAGGACATAAAAGCAACACTAGTCATGCACCCTTATTCACGAGACTCTTTAGTCCAAGAGCTACGGTACAAACGTGTGATATCTGCTGTACCGAAATATATATTTTTCTCCCTTTTTAAAAAAAACAAATGTAATGCTCATGAAAAGATTTTGGACAGAGATGGGGCTCCTGTTTTTTACCACGTGTAGGAGCTGTGCAAATTTTCCAACCTGTCTCAAGTCAAGCATGCTTGGAAGGTTCCATTCTGGAAGCCAGAGTCAAGCTTATTCAGTCCTTCATGCTTCGACTGAGACTGCCAACATGTACCAATCAGTGTTCCCTTCCGATGGCGGGTGTGTGCCATGTGCCTTCTAGGGAGCTGGCCTATGAGCAGTAATTCGTCTCACGTAGGCCTCTGAATCGCTGCTAGATAGGAACCCCTTTCAGCCACTTCTGACCAGGATTGTATCTGAACTGGTGACTTAGAGATGAAAGGATCTACATCCTGATGTATTGAAGTGTTTAATGGACTGTTTTTCAAAGTCTAGCTGCAGCTTTGAAATGTTTATGGAGGATTTTGAGCCACAAACGCTGAGCAGGATTTTGTTCCCATGCTGGAGTATATTGGGAGCAATCTTATCCAAGGCAATGGAGTAATCCTGTTGTAAGTAAGATCAGAATCAGATCCACTGGCTTTAAGAAAGATTTTTTAAAAGAAACACACACACAAAAATGAAAAAGAAGAAAAAAAGGAAGCCTTTCCACTATACTGAAAACAACAATGCTGTCTCATTTTTGTGTTATGCACATGGGGCAAAAATACTTAACTACTGTAAATCAACATAGCTCCATTAAAATCAATGGAACTATTATGATTTCCACCAGCTGAGAAAGTAACCGATGCACTTTATTTGACTGCAAAAGAATGCTCAATCCACCTTAAGTTATTCAGGGCCAACAGAGGGATGCTGATTTATACCAACAGATGATCTGGTCCTCAGTGTTTTGTTAGATTTCTTCAGGATGGGCCCTGCCAGGGGAAAAGAAAACGGCCCTGGATTTTTATTTATCCATCTACCTGTTTGTCTGTCTGACTATGGATCTTATGGTTTTAAAGGTGTGTATTTAGATCAGGTTGTCTGGCCTACTCTGTAATGCTGTCTGAAGGGATTAAATATCATTTTGGGGTCTCGCTGAAGATTGTGCCATTGGAATTAGTGAAAATAGATCAATGAACTAATTTCAGAGAAGGAGTAGATGGCACCCAAGAATACATAACATAGTTCCTAGGCTTTGAAGGACCAATAAAACTTCTTGTTGTGCATTGCAAATGGCTTTTTCTGTGCAGCTCTTTTAAACAGCCGTTAACAAATTATACTTGTGGAAAGCAAGTGCCACATGGGTTTAAAGTTCTACTGTTCTGATTTGGGAGCTTCGTAGGATTAGTAGACCAACAGGTCTGATTTCCATTTACACTCAGGACCCTTGACACTGCTCTGGCCTTAAAAGATATGTCTATACTGCAATTAAACAACCATGGCTGGCCCATGTCAGCTGACTTGGGTCCCGCGGCTCAGAATGCAGGGTTGTAAAATTGCAGTGTAGACATTCAAGCTCAGGCTGGAGTCA
The DNA here is from genome assembly GCF_015237465.2 of Chelonia mydas. Lineage (NCBI taxonomy): Eukaryota > Metazoa > Chordata > Testudines > Cheloniidae > Chelonia > Chelonia mydas. Next base: position 335,546,262 of record NC_057849.1, on the reverse strand, counting down.
GGGCTCTGGGATCCTCCTCCCTCAGGGTGTCAGTAATTTTGATGGGAGTTAGGCACCTAAATACCTTAGAGCATCTGAACTTTAGTATATATGAGAATCCTGCTCATTATGTAGAAGGGTGGTTGAGGATCTGAAAAGTATACCCATACTGGCCAATTCCTCCTTTCACAGCTAGGGTCAGATCCTCAGCTGGTGTCAGTTGGTGAAGCTCTGTTGATTTCAATGGAACTCCAACAATTTTGAACCACTGAGGGTCTGATTTCTAAACTTTGTTGGACTTGGTCCCAGTTAAGTCATAAAGGTACCTAGCTGACCACTGCATTACTCCATCCTGTCACAGCAGACCTGTCATGATGCATAGTATGCTGCCTATCACTGTGGACCAATTGTGAACTCCCTACTTGCATTGCTGTGCAGTTACTCACCTGAGTAGTATCACTGAATAATGGTAAAGGTCTGCATATTCTATCATTGAATCAGCACCCATCCATGGACTGTATTTGGGGGATTGGTTGATTTGATTCCTAGCAAGAATTTTAAAAATGAGTCATATTTTCCAATGTTAGGCGAGGATCTTAAAGTGTTTACCGAATTTTGTAGAACTGTAAAATCAAATTAGGAAGGTGTGATGGAGTATTCACCCCACACCAGCATGGATGGGGTTAAAGAAGCAGGAGAGGCCAACTAGCCTTAGGCTGCACCTACTGGGGACCTAAGGGGCAATGAGAGGGATTGAGAATGGAGCTCACCTGGCCAGGAACAGGCCTGGCTTCTATAGACACTAGGAGCTGAGGACAGAGAGGGGGCTGCTGCAGTGAGGTGAGCCTGCAGTCAGAGGCACCGATTTCCTGAGTTCCTGGGGGGTGCCTGACCTCCACTCTGCCCCAAGCCCTCATCCTCACCCTGCCCCTTCCTGCCCCTGCCCTGCCCCACTCTGCCGCCTCCCACTTCTTCCAGCCTCCTCTCCTCCCCCTCCCTCCCAGCACCTCATGCATGCTGCTGAACAGCTGATCGTGGCAGGTGGGAGGTGCTGGAAGGGAGGGGGAGGAGCTGATCCACGGGGCTGCCGGTGGGTGCTGAATACCCACTATTTTTTCCCCTGGGTGCTCCAGCCCCGGAGCACCCACGGTGTTGGCATCTCCGCCTTCAGTCACACTCCCTGATACAAGTGGGGAGAGTAGGAGGCTAAGAACGGCAGGGTAGGATGCAGTCCAGGGAAGCAGCAGTAAAGTCGGAGAGGGATAGACCTGAACTGTTGGTTTGAGGGTCCCTGGATTGGAAACCGGTGTAGAGGCCTGGTCCGGGTTCCCCTACTGGCCACTGTGGGAATGGAGCAGTCAGCACAGTGGAGATGGAGGCTGCCTGAGACTCTGAGGAAAGAGATTCTGATAAGACTTCGGAGGGGGAGGACAATGGTGACTTGGATGGAGGATCTAAGCCATGCAGGAGAGGCACTGCAGCTCTTGATCAGCGAGATAGGGGCCACAGAGCAAGTGACTGAGGCAATGGGCTGAGCGACCACTGGATGGGGCATGGACAGTGGCGAGCCACTTCCTCAGATGAGCCAGGAGAAGGCGCTGCCGAGTGGTGAGTAGCATGACCCTGTGACAGAAGGTTATTTACTGGTGATACTTTATTACTGTATAGCAGTATACATTTAATTATTAATGTACATAGTGTCATAATGCTAAATATTTTAGGCCTGTCCAGCATAGTTCTAGAGAAATCGGTGACCCAGCTGGACTCTATTAGCATCACTCTGAGGATCTGGCCCAATAAAGCTATGCTGATTTACACCACCTGGCCTCTTGTGTGTGCTTTAGATGCTACAGGTGAATTCAGTGTGTGTTAGTTCAAAGGGCATGATTGGAAAATGGAGATAAAAGATGCAGTTATTGTTGAATTAAGCGAGTCTCAGAGCTATTCAATCTTTGTTATATTCAATCAGAAAAATATGGGAGCACAGATAACCAGACCACCCTGAAAAAAAACAACTCTCATTTAAAACTGAACTTTGGAACTCCTACAAAGGAATTTAAAAAAAAAGAAAGGAAGACTTGTTTCTTTTCACCCACAATGTTGATGTCTGTGCCTGCTTGCTTCTTTCACACCAATGCATAATGTCTTCGGATGCTTATCACAATAGCCCCCTTGGTAAATGAATATTTTTATTGCAGTAGCCTTTGGAACGTTACCAGAGAAAGATGGTAGATTCCCACCGACAATATTAAAGTTTTCCTAGTCACTGATACCAAACCATGGTCTAATGTCTAAACAAACCCAAACGCTTGGGAAAATTTAGATTTGACCCCAGTGTGCATGTTAAACAGTTTACATTACAGCAAACTCGAGTTTTCCCTAATGTGCGCAGCACTTTGGAACTTTGTCAAAACGGAACAGTTTCAAAGCTGTATGATCTTCACCCGGGGGCCTAATTGAAGCGGCATGAAAAATATTTCTTTCTGTTTTTGTTTTTTTTTAAATAAAGCTGGATCTGAAGCTGGGTATTCTCCAGAAAAGCTTATGAAACTGACAAACATTTACCTCCCAGTCCTACAACCCTAAAACTTCCATCATATAAATTTAAAGCAAAGGTCAGACTGAGGAAAAACATATTAGAAGAAGCATGACATGCCAAGTTTTATTCTCCTTGAAAAGCCAGCTTTTTAAAGTTCTCTTCCTTTCATATGTGTTGTTTGAAAAGGGATCTAAAGAAAAGCCCAAATCCTCATATAAATGCATATACTTTCAAACAGTAGGATACCTATGAGCATGCATATTTAACTGTATCTCATTTTGGTGGGCACACCATTTTGCAGAGGTTTTGCAACACACGTTTTTGTTGTTTTGTGTTTTAACTGCAGTTGGCATTCGTGTTCTTTTAGAGCACTTGAAGAAGTTTGTTTGCTTCCAGTCTAAATAAACATGTAAAAAAATGGATGTTTGTGGTTGCCAGTGGCACAAAAATATGTATATTTTTCTCTCCAACCAAAACATTTTTACAGTATATATATATATATTTATATATATATATATACTGTAAAAATATGTATATATGTGCTCCAGTATATATTTTATGTGCCAAGATTTACCAAAGTGACATGCCTTAATTTGTGGGTTCCCAATCTGAGATACTTTAAGTCCCCGCAAAATGGCCTTAAGTTGGACCAGGTCCTTAAAGAGACTTGATTTTTGTAGGGTGGGTTTTCAGGATTCTCTAATGTGTCTCCACATGAGCATTTAAAAATTGAGGCACCCAAAATCCCCAGTCACCTTGGAAAATCTTGGACATATTACTGGAATATCCTGTATGCACTCACTTACACCACTGTAACCTCATTGCCTTCATTGGTGTTACCCCTGATTTACACTGGTGTAACTGAGAGAAGAATCAAGTGCTGTTGTTTTCTATAATCGGGTATTGTAGCCTTTATTTAATCTGATTAACTGCATGGATGGGGAAATTTAGACTTGCAGTGTGGTTCATAAAATTAAATCCAGATTATTGGATACAGTTGCATAATTTACAGTGTGTTGTCTATAAAAAGTTTTAATCATCCAAAAATATATCTGCTTCAGTGAATTTCTACAAATCGAATGCAAATAAAATATATTTCCCAGCCAAATCCTCAGCTAATTACACCAACTGAGGATCGGGCCCCTACTTTTACCTTTAAACTGGATAGTATCTTCTGCTAGGACACTATCAGAAACTAATTTTATGCAGGACACTGAGGATTTACGAAATGCTTCACGGTATGAAGGTTAATCAAATGGCTCACTGTAAACTTGACCACAGGAGACATCAAGGATTATGAATATTAGATTTGCACTGTATTCAGTTAAACTCTTTATAGCTCTCCTAGAATATTTAAATAGAGAGATTTCACAACAAGAGCCCCACAACATATGAAGTACTTTCAGCTACTGTTACTGCCAAAAATAAGGGTCAGAGATTTTGTTTCATGTTAGTGGATCCCATGTCACGTGTAAATGCTTCAGATAGAAGGCACATATGATACCTATAGCCGTTAATTGAGTAGTCTGACCAGTCAATTCAGTATGTCAGATTCTTAAGACTGATTATTTAGCATTCACCAATCCAGATGTACTGTATTACTTTCAAGTAGAAAAACCCTCAGTATCTATGATATTCATCTTCTCTCACCTCCTAATAGAGGTTAAGAAAATGTACAGTATCATTACAGCAATGTCAGTGGCTGTGTATGTCTGATCTTTCTGCTTGGCTCTGATGAGTACTAGGTTAAGAAATGACTCTACATTCAGTTTAGGATTAAAATACTTATGGAAAAGTCTTATAGAATTTAATGAGGATGAAATCAATCGGCTCCTCTGTAAATTTAATAGGTGTCTATAGGAATTATTCCCAAAATCTCTAGAATTTTTTTTTCCATAGATCTTTATTTAACCACTTGATTTCTAGACGTTAAATAATAATGCACAACAAATCAATTATGCAATTAGTTTTTCCTCTTTTGTGTTTACAGAATGTCCATGAACAGTTCATGATTTCTCTGGATTTATTAATAAATCAAAATTATTTGATTAATTGTTTTAATTACTACTTTTAAAATTTGGCTTGTTAGTTGAAAGTCACTGTTTCTTTGTGATTGGTTAGATACGTTTCTTTTCATTGATTGGGCCCACAGTCCTATAAACAATTAAGCACATGACAGTGTGACTTCTCATGTGGTTAAAATTACTCACATGCTTAAATGCAGGATCAGGGCCTCATTCAGCATAATTCTTATCCTCAGATTTCTGGCGTGAATGCTTGGAAAACACACTTAAAATTGCAAATGCCTTTCATTAGACTTTCCCCTTGGAGCATTGGTACCATTGAACCTAGAATTCCCAGACAGTTCAGGAAGAACTGGGCATTCAAGTCTTATTAAGCAGAATATTATTACAAGGGCAAAACTTTTGCACATAGGGCAAGGACTCGATGGTTCAAGCATTACGATTTTTCTGTGCAGATGAAAAAAAATAGAAACAAAAATATGTGACAATAATTTGAGAACTTCAGTTTCCATTTTCACACAATTTTATTGTTATCAAAAAGTTTACAGCTGGCTCTATTATTATTCCTCAGATGAGAACCTGTCTTTACTTGCAGTCATGATGATCATGCCGGGTAACTGTTGTGCATATTGATAAATATTGGAGGTGATCAGAAAATGAGAAGCCATTTCAAAATTCAACCTTTAGAGAAAAATGTTCATTGGAATTTTTGAAATTTGAAAAATTGCAATTCACAAAATAGAGCTCTTTTGTAATTTCTCTGAAATATTCCTTCCTTTCCTTTTTTCTTTCTCAATCCAAAATGCCAATGACATTTTTTTATCAAAAAAATCAAAATTTCAAAAAACGTCAACCAGTTCTAAAAAAAATATACTCAGTTAGAAAGGATTTTACAAGCAACTTATTGGAGAACTGGAAACAATTCTTTGTCACAATCATTCAGAATTTAAATGTAAGGATACAGGATTGTTCCTCAGATCAAAGAACAGCCTACCTACATTTTCCCATGATTCAGGATCCAAGCCACTATTATTAGACCATCTGCTGCCCTTCTCACACCTACATAGTGTCTTCAGAGAATTGCCCTTATTTGTTGTGCAGGATTTCAATGCTGCAGGCTATCAAGAAAATTAAATGGGAGCAATCACTTCTCATTAAAACTTAAGTCCACAGAGCCAGGGAATTTACTGATGTGATTTGTAGGAGCTGAGATTATTTCTTTTTTTAGAGATGTTGGCCTGCGCTAAATGATTTTTAGCTTATTGTTTTTCATGCTCTGGGACTTGTTATCATATGTAAGTAGTTTCTGAAGAAGGGCATGTATCCTATGTGTGGTCATTACTTGATAATAAAATAGAATACCAGATAGTAGAACAAAATACTGCTGTGTTTGCAGAGGGTAATCAACAGTAGAAAAACAAAATCTCCTCTGGCTTTGAAGTGAACCTTAACTATTTCATCACTCAGTTAATGATGCAAATCTTCGAGCTCTATTGGAAATGCCTAAGTCTGAAAATAGGGGAACGAATGCATTAGGGTTTCAGTGGTCCCAATGCATTTGGTTCTTTATAGCCAGTGAGGGCTATATTTTCCTCTCACTTTTACCCAGGTGACCCTCACGGAATTCAATGGAGTTGCACCAGAATTTAGTCTGGAATGAGTACTACCATACATTCTGTTGTTCTGAATTTAACTCCTTATCATAATGCCTTGTGCTAGACAACTGAAGCCGGCAGAGCACTTAAGTATGTGCTTATCTTTAAGCACATGAACTATGCCACTGGTGGGTTTTGGGTTGGTTTTTTTTTTTTTTTTGGTTCCCTTCTCATGGGGTCGTTTACCTCCTCACATTATTTAGAATCTATTTGTTTCCTTGACTTCAAGATTCATGTTGATGGACCTGTGCAAAATTGAAATGGAGGCGGTGGGGGGACGATGTGATTGATACTATAGCAGTGAGATGCACACAGCTTCCCAGCTTGCAACAAGGTTTAAACAGCATGACTTTGGGCATGTCATACAGCGTCAGCCCCCGTCACCGTGTGGTCAATAACAGCACATGCAACTGGCAACTTGTAAATGAGTTTCTATAACAGAGGCACATTATTGCTCTATTAAACGGAAGGCTAGCTTAAATTGCTATTTTTTAACCCGAGGAGAGAGAGTGGTTTAGTGGCAAAGTAAGTATAGGACCCTCAATACCGCAGTGTCTGAGCACCTCATAATCATACTGCATTCACAGCACTCCCGCAAGGTAGGTTATCGCTATTTTTACTAATGGAGGACAGAGGCAGAAAGAGATTAAGAGCCAGATTTTCAAAGGTATTTAGGCACCCAATTATGCAGCTAGTCACCTAATGGGATTTTAGCCCCCTAAATACCTCCAAAAAGCGGCTGCTAAGTGACTTGCCCAAGGTCACACAGGAAGCCTGTGGAAAAGCAGAGAATTAAACCTGCTTCTCCTGAGTCGCTGGTTCCTTCAGCACTAGACTAATCATCCTTTCCTGAGAAGGACCAATAGTTTCTAGCCTCGATTCTACCATTGACCTGTAGTGTGTCTCCAGGGAAGCCACATAATGTGTCTGTGCCTCAGATGGCACGGCCCTAAAATGAATGTATTGAAACTACTACTCACCTGGTATCTATGCTAGTTTTCTGAATTCTTTTAGTGAGAACAACTAATAGGCTCTTCATCCCACGAGCAGGCCGAAGACTCCAGGAGTGTGTACTGTGTTTCCTAGGAGGAGAAATGAGGAATACGAGGAATTTCACTTGATCTAGACGTGGAGTGTAATTGTTTTCCTGGGATGTGCAAAAAGCATGAAGGCAATTTATTTGTTTCAATGGCATGAGGGGAGGAGGGAAGAGCAGGAGAGATATGTTCCAACCTGAGGACATGTACAGTGTGTGTGCACAGAGCTGAGAAAAAAAAGGTATGAGAGGTCAACCGTTGGCTAGCGATATGACAAGGATGATAGGGCTTGATTAAAATGAAGTGTGTAGCAGAGCTACTGAATCAGGAGAAAATGTATTTCACTTATATGTCTCTCTGTTCCTATGAGCAGTGGAAAGAAAAGTGTTTTCATCCTTCAGGCCTTATTTATGTCTCCTTTATCATCCTCAGAGGTTTTGGTTTATAGAGGGTCAGAATCTTAATCGGTATAAATCATTGTAGCTCCATAGACTTCATTGGAGGGGACTTCTTTAATGGAGCTACTCCGATTGACAGCGGCTGAAGATCTGGCCCAATAGCTATTTACCTTTCTAGCTTGCATGTGGTATTTAGAGCTGGTTGGCTGCATGCAGGGAAAGGGGCGACTGTTCTGTAATCCTGCTAAACTCTTTATGTGCAGTCCCACCAAAATCGGATCTAGATGGCAAGGCAGGATAGATGTGGGATTCCAGTTCCAGGCCCGTATCTACTCTTGCAGTCAGTCAAGTGGAATTTTGGGGGCCTGATTTAAAGCTCATTGATGTCAATGAAAAGACTCCCATCAAGTTAAATGGGCTTTCGACCAGGTCTTTTATGGGACCGAGAACAACCTGTTTTAGCTAGAGTTGATATGGGGAAGAGTCGGTTCCTGTCACGGCTCCAGTTGGACAGTAGAGCAGGAAACACACAGTGACAGATGGGTAGCTTGGTGGGAGTCTACATATCTTTTTTTGTGTACTGCCCTCTGAATCCCAGGGTCAGCCTCGCCACAAACTTCTTCTCCCTGTAGGGCCCTCGTTAGCTTAAGTTTAGTGACCAGTGTATGTCAGACAATTACTTCTTCAGGGTTCTTTCATAGTTTGCCAACCTCGCATAACTTGAATACTGGGCCCCTAGATATCCCCATTTCCCCATAGCCACACAAAGGCTCGGGCCATGAGGAGAACCTTGCAGCTTTGCCTCACACATTGTCTTGCACAGATTTCATGTGACAAAATGACAACAGTCTACTTTTTGTGGTCAATTAATTGACATGCCCCCATTACCACTTAATGTACGTGACCTGTGCACAGCACCCACACTCTCTGCAAAATAACAGCCCAAGGGTTTCCCATTCTGCTTCTTTTTACAAGGCTGGTTGCAACCTTCACCTTTTGTTCATATACTGGCCATTTTTCTGACAGGATGATGGGGTCCTAGGCCTCACAAGGCTGCTCATATCTGGTGACTCTCCCAGTCGGGTGGGATGGGAGGTGAGTGAAGAATGACAGAGACAGCTAGCTTCCACTCTCCATTACACTGATGTAAATCTGGTGTAACTCCACTGAGTTCAGAGAAGTTGCTTGACTTCAATAAAAGTCACCCCCTATTTACACTGGTGTAATCGACAGCAGAATCCACTAGCGGGAATAAAAGTAATAACAATAGGAAAGTTAATGAGCTAATGGAATATGTATTTAATAGAGAAAAACTAACATTCTTTCCAGGAAACATACACAAGAATAATGGGCTAGATATTAACTTATGAAATGTTGCCTACAGTAAGTTACTGTTGCATGTCTTTCTACTGTAGACAAAATGAATTGGAGGCTTTGACTTAACATAATGAAAATTTTCTGTATTTTCCTCAGTTGAGGAGTTTCTTTGAGACTTTATATTAATGTTTCATTATACATTAGATGGGAAAGAAATCTACTTGCTTTTTTTCTGCCAGCCTTTTTATCAGACATTAGAGTGTATTTCTACCGCAGTCGTGTGAAACAAGCAATTGTAGATGTTCGGAGCCCGTAGCGAGAAGTGCCCTTTGCTCGATGTTCTTCCCGCATCAACATCTGTCATCAAATCTAGCAACAGCTAGTTTCAGGGGAGAGGTTGGAACGTTCCACTGTGATAACACAAGGCGTCGTCTCTTTCGGTTACTCAGGTGCATACGAAAAAAACCCATAAAGGGTTCTGCTTAAATTTCCATCGCTGAAGAGTCACGCTCTGAGGAATTTGAAAAAAGAAAATAAGAGTCAGCAGATGATTAAAGATATGGTAAACCAAACCTCATTTACATAAGGCCAAATCCTCACCAGAAGGAGGAGTCCCATAGATTGATCACAGGACCCAAGTGAGTGGATTTGGCTCATTATTGTGCAATACTTTTCCCTACTCCGGAAGAAATATATTTGAAGTTTTTTGTTTCAACACTGCAAACTGCTGGCCATGTAGTGAATGACCCTTGTGCTGGCATAGGTTATAGGATGGACAGTTTAATTATTTGTTTTTTTAATAATATTTCTGTGGGCTAAGCAGGTAGTACTGTCTGTAGTTAAGGTTGCCTAACATTACCATTATAAGTCCCTCTTTTCAGTTGCTTATATCTTTGCCACTTTAACCATTTGTGCAGAAATTTTCTATACCAGCTGTCTGTCTCAGGCAGATGATTATTATTGTAAGCGATGCCTGCTTGGCGGGGTGCTCTGTCACTTTCTAGAAGTGGCTAATGAATGATGAGTTTGCTACAGCTTTGGCTATGAGAACTGGGCCTTTTGGCTCAGGCATTAAGATCAAAAGGTCCCTGGTTCGATCCCCGCTGCCAATGACCCACCCAGGAGCATTGGTGTTACATTGATTGATTAAAGTTTCAGCAACAATGGGTTAATTGTTTCCAAGAATGAAATACATTATTTTTCCCATGTAAAAAAAATATTCTTACAATTTCATTGAGAAACTTTTACACCTCCGTGCTTTAGAGCAGAGACTTGAAATGTGGCAGGGAGTTACCTTTTGTGTCAGGGATGTGCCTTTTTACCTTCCCAAGACGAACTGCCCAAATTGGCCAAGTTATAAGACTCCAAAAAATCTCAGTGCCCACATGCTCACTTGAGACTTCTTAGAGTTTGGCAGCTAAATTCTCTGAAGATTCCCTCTACCCTGAGCATGCTCCAGCCCAGTACTGCTATGGCTCAGCAAGACTTTCCCTGTAACTGATGCTTCCAACTGTTGCAGGCTGTGGAATGAGGCATAGTCCTGTGAAAAAGTAGTATGTGATCATGTAATTAAAGACTGAATGATAACGCATCTAGACAAGGAGGAGGCGCATAGAGATTGGGCAGGCAACCTCCACTCCAGCATTTCCCAACATCTGCATGTTCAACTTTGCAACCTTAACATTCTTTTAACATACTGTGGTTTGGGACGTAATTATTTACATACAGAGATGCCTAGAGGCCCTATCTGTGACTGAGGATGCCATTGTGCTGGGTCAGGGATCAGCAACCTTTGGCACGCAGCCCATCAGGGAAATCCACTGGCGGGCCGGGACGGTTTGTTTACCTGCAACGTCCGCAGGTTCAGCCAATCGCAGCTCCCACTGGCCGCGGTTTGCCATTGCAGGCCAATGAGGGCTGGGGGAAGTGGCGTGGGTCGAGGGATATGCTGGCCTCCACTTCCCGCAACCCCCATTGGCCTGGAACGGGGAACCGCAGCCAGTGGGAGCTGCGATCGGCTAAACCTGCAGACGCTGCAGGTAAACAAACCATCCTGGCCCGCCAGCAGATTTCCCTGATGGGCCGCGTGCCAAAGGTTGCTGATCCCTGTACTAGGCATTCTGCAAAGAGACTGTTTGCCTCTAAAAAGAGAAGATGAGCAAAAAGCTGAGGACTTGGGAGGGAAAACAGAAGAACAGACTGGTTAAGTGGGTTGGGCAGTTCCATGCAGCAGCTCGGAAATGGGAAGATAACTGAGGACTTCTGAGTCCCAGTTCAATTTCCTGTCCTAGACCAGTGGTTCTCAACCAGGGGTACATGTACCCCTGGGGGTACACAGAGGTCTTCCAGCAGGTACATCAACTCATTTAGATTTTTGCCTAGTTTTACAACAGGCTATAGAAAAAGCACTAGCAAAGTTAGTACAAACTAAGATTTCATACAATGACTTGTTTATACGGCTTTATATACTATACACTGAAATGGAAGTACAATATTTATATTCCAATTGATTTATTTTATAACTATATGGTAAAAATGAGAAAGTAAGCAATTGTCCAGTAATAGTGCGCTGGGACACTTTTGTATTTTTATATCTGATTTTGTAAGCAAGTAGTTTTTAAGTGAGGTGAAACTTGGGCGTATGCAAGACAAATCAGACTCCTGAAAGGGGTACAGGAGTCTGGAAAGGTTGAGAGCTGTTGTCCTAGACTCTCAAA